>NC_133365.1:44131308-44336308 GCF_049309525.1 Garra rufa | reverse complement strand
TGCTTGTGTGTGGTCACAGATCACGCAGGGCTCAAACTGCTCAAGCTTTTGTGATTTGTCGGGTGCTTTTATTACATAAACATGTTCCATAGTGTATTTCCTGGTAATATTAATCACCTAACAATGAGAGCACTTAAGACAGTTCTTCAGAGCAGACAAGACATATAACAATACCAGTTCCAAGTAAAATATAGAAGCACTTTTGAAATGTAGAAAAAATGTTTTTCTATATTTGCACATCAAGCAGTTTTATTTTGCATTACATATTTAATGTTTAATCATGTTTACTTAGCATTTACTACACTGTAGTTTAATATCTGAAAAACTATTGCTTTGTTTTATATGTACAGTCAAGCCCAGATTCATCAGGATGGCCTTGGTGGTGATCATTGGATTCTTTTTCACAGTTGGAACGTCTTGTATTTTTTAATAATACTTTGCACTGCAGCCACTGGAACTTTAACATTTAGATATGGTCTTTTAGCGCTTTCATGACTTGTGAGCAGCCACAATGCGCAGCCGCAGGTCCTCAGTGAGCTCCTTTGTCTTAGCCATGACTGTCCACAAACCAACAGCACAGAGCTTCTGTTTTTCACCTGTTGAGTTGATTAAAACAGCTGTTCCCAATGAATCTGAGTAATTAGCTTGGGTAAACAGCTTGGACTATTTGGAATGGTATAGAACTTTGGATTTTCCCATAGACTGTGACAGTTTGCAAAAGGGTATGAATAATTTTGGACATGCCACTTTTTGTTCAAATCTAAATAAAAGCTGAGAAATATATATTTTTTTTTTTCACAGTGAGTCTCTTGTACATTGTCTTATTATCTTTTGGGAGAAGCCTTTGTCATTTCCAGTCAAAAAAAACTTGCTGGTTGAATAAAAGTAACTTTAAGTCAGAATTTGCCAGGGGTATGAATAATATCGGGCTTGATTGTATATACACTCTTAAAAATAAAGGTTCTTTATTGGCATCATTGGTTCTATGAAGAACCTTGAACGTCAATGGAACCTTTCAAATGCAGAAAAGTTACTAGTTCTATTTTTAAAATGTTCTTCAAAATGGTTCTTTTAGGAACTGTTCATTGAAATGGTTCTTCTATGGCATCACTGCAAAAACGCCCTTTTTGAATCTTTATTTTTAAGAGTGTAATTGCTGTTTATTGTTCACAACATAAAGCAATGATTTCTTAACTGAGAAATACCTGATGGCTACAATGCATTGCTACAGTATAACTTAACTTTATATTTATATTGATATAATGGAAGTTTTGCCCATTCATTTTCTCTATTGGCCTTTCAAAGATTTTTAATAAAGAGTTGTAAGCCATGAACTGAAGTAATCAGCTTTTCACTATATTATAGAAAACATACATGGAAATCAATCAAAAACATACACTGAAATCTGATATAAAGTCAAGGATGCAAGAGTCTGTACTTTATTTTAAGGGAATGAATCACTTGTTCAATGAAGCACTGTGAATGATATTATGAATCGTCAATTACACAAGATTATTGAAAAATGAAGTGTAACTCAAAACCATTTATCATAGATTGCAGGTCTGTCTTGAAATGTTTACATGTTAAAAATCAATTCTGTATGGAAATAATTAACGGAATGGAAGACTGTTGTGCTCTATTGCATTTTTGTGAAATTTCCCTGGTATTTGTATCGACAACTGAAAATTTGTCCCTAGTCCTGACTTTACATTAGTGTTATCGTTGTCAGCTATTTTTATTTTAGTTTTAGTCTTAAGGTCCTTGCACACTGAGTCTGAAATTTTCGTACAAACTAAACGTGAATCGTTTTTCTTTCTTTTTTTTATGACGGACAAAATTTTTTGGTATAGTTTTTATTTTTTTAAATACATTTTAAAAACTCATCTTTTATCGGCAACGATACTGCATACTGATATAGTCACAGTTATCATTTATTGACTTTATTGTAGTTTCATCATAGTCTCATTTTAGTCAAGGGAAAAAAGCTTATCGACAAACCTTTTTTATCATAGTTCTTGTTAACGAAATTACCACTATTTTACACCATATGTGTGGTACTTGAAAGTACACTTTTACACTGAACCAAATTAACAGAGGCAAATTATTTAAAAAAAAAATGTCAAGAGGTCTGGGAATATTTGATCTGGGAGGCAGAGAACAAGAGAGAGAGAAAAAGATGGATTGAATTGCCATTCTAAACAGACAGTTAAACAAAGAACCTTTTAAAAGCAAGTCCAACTAAAATGAACCATGATTCATTCAACACAGGCAATTAGAGTAAAAATATGAGATAAAATGTCATTCCATCAAAGTAAATGCACTGTCTCTCTCTCACACACACACAAGCCCTGAGAGGATGTATAACAGAGCCCATGCTGTGCATGTTTTTTTATATAAGATGTAATGTTCCGCCACACAATGATAGTTGATAAAGGCACCCTCCAGAAGTGCTCAAGTTTTTCTGTGTGTGTGTGTATGTGTGTGACTCCTGAAAGAGCAATTACCCAGAATTCCGTGCAAGGACGCTACGCTCAATTTCTCTACCTTTGCTTCCATCTCTGTTCTTGCAATTTGCACCTTTTTCAATCCACCCATCTTTCTGATCATCTGCAGTGTTGTTCTAAGAGCCGCCACCCCGTCATTCTCTGCAGCAGAAATGACTGTGTCAGGTCTGAGGACCGCAAGGCTAATGGCACAGGAAAATGGCAGCTAAAGTGGCATGTGGCCATTTCAAAACATCAAAAACATGACATGATAAAAACATTCTGGAAGCTGGGACACAGAATCACACTTTTCCTCTGAGACTGATAATTGTACAAACCACCAAAGTTTGTTCAAATGAGCAGCATATTTGACTAGATTTGCATTGCATTAAAAAAAACTTGTGAGCCAGAAAAGTAATAGCGGAAACTAAATTAAATGTTCACAGTTACCATTGTAACACTGTGCGTCTAGTGGTATATAGCGATCTTTGGAGTAAAATGGAAACTATAGATGGTTCTATAGATGGACTATTAATATTCTATATTCAAATTAATGCAAGAAAGAAAACCAAAGACAAATCAGTAAGTCATCATGAGATTTTCAGACCTTAAGCTTTAATTTTAATATACAGTGGTGGCCAAAATTATTAGAACACTAGTATTTATACCAGCTAAAAATGGTTTTAAGTCAGTTAAATCTAAAGTTTCTATCTTTTGCTATAGAGTGTCAGTAGGAAATATCAGTTCCAAACATTAATTTTGCCAATAATTTTTGTTTGCACAAGTAGTCTGACAACAGCCAGTGCTCCACACAGAGATCTGATCTCATCATCTTCATCCAGTCTGTCTGAAATGACATGAAGAAACAGAACAAACTGAGACAAACTAAATCCAGAAGAACTGTGGCAACGTCTCCAAGACCTGCAAAGCTACCTAAAAAAACTCTGGCAAGTGCACCTAGGACAAAAGCTGCTTTTAATGCAAGGGATGGTCACACCAAATGTTGGTTTAATTTAGCTAATAGAAGTTTATTGATAAAGAAAATCTATTCTCATTTTACAGCATTTTTACACAAGTGCCTAAAACTTTAAACAGTACTGTAGCTTTGCAGGTAGGTTTCTTGAAGCATCTTGGAGACGTTGCCACAGTTCTTCTGGATTTAGTTTGTCTCAGTTTGTTCTGTTTCTTCATGTCTTTCCAGACAGACTGGATAATGATGGGATCAGATCTCTGTGTGCAAGCAAAAATCTCACTGGATTATTACAATTAATGTAACAATTAATGTTTGGAAATGTAAACTGATATTTCCTACTGACACATTGCAGCAAAAGATAGAAATAACTGATTTAAAACCATTTTTAGCTGGTGAAAATAATAGTGTTCTAATAATTTTAGCCACCACTGTATTTAGTCATTTTAGTAAATATATATTAACATTAAACATGTATTTCTTGACACTGGTCTCTTGTTCATTCTTATATACCTAGTTTTTCAGTTTTCCTCCCATCCTGGGGCTGATGCCATATTATTTTGTGACTTCGGAACGGACCTGTATAAACACTTCCCTTCGTCAAAGCCAAAGAGCTGAGCCATGGATTTGATGACACTGAAAAATCGATTTAATCTCTGTCTCTATTTTAAAGAGGGGGGAGAGGAGACTGGGCAATGAGAGAGAGATGAAGGCCAGTGTTTCTTTGTGGAAAGGAGTACTATAAAGAGAAAATTATGTCTCAACAAGAGAGGGCGAACAACCCAAAAACAATTGGAGGTTTTCTAATACCTCTATAAAATGAATTGTGTTTGGCCTTGTTTGGACCTTTAGCTCCTGATGTTTGGAAAAAATTTACTCCTTTTGAATGAAGATAACATACACACAGATAACTCCGAGCACCAAAAGAACTCCTACACAAATAAATAGATACTTTAGGAAGGTGACATATATATTTATATATTATGAACATAACAATTTGCTTTGAATCAAAATTTGTCTTTTATATCAACCTGACTACATCAGGTTACAGCAAAAATTGATGAATTATGGAAAATTTTCTTTTGCAAAATGCCACTATTGAAGGAAACCATAGCAATCTTTACAAATAATAATTAAATCATATTTAATGAACTGTTGTTCATATATGTGTATTCATAACTTCACTCATTTCACTTTTCTACCAGCAAAATTGTGCTTTTCATGTCAGTTTTTTGTTCTTTTCTCTACTTTAATTCATTCCACTCTTTCTGTTCTGTGTCTTCCTCCACTCTCTGCTCATCTCTAGAGTGATAAATCACAGATTATTTGGCTGACAATGCAAAACAGCGCCAGGTGCCGCAATCCACCAATCCCATCATCCGCCCAGCTCGCAAATTACTCGGAAGAATTGGCACTTGCCTCTCTGCCGCGGCGAGGAGCAAAAGAGAGAGAGACGGAGATTGGTAGGGGGCAAAGAGGAGGCAAGAAAGGGAGAGAGACAAAGAAAAAGAAAGAACCGAAAGAAAGAGGAAGACAAAGATGGTGGGCATCAGCTGGAAGGGGTGGAATCAATTTCCTGGACAGGCAAGAGCAGCTCTGGTTCACTATGTGCAGAGGAATGGTCAGATACAAAGAGGTTTTTAAACCAGATAAATGATCCCACACAGGGATCATTTTCACTTTTACTGCTTTTACAGCATGACGCTGGAGAATGTACACATTTATCTAAACTTCCTTATTTTCTGATGAAGCTGGTGCTACAATATGAGTGTAGATTTGGGTGGGGAACAAAGTTAAGATACGGAACAAATTTCAAACAATATGATTAAAACTGACCCTGCACCACAAAACCAGTCATAAGGGTCAATTTTTTTTGAAATTGAGATTTATACATCATCTGAAAGATGAATAAATAGATTTTCATTGATGTATGGTTTATCAGAATATGACAATATTTAGCTGAGATACAACTATTTAAAAATATGGAATCTGAGGGGGCAAAAAAAATCAAAATATTGAGAAAATCGCCATTAAAGTTGTCCAAATGAAGTTCTTAGCAATGCATATTACTAATCAAAAATTAAGTTTTGATATATTTATGGTAGGAAATTTACAAAAACTCTTTATGGAACATGATCTTTACTTAATATCCTAATGATTTTTGGCATAAAAGAAAAATTGCTACCAGGGTCACGTATGTGTCATTTAATATTTATATTTAATATTTAATCAATTCAATGGCATTCTATATATGCCATATATAACACTTACAATTAAATATGAAATCAAGCTGCATTTAAGCACATATTAATGTATTTATTAATTTATACAAACATGTATCTTTGATCAAATCATCTACAGTATTATTTGGAATATTTTATTAATGCACAAAATGTAACAAATCATTTTTATCATATATCATATAGCCCATGTATATACTTTAAACACTACTTTACCATGCAAAAGTTTAGGTTCAGTAAGATTTATTTTTTTAATTAATGATTTTATTTAGAAAGGACGCATTACATTGATTAAAAATGACAGAAAAGATATTTAAGTTTCTTACTAAAGATTCCAGTTTTTATTTTGATGTTTTCTTTTTAATTAATCAAAAAATCCTGAATAAATCAGTATTTTAGAATGATTTCTGAAGGATCATGTGACACTGAAGACTGCTTAAAATTCAGTTTTGCCATCACAAAAATAAATAGCATTTTAAAATGCATTAAAATAGATAAGTTATTTTCAACTGCAATATTTTATAGCAAAAAATGCAGTAGCAATATTTCACAATACTGTTTTACTGTATTTCTGAAAAGAATCCATGCAGCCTCGGAGATCATAAAAGGCTTTTTAAAATCCTTTAAAAAACCGTACAGACCAAATGATTATATACCAAATGATCACAAAAAAAGCAGAATTTTGAACATCTGTGCACATGTACCTGATTTAAAAATGTCCTTACCAATAAACCAAACCCACAGCCATGAACTAGATTAATGCTGAGAAGTGCTGGGTCTCTGAACTAGTTTTCACTCACATGAACACTGATATAAAGTTACAGTTACCAACTCATCCAAGCTTGCCTTTCTTCCAAAGAGTTTACAGTGTAATTGAATTTGAATTTCGAGCATTTCCACTGCAGAAGGCGATAAATTCAGATTCCAGGTTCTAAATGTGACACTGCCTGCGGTTAGAGACTCCCATAGTGCCTTGTGTGGGGATTTGGCACTGTTAAACGTACATTATGAGTTTAAAACTTCATCTGTCAATCTTCCCCTTTAGGTGATTTCTCAAAATGCACATCTACAGAGTAAGATTTCTGATATTAAACCCACATAGTATAAACCTTTCTCTCTCTCCTTATGTTCACTCTCCAAGTACTTAGCTTAGCATAATTAGATTTTTTTTGTGATTGATCATAGCGCTCATCGTTGCCTGTCTCCTTGCATTCATGACGTGGGACTTAAAAGCTCTGCAAATGATCAGAGCGTCACAGAGGAACACCGAGGCGAAGAAAGATTAATAGGTAGAGTAAGAGAGAGAGGCAAAACAGAGTTCAAAAGTGTGATGCTAACCTTAAGTCTTAGATCTTTAATCAATAAGAGAGTTTTCCATTTGCATGCAAGATTCTTGTTGATGTGGTTTCAGCTTATTCCAAATACACTTAAATGCTTATTCACCATGAAAATGGTTTTTTTTCACTAGAGCATGCAATCACCAGGCATTAGTGAGTCACAAACTCTTCAGTTCTTAGGCTCATCAAATCTGCACTCATTTTTATTTCACAAACTTGTACTTACAGTACAAGGAATAGTTCATTCAAGCTAGACATTAAAAAATGTCATTATTTACTCACCCACATTTCAAACCTGAATGTAAATTTTTTATTCTGTTGAACTCAAAATAACATGTTTTCATGCAAAAAAGGTGAATAGAAAGTGGAGCTGTCACAATGAAAGTACACTACTCAGTTTGTTTTGCGCACCATTTTCTGAATTTCAATCATAAAATATTCATAAAATACAATGTGTGTTATCTTTTACATTTTTTTATTTTTCTATTTTATTTCTATAAATCTAAATAGTATTTAAACATTGCTATCTAACACTTGTGATTGCAAATTACATAAATATTTATCCACATAAACTCATATTTATGTTTTTTTGCATTTTAATTAATCAATCAAGTTGATTATTTTGTTATTTAAATTTATTTGAAAATCGTAATGGGCTGCTAAATGGCAGATTCCATTGTGACAACTTACACATATGTGTCAACATGTTCAACAACAAAAAAAAAAACTTCCATGTGCAAAAATGGGAGAATTGTTGTGTGTGAGTGTGAGTGTAGCACAAACTTAAAGGTGTGTATTTATGAAGAAAATATTTAACATGTAAATTTTAAATAAAATAGACATTTATTTGAAAAGCATAATAGGCTGCTAAATGAAAGATTCCGTTATGGCAACTCGCCTTATATTTGGTAATATTTATCTTTTTATCTAATATTTATCTTATAAATGTATCTAATATTTATCCCATTATTTATAAATTGTTTATCATTTAAATTATTATTATTAATATTTTTAATTTTATTTTATTTGGAAAGCATAATAGGCTGCTAAATGGGAGATTCTATTGTGACAACTTACCCCATATGTGTCAATGTGTGTTCACTTTTCCACTTTTTTTTCATGTACAAAAATGGCAAATTGTTTAAATGTTTTGTGTGTGTGTAGCACAAGCTTTAAGATATGTGTTTATGAAGAAAATACTATTTCAATTTGAACTGTAAAGAATTTTACATTTTAAAATGTCAATTAAGAAAATAAAATTTAAATTTTTTCGAAAAGCATAATAGGCTGCTAATTGGCAGATTCTATTCAGACGACTTACCCTATATGTGTCAACATGTGTTCAACAAACTATTTTTTTCCATGTGCAAAAATGGTACAAAAATTGGTAGAAAAAAAGAAAAAATTATTAGAACTTTGTAAGAACAATACTGAAAATGTACTGCAAGTTACTATGTTAAAAAAAGCTTTCCCTTCACTACATATCTTTCAAATTTCATTCATGCTTGTGAACATTTGAACCTGTCACCTGAAATGCATCGAAAAAGCATAAATGTAAGAAACAACATGAGGGTGAGAGTAATGCTGAAAGTCTTAAGTCCTCTGTGACTCTCTGAAACACTTGGGGCAGGCGGGTTGATTTCCGCGAGTCAGTTTGTCCTAGAATGGGAAGCCAGGCCTTCTTCAAACTTTCAAAAATTGATATGCGGCATATTTACATATTATTTGCATAGGTATATAAGTCATGGGCGTCCCCAATATGTCTGATATTATTATTAGTGGTCTGAACCTTCATCAACATATTCTCTTTGGGAGATGAACTAAAAACAAAGCCCTTCGTTAAGACAAGTCAAAAGATTCCCACAAATAGTGTCCTTTGAAAATAGAGCAGCAACGCAGAAACCAAAAAACCCCAAACCAACTCGGATTGGTTTGCTTCTACAAACAGGTGAAAGAAAAAAAAAACATTTAATAGTCAAACACTGCAAATCAACTTCTGGACTTGTCTTTTCTGATACCTCAGCATCTCAGCTACAATCTGCCACTGTTTCTCATAAACACGTTAAAGCACTGCTTCCATCTGTGTGAGCGTGTGTTTTTGGTTACTTACACAGTATGCTATCATATCATGTGAAGTGAATCTCTTGTAATATATCTGATTAGAAAATACTGCCATCACAGCACAGCACCAGCAGCTATGTCAGTCTCATTTTCCACAGCGTCTGTCTGAGTAGTTTATCTGTGCACACACAGATGGACGCTTTGTTCTAAGGTGTTTATGGTGGAAAAACAGCATATTGTTGAATAATTCAGGGGAAAAGACCTTTAACATAACAAAAAGTTTCCATATGTCTGTCAGAGTGCTGCATGTCAGATAACTCACAGTATTCTGCTTAGAAGATGATATATACAAATACACAAGAACTCAAGCTGTGCGTACGCATTCTTAGCCGTTTTATCAAGGATTGTGGGGCAAAGTGTCCAAATAATATCCTGTCATGTGTTTAAATTCCATTGGCTAACACGTGAGCGCAGATACTGCTTTAAAAAAGGCATTTAATAGCTCCCGTTGGGAAGATGAGGATTTGGGGAGGAAGGTTAACCAATTCCGCCCAACTCTCTCACATGGGCTCTCAGAAGGAGGAAGGTTAGGTCAAAGGCTATTACCAGAGCTGGAAAAAGCCCCTGGGAGGGTCTCACAAGGTCCATTAGTTGTGAGTTACGGGTCCACTGGGCAGAGACGGCAGTATTATGGGAGCTTAGCCATATCCACTGTACATCCTGAGCTCAGAAAGGAGCTATATCTATATAGTTTTAAAAGGGCGTCGTGGTGATTGATTAGCGGCTGTGATGTTTATAGGGGTCATAAGCAGTTTATGTCCATATTATATTGAAATTTTTCTGATTATGATCTATAACATCCTATTCTTTTCTAACCATGTCAAAAATCACTCAGGCTTAGTATTTAACACCGATAACAAACTGGATACGTATACTGCCGTTCAAAAGTTTTGGATCAGTACGATTTGCAATGTTTTACAGTAAAGAAGTCTTTTCTGCTTATCAAAGCTCTGTTTATTTGATTAAAAATGCAGAAAAAAAACTTAATATTGTGAAATAGTGATTTTCTATTTTAAATACTTATAAAAACATAATTTGCAGTTAAGTCAAAAGTTTACATACACCTTGCAGAATCTGCTAAATGTTCATTATTTTACCAAAATAAGAGGGATCACACAAAATGCATTTCATTTTTTTATTTAATTAGTACTGACCTGAATATGATATTTCTCATGAAAGACGTTTACATACAGTCCACAAGAGAAAATAATAGTTAAATTTATAAAAATTAACCTGTTCAAAAGTTTACATACACTTGATTCTTAATACTGTGCTGTTACCTGAATGATCCACAACTCTATATATATATATATATATATATATATATATATATATATATATATTTTTTTTTTTTTTTTTTTTTTTTTTTTTTTTGTGATAGTTGTTCTTGAGTCTCTTGTTTGTCCTGCCTGCTGTTCTTCAGAAAAATCCTTCAGGTTTCTCAAATTCTTTGGTTTTTCAGCATATTTATGTAATTGAACCCTTTCCAACAGTGACTGTACTGTATGTGTTTTGAAGTTCATGTTTTCACACTGAGGACAACTGAGGGACTCATATGCAACTATTACAGAAGGTTCAAACACTCAGACCGGTGTTTCAGAAGTAAACACGATGCATTAAGAGCCAGGGGGGTGAAAACTTGAATTTGAAGATCAGGGTAAATGTAAGTTATTTTCTCTTCTGGAAAACATGTTAGTATCTTCTGTAGCTTCTAACAGGCAGTAGTACATTTTTAAAAATATATGATATTTAGGCAAAATAAGAAAAATTTACATATCTTCATTCTGTTCAAAAGCTTTCACCCCCAAGCTCTTAATGCATCGTTTTTCCTTCTGAAGTGTTTGACCCTTCTGTAATAGTTGCATCTGAGTCCCTGTGCTGACAAATGCTGAAAAACCAAAGAATTTGTGGGACCTGAAGTATTTTTCTAAAGAACAGCGGGCAGACTAACTGTTCAGGACAAACAAGTTACTCATAAACAATTATTACTAAAAAAAAAAAAAAACAAACAAAAAAAAAAACAGTATTAAGAATCAAGTGTATGTAAACTTTTGAACAACATAGTTTTTTATAAATTTAATTGTTATTTTCTCTTGTGGACTATATGTAAACTATATACACTAAATAAAAAATAACATGCATTTTGTATGATCCTTCTTAATATTAACATTTTGCAGATTCTGCAAGGTTTATGTAAACTTTTGACTTTAACTGTATTTAAAATAGACACCCAAAACTGCCAAATAGCCAGATTTGTGGGGGAAAAATTAAATAAAAATGCAGCAAAAATTGAGTCATCATAAAGTTCCCTCATATTAAGATCTGGAGGGTTTCCAGTAAAATAAATTAAATAATCACCACTGGATCCACAACCACAATTTAGAAAAATGACTCTAATCTTAATGAAAGATTGATCATATCTAAGTAATGATTTCTCAAGAGAAATAATTAAAATTGAACACACTCTGCAAGCCTCTTTCCCTCTCTTTTAAAAAACTTTTTTTTTTTCCTGTCCAGCTCAGCTGAACCTGAGAATAGGAGCGGGCTGATGCTCCTAACCTGATCAGTTTTACACGATTATGGGCTCGCCGGATATCTGCCCGCCTGTCACTGCAAAGTGAATGAGTTATTAAACGGATTAGCACCGTACACCTCTCCGCACCGCACTCTCTCTTACATAGAGGACACCTGCAATGTCTCCGCCAGCACAGATACAGTAAAATCCAATCATTTTCCACAATAAATGAACACGTTACAACCGAAAGAAAAAAAAAATGTGAAAGACAGAGGGAAAAAAGGGTGAGGATGTGAAAGATTTATTTATAATCCTCTTTGTTTTGTGTGTCCTCATGTGTCTGAGTGTGTATACATACACACACACACACACACACACACACACACACACACTCTCACCCCTTCCTCCATGCCTCTGTCCTGCTTGTTCTTTGTCAAATTCAATTACCGCAGACATTACTGAGGGAGTCTTCACAGGAACCAATTAAGGCCGTGGCCTCGCTCTCACAGACGCTGGTTAAACAGTGGGATTTGAGCGCTAAAGCCTATGGGATCTCTTTAGCCGGCTCCTTTATTTATTTGATCAGCCATCATTACGAGAGCCCTTCAACCCACAAAAAACGCGGAACTGATTAACCACAGCGTGCGACGATAAAGATAAGATCGCATTCACACCTGAACCTGCAGGGTGGCGATGTGACAAGGTGACATCTTTTATAAAGGGTGACATCCTTTAGTTCAACCCTGAATTAATTAACACATTGCCATTCAAAAGGAATGTTTGTTTGCATGCATATAGTGCTGTATTTTCAGCCATAATCTACTTTTCTAAATAATTTTACGGCCCTATGATGTCCACGTAAAAAAAAAGTGTCACAGAATTTGGCAAAATTTGGATGAATAACTCAAAAGTAGGACTGTACAATTTTAAAGCGATAGTTCACTTAACAATGAATTATGTCATTAATTACTCACCCTCATGTCATTCCAAACCCATAAGACCTTCGTTCATTTTCAGAACACAAATTAAGATATTTTTGATGAAATAAGAAAGCATTCTAAACCTGCATAGACAGGAATGTAATTACATGCGGCAGAGACTGACATGAAAGAGAAGAAATTGTTGAATAAAGTCGTTATTTTAGTTTTTTTTTTCATGCACAAAATGTATTCTCGTATAGCTTCACAAAATTAAGGTTGAACCACCAATGTCACATGGACTATTTTAACAATGTCATTTCTACATTTCTGGGCCTTGAACGTGGTTGTTGCATTGCTGTTTATGCAGGGTCAGAATGCTCTCAGATTTAATAAAAAATATCTTAATTTTGTGTTACGAAAATGAATAAAGGTCTTATGGGGTTTGGAATGTCATGATGGTGAAGAGAAAGAGAAAAAATATTGCTATTTAAAGATAAATTCTGTACGTTCTGCACATCTCTGTGTGAATGAATGGTGTGGTTTTATCTACTACACACATACACTCTTAAAAATAAAGGTGCTTCACGATGGCATAGAATAACCTTTTTTGTCTAAATGGTTTCTTACAGAACCTTTAACACCTGATGAACCTTTCTGTTTCACAAATGGTTCTTTGTGGCGAAATAAGGTTCTTCAGATTATAAAAGGTAAGAAAGAGATTGTTCTTTAAAGAACCTTTGACTGAATGGTACTTTGTGGAACCAAAATGGTTCTTCTATGGCATCACTGTGAAGAACCTTTTAAAGCACCTGTATTTTTAAGAGTGCACTCAAGCATTCGTGACTCTGTGGTGCTTTTAGAATCTGCTGTCTCACTATATGAGAACATGAAAATACATAAACTAATGTACAGCAGAATGTACTTCTCACAGTAGTAGTAGTAGTAGTAGTAGTGGTAGTAATAACAATACTATTATTAAACCATTATTTTTAAAGGATTAATCACCCAATTTTTTCTTCAATGTTTTAATTTCATAGGAGACATCGGATGCCCCCATTTTCCAAGTTGGTACGATTATTTAGGGTCTTCACGAAATGTCTGCAACATACAGTACTTAGTATAAAATTCCTCAATGGTCATGTAAAACAACATCATTTTTACCTTGTCAAAAACAGCTCTGTTCACAGCTACCCATTTCGGTGCATGTGATAATGAGCTACTGCTCACCCCGCCCCTCTCAATCTCAGTCAAAACTAATTCACTGCATCATCAGTGTTCACTCATCCTTTACACCCAACTACAAAACACCTGCATTGCTTCTGAGACAGCTGTTGCTACAACTGCTCAAGGGTGGAGAAAATGGCGGAAATGTACAACTGGTCGCGGACGGTCAGTGGTTGTGGGCGGGGCCTGAGCAGTATGATGTCAGAAAATCAAAACAGCTTAATAATTGAGATTGTTTTTTCAGGTCAACTGAGGTTTTTTAGGGATAAAAAAAGAATTCAATGTTCTTCTGCATCTGATGTCCCCTTTAACAGTAAACATCTGTTGTTTTTGCCAAAAAAATAAAAGGAATTTTCAATTCGATTACATTTTAAAATATTACATTATGAATGTTTTATGCCTACATTCGATTACCTTTATAAATTCAGAAAAATTAAAACAAACAACACAGAATTTCTAAAACTTTTAATGAATTAAGTTTAAGTTAAGGATTCAACTGATTAGACATACTTTTTAATTGTTTAAAGTGAATTAAACCATTAAAATGGAATCCAGAAGAATTAAAAAGCTAAATACTGAAATTGTGAAAAAAATAAGGGCTCATTTCATATGGTTCTAAAAAATATTATTGCTAAACTTCTGATAAATTGATGTTAAACTGTTTGATTTCAAATAATTAGACACAGTTTTTAATTACTAAAGTTAATTTAACCATTCAAACTTAAAACGGAATCCAGAAAGATTCAAACAGAAGTTCTAATGGCATGCAGGAGTACAAATTGTAGCAAGCATATGCTTAATGGCTGTTATAATTATGAGGGTGTCCTTAGAAAATGTTCTCCCCTTTAAAGTATCCCTGGCCCCAAAAAGTTTGAAGACCCCTGGTATAAAAAAGGCTGGGCTATGTTAGCCTTGTGAACATTTCCCGTAGTTGAGTTTATCCTGACGGTGCACTTCTGGATCTCGTCCTCGGTTGCAACGCTGTCATGTTTCCTGTTTACACCTGTCACGCATGTCAGCCGGAGGTCAAACACACATCTTTATGACACCCGCAAGTAGACAGGTACACCTGCCGCAATTTCCCCACCACATGTTTCTGTCATGAAGCAGATTCTCTTCTATCCTGATGCTCTTTTTTTTCCCCTTCGCTACACCAACAGAAAATGAGCGTCCTGTAATTCCCTTAATAACACGCTCTGTTGTTCAACTTTGCATTAAAGCTCTGGAATGAGTTTTTCATTGTTACCGGGTATTGATTGTATTTAAACTACATATTGCTGCTTGTAAATGGAAATTGCCTCAGCATCACGGAAAGTTCAGTTATTAGCTCAGAGCTCAGGAGAGCATGACAACGCAGACTCTGATGCTACTTTCACGCAACCCCCAAGGGCAAAATTGACCGTCGGATCCAAAAATAAAGTGTTTTTTATCTTTTACAAAAGAAACAGAGTAAGAAATGTAGAGTACTCAATGACACTACCTCCCTTTATTATAACAGCTAAACCACCATGTTAGCATGCTAATTAAAGTGCTAAAAATATCATTCAAAAGTTTAGGGTTGGCATGTTTTTTTTTAAGAAGTTTTTTATGCTCACCAAGGCTGTACTTATTTAATATATGTGACCCTGGACCACAAAACCAGTCATAAGGATAATTTTTTTTAATTGAGATTTATACATCATCTGAAACCTGGATAAATAAGATTTCCATTGTTTGTTACAGTAGGATAATATTCGACCTAGGTCTGTGCAATTAAAGCGAAATTCAGTTTCGATTTCGGCTTCAAACAATCATAAAATAATACGGTAATCGAGATGAAACGATTATTGCGCCCCATTCCGCCCCCTTTCCAGTGGTGCGCTTACGATCCTCCATAAAAGCCAAATTTCTCATGCAAATCAGCAAAATCATGTAACGTGACTTTCATAAAAGTGGACATGCTTAATTTATTAATGTTTCTTCGAAGTTGTGTTTTTAAAAGCGAGAAAGAGAACTTGCGCTGTTCTGTTCTCAAATACACACAAAATTATTTCAAATTGATTGATGGTTATGTCTTAAATGATCATAAACAGTTGAGAATGAAAATACGTGTGTAACAGTATATTGGATCCGTGTGGCTCTTAAAGCGTCAACAAATAATATTCCTTTTGCCGTCTCTGTGCTTAATATTAATCAAACGTAAAAATACAAAGAGAAAAATCACTCACTGCTCTTGAATGAAGGACGTTTGTAGTTTTAACAAGAAACAAAGCATGTTTAATTCTTACAGTGAAGACGCTGCTTTATTTTACATTCAAATAATTACATTCGATTTCTGTAGTAGGCTGTTAGACTACTTAAAGGAGAAGTCCGGTGTGATATTGACCTAAAGTGTATTGAATCATGATACCGAGTGTGAACGTACCTTGCATATCTCATCTCGGTTTGTGTCCAGCAGTCCGAAATCTGGGGTTAGTTAGCCGACGCTAATAACAGGTTGTCAATGA
The DNA here is from genome assembly GCF_049309525.1 of Garra rufa. Taxonomy (NCBI): domain Eukaryota; kingdom Metazoa; phylum Chordata; class Actinopteri; order Cypriniformes; family Cyprinidae; genus Garra; species Garra rufa. The sequence continues at coordinate 44,320,012 of NC_133365.1, read as the reverse complement.
GAGTGAATAGGGCATCGGAGTAGCCATGTAAATAAATCACTGTTTTATGCCATTTACGAGGTACAAAGTAGCTCCACACTTCATAGGTAGACTTCCAAGAGCCCTACATTTAAAACGAGACATTGAGAACTTTGAAAAAGCACTGGTAGTTTATTTACAAGAAGATTTATACAGACATTCCCCTTAGTAAAATCACCGGTCGCCGCCATCTTGAATTTAGTCACGATAAGTCGAGTGACGAGCAGGAATTAATTTATTAGGTTATCAACTTATCAGGTTGTAGTTTCCTTCCTGCTCGTCAATCGACTTATCGTGACTAAATTCAAGATGGCGGCGGCCGGTAAATTTCTTCCAGGTATTGTCTGTATAAATCTTCTTGTAAATAAACTACCGGTGCTTTTTATGAGTTCTCAATGTCTCGTTTTAAATGTCAGGGCCTTTGGAAGTCTACCTATGAAGTGTGGAGCTACTTTGTACCTCGTAAATGGCATAAAACAGTGATTTATTTACATGGCTACTCCGATGCCCTATTCACTCTCATTGACAACCTGTTATTAGCGTCGGCTAACTAACCCCAGATTTCGGACTGCAGGACACAAACCGAGATGAGATATGCAAGGTACGTTCACACTCGGTATCATGATTCAATACACTTTAGGTCAATATCACACCGGACTTCTCCTTTAAGACTTGCATAAAAGTATTCAGTATTTTTTTAAAGCACTGTTTTTTTGTTTTGTTTTTTTGTATCTTTTTTCTGTTGTATTGCTATCTTTAAATTAATCACTAATTTAAAGTTTTTGACTCAACATAATCATGTTAAATGATCGTGATTACATTATTGACCAAAATAATCGTGATTTTTGCCACAATCAAGCACTCCTAAGAGACTTTTTGAAAATCTGTCATCTAAAGGTGCAAAAAAATCAAAATACTGACAAAATCGCCTTTAAAGTTGTCCAAATTAAGTTCTTAGCAATGCATATTACTAATCAAATCATTTTTATGGAACATGATCTTTACTTAATTTCCTAATGATTTTTGGCATAAAAGAAAATTGATAATTTTGACCCATACAGTGTATTTTTGGCTATTGCTACACATTTACCCGTGCTACTTAAGACTGGTTTTGTGGTCCAGGGTCACATATTTTTTGATATTTATATATAATTTATTACGAATTATTAAATAGTTTCAGCTGTCAGACAGTCTGAACAGGAAACCCCTTTCAGAAAAGCAGCACCTTTGTCACTGAGCTGTTTTGAGGCTTATGTGAATGTTACCTTAGAAGATCACCTCTGGTCAGGAAAATGAAACACAACAAACAGGAAGATCAAATACATCACAAGTCAAGTAAAATGACCAGTGTGCATTTGTGTGTATATACTGCACAAGTTGAACAATACTTGAATAAATAATCAGACGGGTATGACGTGGTTGGTTTGTTTATATTTGAAGGTGTTTCTTCCTGTTACATCAGAATTTTTCATCCCTATAGTTCCATCATTCTTTCGTTGGTTCTGCTACCTTTCATGTCTTAATTTGCATCAGCTCAGTCGTTTCATGTGACACATCTTGCGTTTGTCTTTCAGACCATTATTCAGTTCTAGAATTGTCTTTTCTTTTGTGTGTGTGTGTGTGTGTGTGTGTGTGTGTGTGTGTGTGTGTGTGTGTGTGTGTGTGTGTGTGTGTGTGTGTGTGTGTATGTGTGTGTGCATTTCTGAGCATGAATACTTCCTGAATGTCTTTGCAACTCAAACCCACTAAAAAGAAAAGCTTTGCGGGAGAAAAAACGGCTTTCGCAGGCACCTGCTGTTTCTCTTGTCTGTTCATCTGCCGCCACTCTGGGCTTCCCTGAGCCACCCTGGAACCTGTCGCTTCTACATTTTGCAAGATGAAATCTATCAGCAATGCAAGGCCTCCCTCCTGTCTAAACTTTTGATGGAAAGCGGGGGGCAGAGGATGAAGAAGGTACCATGAGATAAAACAGGTGGGCTCTCACCTTGAGGACATCCTCATCTGTGGAGATGCAGGTCACGGAGTCATCAACCTCTCTCACCGTTCCGTCCTGTTCCACAGTAACAACCTTGACCGGGATGGCAACACGCCGTCCTGTCAGAATCGCTGTGTTCAGGATCTCTGTGTCCTATGTGAGAGAGAGACATTTGCGATTGAATTTATATATACATTTAAATTAATCATAGAAAAATGTATCATAATATTCCAATTATATACACTACCAGTCAAAAGTTTTTGAACAGTAAGATTTTTAATGTTTTTAAACAATTCTCTTCTACTCACAAAGGAGTCAGGATATTTTTTTTGGGGGGAGGGGGGAAAGAAATTATAGAAATTAATACTTTTGATGATAAAGACATTTATAATGTTACAAAAGATTTCTATTTCAGACAAATGCTTTTCTTCTGAACTTTCTATTCATCACAGAAACTGGAGAAAAATCTACTCAGCTGTTTTCAACATAATAACAATATATAATAATAATAAATGTTTTTAAGCAGTAAATCAGAAGAATCATATGAGTGGAGTAATGATGCTAAAAAATTAGCTTTGAAATCACAGGAATAAATTACATTTTGAAATATATTCAAATAGAAAACTAAATAAAAAAGATAGTTTTTTTTAAACATTAAAAATCTTACTGTTCAAAAACTTTTGACTGGTAGTGTATACTTATATATTATAATATATTTCTGTATTCTGTGACCAGTTCATAAAGACATTCACTTGCTTAATTTCTGAATGAATCATGAGTCATTTGAACGAATTGGTTGAATTAATGACTGGATGACTCACTTATTAAGACTCATTAAGTAAGTTGCTGCCACCTACTTGCAGTTTTAATTTGATGTTAAAAAGTATTTTTTAATCATTTTAATATTTAAATATATGTTAAAAAATAAATATCAATTTATTATAATTTATGAACTGTTTAATCGAAATATTTCTTTCTAAAGCAACTTTTGTAATGTCTGTTCACTTATTTTCTCATCTAAGGCTATAATGATTTCAAATGATATTTCAAGGGTAATTTCTCAGCCAAAATTTATGTGCGATTTGTGATTAATTCGATTAATTAATCAACACATCATGTAATTCATAAGATTAAAAAATCGAATCGTTTGACAGCCCTTATTTATATGGATTTTTAAATACATCTGCAACTTTTTTGGAATCAATTTTTGGAAACTTTTCACCCCTGTCCTTTCATATTATTAAAATGTTGGATGGAATACTTGAACAGCTGAAATCCAGCACAAACACAGAAAAATTGATTTGAAAATAACAATCTGCAATAAATTGAGGCGCAGGGGAAGGCAAGCCTCTCTAATGTAAAGCTGATGCCGGCTGGCACTGTGATGTTTCATATCTCACGATTGCTCGGCTTTGACAGAGATTAATTATCATATTCTCAATTATGCAATCATTTCATCACATTCAGAGAGGGTTAATGGGTCTTCATGTGGGTTTGGGTCTCTCGAAATTCATCTCCTCAAGTATTTACCACATAAATATTTAGCACAAGCACACATTTCTCTCGGGAGAAAACACTCCTTTATTGGAGAGAAAAGAAAGCGCGAGAGACAGAAAATGAGAGCGAGGGCTCGGAGAAGGCTCGGTCGTGGCCGTAATTGACATTTTAGCTTTATGAAAAGGCTGGTAATTACAACGAGAAGAGAGGTCAGTTATCGCAGTATCCATAGCGATAATGAGTCATTACAACGCCATCCAATAGAGACACAGAGACCCAGAGAGATTCGAAATTAAAATAAGTGGTACATTCCGTTTAATTGATTTTTTTTTTAAATATATTCTTTAAAACTCGCTTTTAATAAATAATATTTCAGGGTTTTAAGGTTTATAAAGAATTATTGTTGGTAATTAATATGGGTGATTATTATGGTTCTGTATGGTGTTATAGCTCTGTATAGTGTTGCATATGATACACTATATTGCCAAAAGTATTGGGACACCCCATTCTAATGAACAGATTTGACTACTGTAGAAATTTCCATGGGTACAAATCCTAATGTTTAAGCATATAATGATATTCTAGGGATTGTGTTCTTCTAATGTGATAGCAACAGCTTTGACAGGACCCTTTTCTATTCTAACATGACAATGCCTCTGTGTATAAGGCAAGGTTCAAAAAGAAATGATTGATTCAGTCAGTGTGGAAGAACTTGACTGTTCTGCAGAAAGCAAAGTCCTAATTCTACCTGAACATCTCTGGAGTGACTTTAAATGCAGCCAAAACTTTATCACCAAACACCAATGACTATGGGTACAGTCATTTTTGACGCTTTCAAAATGGTTGCAACAAAGATGGAAATACAATTTATAAATAAATGAATTGCTTCCATCTTTGTTGCCAGTTTTGCCTTCTCCTGTTCTAAAGAAGGGGTGTCCCAATACTTTTGTCCATATAGTGTATGTACAAGTCATTGGTGTTTGGTGATGAGTTTTTGGCTCAAGGTCTGCATTTAAAGTCACACCAGAGATCTTTGCTTTCTGCAGACCAGTCAAGTTCTTCCACACTGACTAAATCAATCATTTCTTTTGGAAACTTGCCTTATACACAAAGGCATTGTCATGGTAGAATTGAAGAGGGTCCTGTCAAAACTGTTGCTGTAAAATTAGAAGCACACAATCCCCCAGAATAGCACGATATGCCTAAACATTAAGATTTGTTGAAACATAGAAATTACTATAATTAGTCAAACCTGTTCTTTAGAGAAGTGTAGATGTCCCAATACTTTTGGCAATATAGTATATTTTGTTAAATTGTGGTGTTTAACCCAAAACAGCGTGTGTTTCTCTAAAGAAATGTTCACATAAAAGATAACTGTTCAGAAATTGCATATATTGAATCTAGTCACTCGATATTTGCATCATATTATACAATGTAATAAACATGAAACACAAATGTAAATAGTATTATTACACTACTGTTTGGGGTTACTAAGATATATTTTTAAATAAATTCATATTTTTATTCAGCAATGCTGCAATAAATTGATCAAAAATGAAACTTTTCTACACTCTGCAAAAAGAAAAGGTTTCAAATAAATGCAGTTCTTTTGAACTTTCTTTTTAAAGAATCCTGAACTAACAGTTTTCACAAAAAAAAAAAAAAAACAAAGCAGCACAACACTGATCAACATTGATAATAGTGAGAAATGTTTTTTAAAAACCAAATCAGCATATTAGAATGATTTCTGAAACATCATGTTACACTAAAGACTGGAGTTATGATGCTGAAAATTCAACTTTGCCATCATAGGATTATTACATTTTAAAATATCAGATATCGAAATAGAAAATAGTTATTAATTACTTTATATTGTAAGAAAAAAAAAAAAAAATCACAATAGAACAGTTTTATTGTATATTTTAAACAAATAAATGCAGCCTTGGTGACCATAAGAGATTATCAAAAACATATAAAATCTTACCAGCCTAAACTTTTGAACAGTAGTTTGTACAAACAAGGCTGAAAATGTTGATTATGATTATGTGAAATTTTTATTCAAAAATGCTCATTTGTAGCACACGCATTTTGCTTACATTAAAATAACCTGCTTAGATGTGAGGTATACAAACATCTCTTCAAAACAATTTTGTTAAACAGCTACTTTCAGTATGACATTAAATGCAGCAAGTAAACAGTGCTTACTTCTGTGAATACGGTGCAAATCTATAAGCCTAATTTGCATAAATATGGGCATGTTTACACTGACAGTTGAAACTCCCACACCGCTATCCTAATGCCTGGTTAAACTGGACTGCAGGTGGTTAGTGCATAAGAAACAGGTTTTTACATGGAAATACCAATTATGAATATCACAACTGGTTAGTGCATTCGCTTCACTGACTTTTAAAGAATGCAGAACTCTACTTGTGATTTTAGGAAACTGTCAGATGTTAAGCCCTATATAGCTTAGGCATTAAATGTGAAGCTAGACCCAAAACCAGTCATAAGAGTCAATTAAGATCTGAAAGTTGAATAAATAAGCTTTCCATTAATGTGTGGTTTGTTAGGATAGGACAATATTTAGTAAAGATACACCTATTTGAAAATCTGGAATCTGAGGGTGCAATAAAATCGCAAGAACTCTTTAAAAATCGCCTTTAAAATTTACCAAATTAAATTCTTAGCAATGCATATTACCAATCAAAAATTAAGTTTTGATATATTTACAGTAGGAAATGTACAAAATATCTTAATTGAACATGATCTTTACTTTATATCCTAATGATTTTTGGCATAAAAGAAAAATCTATCATTTTGACCCATGTATTTTTGGCTATTGCCACAAATTTACCTGTGCTAAGACTGGTTTTGTGGTCCAGGGTCACAAATGTGCATTAAAATCAAGAAGAAAGGCAGAAACCTGACCGATCTCCAGAACACACCAACAGGGTCTATCAGGAGTCTATCACAACTACAGCTACCTACAGAATAAGAGAATGAGAAAACAACAGTGTGTGTGTGTGTGTGTGTGTGTGTGTGTGTGGGAATCAGAGAAAAATAAAAGAGAAGACACGATAGAAGAAGAGAAAAAATATACCTGGCTGCCACATGAGCAGTTTTTCATCTCAGGTTCTGACAGATAAACAATGAATGAGGGCTAAAGGTTCATATCTACTTTATTCCACTTTGCTACAAATCAAGCCCCCCGCTTAATGCATTGTTTCCTTCTGAAGAATCAGTAAGCATTTGAACCTTCTGTAATAGTTGCATATGAGTCCCTCAGTTGTCCTCAGTGTGAAAAAATGGATCTCAAAATCATACAGTCATTGTTGCTGAAGGACTTTTCTGAAGAACCGGGGCAGTTTAACTGTTCAGGACAAACAAGGGACTCATGAACAACCCACTAAACAAACAAACAAACAAAAAAAGACTATAAAGAATTGTTGGTAATTAATTTGAGTGATAGTTTTGTTTATAGTTCTGTTACATATGCTATTGTAATAAATTATAGTGTTTAATCCAAAACAACATATGTTGTGGGCTTCTCATACACAAAACTTCACAAATATGTAATATATAATACCAAATTTACTGGCTCTGTAAGTAAGCCAAAAAAATACAACTAAAAATATCTATGACACACCAGCAAAAAAAAAAAATGCAAACCTACCTACTAGCCAGACAACCACACAGCTCAACAAAACTCGTCTAGTGAAATATGAAACCAATTTTGTATGATGACATCAGTAATAAGCCGCTAAAAGACAGGAAGTAGTGATGTTCTCTGAGAGTCTTGGCATGAATGAGCTGCTTTTGCATAAAAAGACACACAAACACAAACACTGCATACAAACACACACTCTTGCACGCCTCTTCATATTCAAGAGATCCAGCTGCAGCTCTCTCATGCAACCAGACTGAATAAATCATAATTGATATCCATTACGTCACATTCCTAATCTCTTTATAACCATTCAGCTAATGAATTTCACACTCCTCAAGTGGAGGAGAACAGAATGATGCCGTTACAGCGCGAGGTGGCTCGTACTTCACGGGTGTCAGCGTGACATTATAAATCATCTCTGTCAAATGGGAAGTGCGGCAGCGGCGCACGAGCTGGGTCAGACAAAGGGATGGATTACGCTCTTTGACTGGTCACCAGTATGGGCCGAATGCATTTTATACTGGGACAAAGATGACTGATTGGATCTGTGTAGCACAAGAACCCCTCTCACAAAGATTAGTACATAAACAACATGCGACAAAGAGATATCCTATTGGAATGTACAAAGACTTCCCAAAAAGATCATCTGAATCAATGTAGATGCACCGTGTTTTTAGGTGAGTGAGTGTCACTGTACTCAATTTACAGTATGCTAGCACTTTGTATTGACCATTACCTCATAATACGATACACTTTGTTATACCCCGTTTGACCTTTGTTCATCTTCGGAACACAAATCAAGATATTTTTGATTAAATCTGAGAGTTTCTGACCCTGCATAGACAGCAATGCAACTTTTCAAGGCCCAGAATCAGCCAAAAAAAAATTACTTAGAGTGTTCTCTAGACATCTTCTGTTAAAGTTTGAATTCAATAAAAAAAGGATGACAAAAGTAGCATGTAGTTTTGCTACTTTCCTCTAGGGGTCAGTCACTTCAGTTTTACTATGGTGAATGAGTAATGGCGATATCGACTGGAGCAGTAAGAAAAAAATCCATCCATTTAGTTCCATTCACCACTGACTGGGTTATTGGATCTAATAAAACATTTCAGATTCCTTGTTCCCACAATCAATAAACAAATGTTTTTTTCTTATTTACCCCACATATTGAAACAGGGTCCATTTTCAGAGTTCATTAGATTGCATTCACACACACACACGAAAGGAAAGTCACATTGGAAATCTTGAGGGGAAAAAAGCGGCATTACAAATCCTCAAATATCGATACATCTAAAAACTGTCTCTTTGTAGAATGAAGAGCACATTTGAATAAATGCAAGCCTGCAGTAATAATGTTTAAACACGCAGACATCTGTGAGAGCATGTATTTTTCTCTCTCTATTGCATAACCTGGCATATGCGATGATACTTGTTTTGTCAGGTTGGCTTGATGTGTGTGTGAGTGGGTTGTAACAGAGGGGCTCTAGCAACTGAAACTAGGGGATTTTATTTCCAGATTTGCCAAACCCTGTGGGCCAGCAATTCTGAAGCTAATTTTTTTGTCGGGATTGTAGTGAAACAACTGCGGCATATTCAGTACCATGTTTACACCTCTGTGCTGACAATTTACCAACAATTTACCCATTTCCTAACTCGATATAAACGTACTGCGAGAAGCAAAGAAATCATAACTAGATGAAGTATACTTCAAAACTAGACACACCAAACCAGGCATAGAGATAACATGTAATTAATCTAAACTCAATTTGCAGATTCCTCTAGTAATTTGGCAGACTGTTCTAAAAAATAATTAACACAGACATCAAAAACAAGCTGGAAACTGAAACATTAGGCCTACTTATTTTTCCTTTTATATATTTGAACATCTACATGAGAAGATACAGTACGCTAATTGGGTTGGTCATTTCATATTTTTCTTGGGAAGGTGAGAATGTAAATCAGCATTTTATATTTATGCACCTGGCAGTCGCCTCTCTCAAATGCTACTTACAGCACATACAAGACAAACATTTTTGCCAGAACATGTATTTCCTGAGATTTCAATCCAAGAATTTGATCATGCTCTGCGAGCAGAGCTACAGGAACACATTTTGACACAGGAAAAGAAATTCAATGTAAATTAGACTCCATAGATGTAATATAATAATTTAAATATTTAAATATATACAAAATGAAAATAAATAATTCAATCAACCTGTGAATGAATGAATTGACTGAATGGAATGAATAATGAACCCTGTATGAAGACCGACTTCAAAGAACTAGAGGCAAAAAAAGCAGACGGTGTTGTCGCCTTGTGTCGGCAGCGTCTGGACAAAAAGCTATGCTTGAACACACCGCACAGACTACAGCCGTTTGCAAACTAACATGTGCGCTCTGTGCCTGCATGAAAATATTCAGCTGTCTATATCAGCAGCTTTTATTAGTTTATATTCGTCATTCAAATGGAGAAACCAAAAGAAAGATATACGAGATAAACGCAGACATATGAAACATAAACAAAGCAGCGCTTGCTTATTAAAGCTTGTATGGCTTAATATAACATAACTTATGTCTCTCGCTGAAATATGTGGTAGAAAACCCATAAAAGATACATATTTTGGACTATGGGGCAGTGGCGAAGGCAGAAACTGGATGATGAGTGGGCCAGTTTTATTCCCATTGCAACGTCATCTCATGATAATTTGTACGTAAAGTGTGTTTTTCAAGACTTACATTTACATTTTTCCAGGCACTAAAACATACAATACTGACATATTTTAGCATCTAAACATAGAAATATGCCTACTCACCTGTTTTCAGCATTTAAACGTACAGTACAATACTGACGTTTTGACAACACCTAAAAATGAATTATGAATATTGAATTTGCGGAATTAATTTTATTTTTGTTGTTGTTTTTAGTTGTCATATTAATGGCCTTATGTTTTCAGTTGCATTATTAAATTGTTTACTCGTTAACTTAATATAAAATAATAATAACATTTCGTTCTGTTCTGTGTAATTTTTCAGTTATAATCAATTTTATTAAGACAAGGCATACAGTAAATCTCAGTATTGAAGGAGGTGGCTTTCCATCAATTAAAGTCTTCGGTAATTTCCCCAGCATTGGTTGAGTCGTCATTTACTCCCAACATCTGAGCCGCTGAAGACGCAGAGGTTAATGTTACTTCATTTTTAAATGGAAAGCGCCAATCATCGGTCTACATATGCATCCATGTTCGTGTGAATCATTCGTGGTGCAGCTTCACCCACAGCAGAAGTGAGTATAAGGGGTTTTTTATGCATCTTTGCAAATGGCCTTTCTTAATAATTTGCTTGTTGGCAAGTTTCACCGATAAACGTGGCTAAATGCGGCTAAAGTAAACATAATCCCAGAGAGGGGTGGGGCGAGCAGAGCTCGATGGCATTTAAAGGGGCCATGTCTTAAAATGAGCTGAAATTTTGGAGAGCTGATTTTGACAAGGTAAAAGGGTGTTTTTTTTACACTACTATTGAGAATTTTTAACCAAAGTATATTAGAGACTTTTCATTAAGACCCTAAAGAATCATATGAACTTGTGGAAAATGGGCATCCGATGACCCCTTTAAATGATGTTTCATTAACAAAGTTCGGGAGAAGCGCGTCAGATACTTAGCGTAAACATCACAAGAGGAGCCCACTCAAGTCAATCAGCGCCATAGGTTTAAATACAGCTGACTCACCTCCATTCACTTGACGGTTTATCAGTAACCCTCCACCACCCCATCTCCTCACTCCGAGTTCTCACTACTCCTATGGGGGGGTACTCTGGGTTCGAGCCATTCCCGAGCTCGGAGCCCTTCACCGGACAGCACGCCAAACATGCACTACTATTCTCCGGCTAATTATATGCAAGCGTGAACTCGTGAAATGGCTGTGGCAAGCATTGGCATGTTTATATCCTGCCAGGATGGCATCTAGTGTTACTTGTCTCTGCTGTTTGCATGCTCTTTCAGTAGCTGTGGTCTACTAAAAGCCTCAAAGGCAACAGGGCTAAAGTGGAAAGAACAGAGACGTAGGTCTTTAGGAAGTCTTATTTGTCTACTGGCATCTGCCCACTCTTTTTTCCTCTTCTTATCGCTTGGAAAGCAGTGAAAACTTACATTGCTTCTCTTGTTGCCCTTCGACTGAATATTACAACCAAAAGCCACACAATGCAGCATTGTATCAGTATTTTATTTTCCAAATTTATTCTGAGTTGCAGTAAAAAATATCAACAGGTCTCACCAATAGCTCAACGAGTGCAATCATTTGACATCATCGAAATAATGACGCCCCCTATAGTCCAAAATATGTATGAAACAATGTGGATTTTTTAAATAACAAATCTTTAATGGGTTTTCTACAACATATTTCAGCTAGAGATATAATTTACACTATTTCAAGCCATACAAATCTTAAATCCTGGAGCTCACTTTTAAATAAAAAATGAGGGCATCAAATATCCAATTCAATTTAGGACAAAACTGTTATCTTACTAAGCTTGGAAGCATCTGTTAAGTCAAACTTCACTGAACTCATTCAACTTTCCTGGTTTAACAAGCAGAGAAATTGATTGACTTTAATTCTGGACTTTTTCTCACAAAAAGTTATTGAAAGAAAGATCAATTTTGGCTGAACTCCACCCCAGTACATCATCACTATCTTGCAAATGAGAAATTGCTTTAGTTTTTCATGTTGTTTATGAAATGAATCCTCACTAAAAAACAAACAGATGGCGTGAGATAAAGATATACCTTGAACTTCAGTCTAGGCCACTCTGGATCAATATATTTAATTAGAAACATTTATAAACACACTGAAAATAAACCGACATTTCAGGTTTCAAGCCCCATGCGTTTCTGTCCATTATGGAGAAAATAAATGCGAAGCTGAACTTCACATACTTCAGCACCTAGTCTTCCACCTCCCAGACTGCTGTGGGAATTGTGCCATTAAAAGGGCCAGTGTTCAACTGCCCGTTGTGAATTTATGAGAAAAGTGTAGGGGCAATAATTACTATGCAGCTGTCATGTTCTGGGCCAATCTCAGTATCCTACTGTGCGTCTTATGCTAATTTCTGCTCTCTTGCCCCCAGGCCCAATCACATTGCGATCCTTAAGCCCATTTCCTGTTTTCCCCTTTTGCCTTGATATCCAATTTTCCATGAGCTCCTCCTGCCATAACGGCAGCTATAGCGCACGGGCCCATATATATCTCAAAGCGTTAAGAGAAGAGAGGTGTCCGTGGGCACAGTGGTGATTTATGGGTCGTGTTTCCTCCCCTAAATAGAGGCTGGATGGAGGATTGGATCAGATGGGCAATGGGCGACGAACGCGAAAGCTATAAAACTGAGAATGTCTGTGTACAGAGGCTGAAGTTTCTCCACAGTAAATAACAAACCATCAATCAGATGCCTTTAGCACGGAGACATGTGATATTGGACAGAGGATAGCAAGTTTTGTTATAATTGGTTGCGGTGAATGAAAGGGTTGTGATCTGTGTTTTATTAATGAACCTCCGAGCTGTGAAATTTGAATGATTTTGAGCCAAATCATGATTTTAATTGCATGTAAAAATGGTCTGATTAAAAATATGATTGTGAAAATGATCCAGCAGATTTGATTGCGGATGTGGTGTGTTTTCAAACCTCTGTGCTCTGCCCAATTACTCTGACAACCACAAATGACCTCACCACACAGACTGCGGTTTAGGACGCGCTGAACCGAAACCCTCAAACAACAGGATCCGTCACTGCAGTCCAGAGAGCAGCCTTCTCCGGAGGCTGACCAAAGCCGAATCAATAAAGCATCAGAAGGACCATAAGCCTGCATCATTCAACTAATCCAAGTAGATTCCCCACCGCAGCGCCGTATCTGTAGCACATCGGGACAGAACAAGTAGCACAAGGCAGGAGAGACCATGAAAGCAGAATTAAACAAGAGATTCTATCAAGCTCTAAACTCGCTCAGAATTTGCATCATTGAAATTCTTGTGTAAAAAGATTTTGACACTACTGTTTGAAAGTTTGGTGTTCAACAAGGCTAAGGCTGCATTTACATGTATTTGATAAAAAAATACAGTAAAATATTATTATTATGAAATATTATTATAATTTAAAAGAACTGTTCTCTATTATAATATATTCTAAAATTCTATTTATTCCTGTAATGCCAAAGCTGCATTTGTAGCAGCCATTTTTGTCAGATAATTCTTTAGAAATCATTTTAATATCCCGAGTTGGTGCTCAAAATACATTTCCTATTACTAATGTCGAAAACAATTGTGGTGCTCATTATTTTTAGGATTCTTTAATGCTCCTCAAAAGAACAGCATTAATTTGAAATAGAAATTATTTGGGAAAATAGCAATAGGGAAAATAGCATATTTTCTGAGTGATAGATGCTATTTACAAGAAGTGCAAATTATATTTACACTTAGTGAAAATAGCCATTTTCTTAGTGATATGATATTTACACTAAGTGCAAATAGTGACATATTCTATTTAAACTATGTAACTTCGCAATAAATAGTAGTCATGCTATTTATAACACCTTAGTGGCAGATACACTCCCATTCAAAAGTTTGGGATCGGTAAGATTTGTAAAGTTATGTTCATCAAGGCTGCATTTATTTGATCAAAAATACAGAAAGAAAAATGTAATTTTGTGAAATATTATTACAATGTAAAATAACGTTTTTCTATTTTAATATACATTAAAATCTAATTTATTATTCAAAGCTGAATTTTCAGTATTTCTACAGTATTCACTGTTATGTAATTCTTAAAAAAAACACTCTTTTTTAGGATTCTTTGACTAATAAAAGTAAAGAGAACAATAGAAAATAGAGTTCAATAAAAAGTGATAGCAAAGAAGACTGATATTGTTAGAAAAGATTTCTATTTTGAATAAATGCTGTTCTTTTTACCTTTTAATTAATCAAAGAATCCTAAAAAAGTATCACAGGTTTGAAAAAAATATTTTTTGCAGCACAACTGTTGCCAACATAAATATTTCTAATAATAAATCAGCATATTAGAGTGAGTGTTTTAAAGGACAATGTGAGACTTAAGACTGGAGTAATGGCTGATGAAAATTCAGCTTTGCATCACAGAAATAAATTAAACTTTACAGTATTTTAAAATAGAATTTTACGTTGTAATAACATTTTTCAATATTATAGTTTTTTTTATGTAGTTTTGACAAATAAATGTAGACTTGATGAGCATAAGAGACTTTCTTTAAAAGACTGATCCCAAACATTTAGTAGTGTATTACTACTTTTAGTAGTGCATTTGCACCTCATTATTGTAGTACATTATAAAACAATAACGTATTGAGCGTAAATAATCACTTTTTTTTAAAATGACTAAATGGAAAGTCCTGCCTACACCTTTTCCTAACCCTAACTGAAAAAAAAAACACCCATTAGGCACTTTATTTTCCACTTTTTAATTATTTCCTTAATTTTCTTACTTTTCTATGTGATATGTGAAAATCAGCTACTCTACTGGAAGTGTTGTTCAACAGTTGTCTTTTGTAATGTTGTCTAGTGCAACCACACTTTGCTGGGCAGAGTTATGTAAATAGCCTCTGCCAACCATATGTAAATAAACACTACAATTATTTGTAAAACTATAAATGCATCCTAAGATTTTAAGTGCAATTGCTTAAAAAAGATAAAGCACATACAAGAAGTTCTCAACAAGCTGCATAATTTGAGGTATCATTAATGCCTGAAGCACATGTACTTTAATACTAGGGGTTTTAAAAAATAGTGATGCTTACCACTAATTAAAGATCTGAGGATAATGGTCTTACATTTGCCTCTGTCAATATGGATTTATCAGGAAACTGCATAAAGCGCTCTCCTCCTATTTAAACAGTGGATGGAGACCATGTGCACTATAAATAGAACTCAATTAAGGCACATTAACACTTTAGGAACTATCGATAGATGCCTCTAATTATTTTACAGCGTCATGTCCGGGTGCTTCCAATGTCAGACGATTCGATCCGGTGCAATTTGGATTTTGGGAGTTATTGACCTTCAGAGAACTGGAACAGGAGGGTGTGAATGCCATGGTAAGGCAGGTTGGTACTGAAAGAGGTCGCAGTAAATGTCAGTGTAATTACAATGACAGGTCATTTTTGTTGCTTTGTAAGAGAAACTATCCAATTATTCGTAACTTCAAACTTGGAAGCCGAAACTCCAATGAAAATAAACAGACTCCCGATGGTAGGCAGCTGTGTCACCTGATCCCCCACAATGCACTGTGTCTAAGTACATCACCGCTGCCTGTCATTATCAGTGCTGTGCACCTGCTATAAATGCAATGGCTTTCATCTTGTATTTAATACAAAGCTAAACAGCCATAAAATCAGGGTGGTCACAAACATCTAGCTGCACGGTTCACCTCCAAGGCCTCGATGGCAGCTCGTAACTGACCGTAATTAAGCTTTGAAATACAAGCTTGTAAAAGCGCTGGTGAAATGTGCAGGTCACAGCAGAAAACAATTAACTCCTATACTGCCCTCACCCTTAAAGAAACTGAATAATTACAACAACAAGCTAGCAAGTAGGCAGAAGCTGTGCCAAAAATCAGACTAATACTGTCGGCCATCAACGCTTTGGCACGAGGCATCAAGCAAAACTAACAATAAACATGAAAAATGACGCATAATGGCTGGATAAACAAGTGGGAGGAGCTGAGGAGCTGCATGTGGTCATCAGCATAAAACTAAACACTCTTCTGACAGCTGTACGCACACTTCAAGTTAACCTCTAATTAGCAGATTCATTACATTTCTCCTCCTGTATCACACAGCTCACTTGAGCATGTCAGCATCCAATTAGGAGATGTCTTTCATAACCATTGTATGCGGCTGCATTCCCGTCTCACGATTTCAAAGGCTTATTGTTGACAAGCCGAGTCGCTAAGTCCTGTGTCCCACATTTCTGCGGTTCAGTTGATTTCCTGTATGTGCTAATCACTGTTGGGCAAACGTTAGCTGCTGTTACATAAAAAGTTACTAATTATGGTATACGGAAAGAAACAAGTCTTCTGCACTAGCCTTAGTTGCCTGAGGCTTTTTCTTTTTCTTTCTGACTTTATTTACATACAATAACTACATCTCTTTTTCGTTTTTAGAAATAAATCAACTTTTTTAACAACCACATATAGGTCTTTATCAGGCAGAGCCCCTGGAGACTGGGATCTGTTCGATTTTTTATTTTTCAATAAAGAAATGAATACTTTTATTCAGCGAGAATGCATTAAATCAATCATAAGTAAAAGGAAAGACATTTACACTACCAGTCAAAAGTTTTTGAACAGTAAGATTTTTAATGCTTTTTAAAAAAGTCTCTTCTGCTCAACAAGCCTGCATTTATTTGATCCAAAGTATCCAGTAAAATTTTTAAATATCTTTACTGTTTAAAATAACTGTTTTCTATTTGAATATATTTTAAAATGTAATTTATTCCTGTGATTTCAAAGCTTTTTTTTTTTTTTTGCATCATTACTCCAGTCAAACAATCATTTGTTATTACTATTGTGTTAATAACAGCTGAGTAGATTTTTTTTTCAGGTTTCTTTGATGAATAAAAAGTTCTGAAGAACATTTATCTGAAATAAATGTGTCATGACTCTGGGCTGCGGGTTTTCCCTCAGCCACCTGAGGTCGCTGTTTCCCTTCATCTTGCACTGCACTCCCCTGATTGTCTACACCTGTCTTGTTGTCTATGATTATGACACTCGTTTCCTCCACAGCTGTTCACTATCACCACAGACTTTATAATCTCCACTCTCCCACCACTCTTGTGAGTCTGCAATGTTTTCTTATTTCATGTATCCTGTCCTCGATGTTTATGTTCCTGCCTTGCTCTAGTCGTGTTTGTGCCGTGTTGGCCTTTTGTTGGTTTGTTCGTTTGTTTATTTGTGTTAATTTAATTAAAGTATATCCTCACCTGCATTTGGACCCAGACCCCATCTCTCAGCCTATCAAATGTGACAGAATGCAGACTCCAAGAATGGGTCCAGCGGGGAGGATTTTTTTTTTTGCCTTTCAGGGAGACGGTGACTGTGTCCAAGGAGATGGCGGCCATTTGCGCTCGTTGGGCGGCGAAGGCGGCAGCGTCCGCTATCTCGGTTCCTGACGCGGCGGTCGTTGAGGCGGCTGTGCTCGAGTGGATGGCGGCCATCTACGCTCGTTGGGCAGTGGAGGACGCTTGTCTGGCGGCGGTTCCCGGGGCGGCGGCGACCACTATCTATGTTCCTGACGCGGAGACGACCGCGCTCTCTGTTCCTGACGCGGAGGCGGCCGCGCTCTCTGTTCCTGATGCGGCAGAGTCTGCTATCTCCGTTCCTGACGCGGCGGTGACCGCTATCTCCGTTCCTGATGCGGCGGCGACCACTATCTCCGTTCTGGACGCGGCCGTGACCGCGCTCTCTGTTCCTGACGCGGAGGTGGCTGCGCTCTCTGTTCCTGACGCGGAGGCGACGGCACTCTCCGTTCCTGATGCGGCAGAGTCCGCTATCTCCGTTCCTGATGCGGCGGCGACCGCTATCTCCGTTCCGGACGCGGCCGTGACTGCGCTCTCTGTTCCTGACGCGGAGGCGACGGCACTCTCCGTTCCTGATGCGACAGAGTCCGCTATCTCCGTTCCTGACGCGGCGGTGACCGCTATCTCCGTTCCTGATGCGGCGGCGACCGCTATCTCCGTTCCGGACGCGGCGGTGACCGCTTTCTCTGTTCCTGACCCGGCGGTGACCGCTTTCTCTGTGCCGGACGCGGCGGTGACTGCTGGCGTTCCTCTGGCGGCTATGCCAGCTCACATTCCTCTGGCGGCTATGCCGGCTCGTGTTCCTCTGGCAGCGGTGCCCGCTGACGTTCCTCTGGCGGCTATGCCAGCTCACGTTCCTCTGGCCGCTGGCGTTCCTCTGGCGGCGAGGCCGGCTCGCGTTCCTCTGGCGGCTAAGCCAACTCACGTTCCTCCACTGCACGGGCCTGGCCCGCCATCCCTCCCCCTGTTTCACCAGTCCCCCGTTCCACCTCCCTCCAGACTTGTTTCGGCCTCAGGGAACGTCTGGAAGCCGTTCCGTAGGGGAGGGGTACTGTCATGACTCTGGGCTGCGGGTTTTCCCTCAGCCACCTGAGGTCGCTGTTTCCCCTCATCTTGCACTGCACTTCCCTGATTGTCTACACCTGTCTTGTTGTCTTTGATTATGACACTCGTTTCCTCCACAGCTGTTCACTATCACCACAGACTTTATAATCTCCACTCTCCCACCACTCTTGTGAGTCTGCATTGTTTTCTTATTTCATGTATCCTGTCCTCGATGTTTATGTTCCTGCCTTGCTCTAGTCGTGTTTGTGCCGTGTTGGCCTTTTGTTGGTTTGTTCGTTTGTTTATTTGTGTTAATTTAATTAAAGTATATCCTCACCTGCATTTGGACCCAGACCCCATCTCTCAGCCTATCAAACGTGACAAAATGTCTTTATCATCACTTTTAATCAATCGAATTTCTTTCTCAACAAAAGTATAGTGCATAATGTTACAAAGGTTTTTATTCAGATAAATGCTGATCTTTGGATCTTTCTATTCATCAAATAATCCTGAAAAAACGACCGTTTTAAATATTAATAATAATAATAATAATAATAATAATAATAATAATAATAATAATAATAGTAAAAATGTTTATTTAACAGCAAATCAGCATATTAGAATGATTTCTGAAGGATCGTGTGACACTGAAGACTGAAGTAATGATGCTGAAAAGGTAGCTTTGATCACAGAAATAAATTACATTTTAAAATATATTCAAATAGTAAAAACAGTAAAATAGTAAAAATATTTTACAATTTTACTGTTTCTGCTGTACTTTGGATCAAATAAATGCATGCTTGGTAAACAGAAGAGACTTCTTTAAAAAACATAAAACATTTTACTGTTCAAAAACTTTTGACTGGTAGTGTACAATGTTAGAAAATATTTCTACAACAAAAAGGTTTTTTTTTTAAATCACAGTATCCATAAAGATATTAAGCAGCACAAGTGATTGCATTACTGATAGCAAAAAATGTTTCTTAAGCAAGAAATCAGCATATTAGAATTATTTCTGAAATTATTTCTGAATGACTGCTGAATAAAATAAAATAAAATAAAGTACAATAAAATAAAATAAAGTTAAATTACATTAAATTAAATTAAATTAAAATATTACTTTCCAAAAAATTTATTTTAAACAGTAATGTGATTTGGTAACACTGAGCTATAATTCAGGGGAGTGGAATGGCTGGTGCTGCCAAAACAAAAATCATTTGAAACTTTAACCGGGGGCACAGCAGGGAGACACTGAGCATCAATATTTCACACTGCCTAACATTCACGTTTCATCTAACAAGCGTGGACCCTTAACACACAAACACACACACACAAACACTGCAATCAAAAGACACTTCTGCCACCATCTCACTCTCCTCCTAAATGCATATTATAGCTGATCAAATAGAAATCCGTATATACAAACATTTTAAATATAATTACCCTCTAAAACCGTACTAAAAGACATCGTCTGTGTTTTTTGTGTTATTCACTTCTCTTTCTAGTTTCCCATTGATAAGCAGTGAGAGGTAAATTGGTGAAGGCACTTAGCGGCGATTTAATGCAAACCCATTAAACACGACAGGGAAAGCGGACACTTGGGTCCCCGCCGAGCACGCAAATTCAGCTTTAAATACTTTAATGTACCTCTCGTTTCTTTCAGCAGGCCTTAGAAAGTCAGACGTAAAGGAGTGAGGTAAACAGGAAAACAGGAGTTCACAGGGTACAAAAAACAGAGCGTACACATACCTTTAGCATTAGCGGGATGCAAAGTGATAGTCTAGAGGTGTTTTTTTTCCTTTTAGACGAATCGCTAATACAACCTACTTTTGTTCTGTCGACAAGCCTTATCAAGCAAAACACTAAAGAACTCTGCCCTCGCTTTTTGGATTTATGTGTGGAATACAAATACGGACAGGCAGCGATTTCTAGCAAATCATTCTCTCTGTCTGAGTTTCTCTCTCACGGACACGCACACAATTCCATTTCACCGATCCAAATTGCTGTGCAATGGCCCTGCTTTGAAGGAGAGCGCTCGGAAAGCTCTAGAGGTGAAGAGCTCAGAGGTGGGAGAGGAAAGGAAGAGGAGAATGAGGGAGAAGTAGAAGTAGAGCTCGATACGACGAGAGCGTCTTGGCAGGTCTTGGCAGCTCTGGCGCTGAGACTGATAGATCAGATGTAATTGACAATTAGCTTCACGACACTCTGAATTACAGGCCCTCTAATAGGGCCAGAAACACAGGAAACCTTTCTCCAAACCGTTTTTGTGCTGTGTGTGTGTGTGTGTGCGTGACCCTGCGGTGTGTAATGATTCCCCTAACCACGCTGTAATATCCAGGTGAGTCAGTACATTAGACTCTGTGTGTGTGTGTGTGTGTGTGTGTGTTTGCTTTCCGCTGCAACTTCTTTCTCTGACACACAGAATAAGCGTGTGCTCTTTTCTTTACGGTGTAAAGATGGACTCTTGGCTCCATTTCTTTGCCTTTTGAAGAATTAGCCTCTAAAAGCTTATAAAATTTGCGAATGTGTGCGTATCTGTGCCCTACATTTATTCATCTCTTCCTGACACGCTCGCTGGACCTTCAGATGAGTCTTTAGTCAAGAAATAAGTATCTCATCTGTGTATCTGAACAATGTACTTGACAAATAATGTCAAGTGCACATTTTTCCTAGATTTATTGACGTTTGTTATAGCACTGAAGGCACATAACTCATATTTTAGAGAGAGAATAATTTGAAATGTTAAATAAACATAAAACAAAAGCAATGCATGAAAAGCAACTAGTTTTAAATTGATCAGATATCTGTACTGCTCTTTTTAAATTTTGATTTTGGGCTGTCCTATCTCTCTAGTCGGTTCCTATGTTGAATCAAAAAAGTAAAATCACACAACAATGGCATAATTTTGCTGTTGTTTGTTGACATGCAACTCAATGAAAAACAAACCTTATTCAAAATTTCTGTAAATTTAAAATGTAATTAATTTTTTAAAATAATATTAATAAAAATCGCTTTTTAATCTATATATAATCTACTAATTATAATAATTAATTATTATTATTATTTTATTTATTTATTGGTCATTTTTTCAATGACTTGTCATAACATTGAAGGCACATAACTCGTTTTAGTGAGAGAATAATTAGAAATGTTAAATAAACATAAAAACAAAAGCAATAATAATAATAATAAGAAGAATCTTTTTTAAATTTTCATATAATCTACTAATCATAGTAAAAATTGCTTTATTTTATTTTATTTTATTTCATTTTTTGGAAAAAAAGCATTAGCCCAAAAAAAAATCAACTCAATGAAAAATCTTATACAAAATTTCTGTAAATTTAAGATGTAATTAATTGTTTTTAAATAATAATATTTTTTTATTTTTTATTTATATGTAATCTAATAATTATAATAATGAATTATTTTATTTTATTTGTGGAAAAAAGCATTAGCCCAAAAAAAGATTCCTGGCCCCTGATCTAAACCTACATAAACATACATAAACTAAAAAAAATCAACTCAATGAAAAATATTACACAAAATTTCTGTAAATTTAAGATGTAGTTTATTTTTTAATAATAAAATAATATTTTTTTAAATCTATATATAATCTAATAATTATAATAATTAATTATTTTATTTTATTTTATTGGCTCTTTTTTTCAATTACTTTTTGTAATAGCATTTAAGGCTCATGTTTTAGAGAGATAATAATTAGAAATGTTAAATAAACATAAAAACAAAAGCAGTAAGAAGAAGAAGAATCTTTCTAAATGTATATATAATCTAATAATAATAATAATAATAATAATAATACATAATTATTTTATTTTATTTTATTTTTTGGGGAAAAAAGCATTAGCCCAAAAAAGAGGAAAATGTCTCTTTCTGACCCCTGATTTAAATGTACATAATAAAACTTATACATTTTTTATTAAAAATGTAATTTATTTTAATAATACTAATAATAATTAAAATAATTATTTGTTATTATTATTATTTTATTTCATTTTATTTTTTTTAAACAATGCATTAGCCAAAAAAAAAAAAAGGAAAAAAAGAAAATGGCTCAAAAATGCCTGATCAAAATGTACATAAAATGTATCAGTTAGACTGGGAAATAGCAATCTCACCAATGAGTGAGACAGTTTTACAAACATGAAAATTGCATAAACGCGTTTCAAGTAGTCTTTAAAACATTTCCCTCTGTAAACGAACCGAATCAAAGAAACAGTTCCTGTTTCAGAACAAAGCACCTACAGGTCTTTAAAAACTCAAAGGGTCATTCAAACAGAACATATTTTTGTTTTGAAACATGCAAAATGCAGCCAGTGGAATGTGAGAAAAAACACAAGGTCTCAAGACATGTTTTTTAAAAGTTGAACGCACTAACTTGAGTGCTGTGTTTTGAAAACGTCGTTTCATGCATGAAAGACGACGCAAAAGACGCAAGTTAATGCTCAAACATATCTGTCTAGCATGTTTACATAGAAAAATAATGGAAAAGTAGCGCAGTGGAATGGAAAATCGCATTCTTAGTGAATGACCCCCAAGTCATCTTTTTCAAAGAAAAGTGCCTTGCATTGCCAGAAGTGGGTGAGAAACAGCCATCAAGAAAAGAAAAGTGCAAAGTAAGTGAAAAATAGCATTTATAAAAACTCAAATCACTTTGATGGATCTGACAGTTGTAGCCGCTAATTATTGCTCTTTAATAAACTACCTACCATTCAAGAACGATCAGAATGGCTTTCCCTATCATTGCCTTCCTATGGATTTTCTCTGAAGGTTTTTGACATGCTGAAGAATCTTCCTCTTCCAAAAAGAAAACACTACCTATTTCTTCATTTGATTACTTTGTTTTGCTTGCACCTTAGCTATCGATTGCATTTAGTTCCTGATGGGCTATATTTTATTTTGTTTTTACGTTGTTGATCGTATTTACAGCATGAAATGGCCCCTGAGGAGGGAGTGATAAATCTAAGTTGGCAAGGCAACAATGAATAGAACAGTGATCAAAGCCCTCGGCGGACTGTGTGCCTCCGTTAGGCCTGTTAGGGGCTCCGGTCCCTGGAGTCGCCGTCTTCCTGGCCCTCGGAATAAGACGCTCTGTCTTATTCAGAAACACAAAGGGAGAGTCGGACTATTAAACACTCCGGAAAAAATGCAAAACATCACCATTTAGGCTCTCGTTTTAGGACTTTCTCTTTCCGATGCCACTGTTCCCTCCACTCTTTCTTTGACCTGTGGGAAACATCCATTCATCATACCGTATTATTAAAACTAGGCATGGCAGCTCCATGTACCGCCTGTGATAAATATAGACAAGACTGCTCTCTCTTTCTTTCTCTCTCTCGCTCCCTAACTCTCTCTTTTGCTTTTTGCTTTCTTTCTCTCTACTCAACCTTCCTCTCCTTGCTCAAAGTAAGCTAATGAGGAAGACGAACAAAGATATAGAGACACGAATATGGTGTGTATGTGTGCGCAAAAAATGTTAAGATTGAGAAGAGTACGTTTGAGAAATGAAAGGTAATGGCCCAAATGAACGGCTTCAGGCGGGACAATGTTTAAATTTCCTGTCTTTAATTACATTAAAAGCACCAATCCCAGTAGGTGCAGCTGCTGCTACAGGCCCGTCTTTCTCTGAGGTGTTTCATCCAAGGAGGAAAGTAAAGCAGAGTGTTGGAAATAATCAACCAGACCATTTATTTCAGGCTGAGACATTCATTGAAGCTCTAAAGTGTGACCTAAATGTGACTAGGGTAATGGCAAAATATGTGAGCGGATGTCTACATATCACTTGTGATTGGCTGATTACCTTGTCAATGAGATAATGGCTCTCTTATTAAGTTTGCCACCTTTCCTCAGATCTGCCTGAACAGGTCCAACTGATGGAAATCGACAGACTAAGTAGCAAGTAAACAACTTACCATTCATCCCAGTCTGATTGAAATTAAAATGACATGAAATGATTTCAGAGCAAGTCCATTAAAGTGGCAGCTCTCGATAGAATTTAAGATGCACTTCTCTCTCTTCAAACTTTATGGCACCATAAAGATTTGTTCATTAATGGTCCAAAAAAAATTACAATGAATAGCTGAATTAGTAGCAACATGTAACAGACACATAAAACACGCATGCTACTGTATTATTGTAAAAAATAATAAAATAATATTTAAAAATGCATAAACATGAGAATTTGATGGGACTTGATAACAACAAAAAATATGTAATATACTGAAATATATTATTCCTGCATTGTATATATGTGACCCTGGACCTCAAACCAGTCATAAGGGTCAATTTTTCAAAATTGAGATTTATACATCATCTGAAAGCTTGTTAGGATAGGACAATATTTGGCCAAGATACAACTATTTGAAAACCTAGAATCTGAGGGTGCAAAAAAAATCTGAATATTGAGAAAATCAGCTTTACAGTTGTCCAAAGTTCTTAGCAATGCATATTACAAATCAGAAACTAAGTTTTGATATATTTACGGTAGGTAATTTACTAAGTATCTTCATGGAACAAGATCTTTACTTTATATCCTAATGATTTTTGACATAAAATAAAAATCTATAATTTTGACCTATACAATGTATTTTTGGCTCTTGCTACAAATATAGACTAATTCGTAGTAGACGTCAAAGTTACGTCAATGGTGGCAGAAAAACACTGGAAACAAGTGGAATGAAACAGGTAAAATCCATCGAATAAGAGAGAAAAAAAAGATTTTTGTGCCTTTTGATGCCAGAATCGGAATGAGACGCCAAAGACGCTATTTAAAGTTAAACGCAGAAGTTTAAACGGACAGACTATGAATGAAAACTGCTATTATTACTAAAATAAATTTGATTTAAACAAGAATATTCACATATGCTGTTCGTAGGGGACGCATTGTATTAGCCCTACAGTTACAGCATGACAATATTATTTTAAACCTATTACTATTAACATTTTACACAACTTTTTTTTCTGACTTTTTTCTCGCAAATGCATGTTTATATCTGCTAGTTCAGACTTTATAACTTGATTTAACTCAACAATAGTGAGTTTGTCAATTCTCAGGGGAAAAAACCCAGAGTTGAGGGGAAAAGAGAGAATGACAAGTTGTTTTTTTTATCAGAATTGTGAGATTTAATTTTAGAATTTCAAGGATAAAGTCAGAGTTCTCAAAATGTTTCTCCAAAAACTCAATTTTTAAAAAAAATTATTCCATGGCTCAATAGACTGCTACTTGAAAACTCTTATTTTCTGCAACCAGATAAACTCTGCCCACAAAAAAAAAAAAAAAAAAACTGAATTGGTCTATAACTGTGCTATGTAAGACTGGTTTTGTAGTCCAGGGTCACATATTATGTTTTTACAAAATACCTGTAATAACAACAAAATTAAAAGCGAAATAAATTTTAGAAATAAAATAATAATAATAATAATAATACATACATACATACATACATACATACATACAAATACTAGTAATAATAATAATTAATAAAATGCAGAATGACAACTCTGTACCATCATAGAAAACATTCTGAGAAACAGTTTTTCTTAAGCATTATTTCTAGAATTATCTGATATTTAAATACACTTTGAACTCAAATAGAAAACATAATGAATTATTAACACAGGTTCTTCATTATTGCTCATAATAGCAAAAAAAGTCTTATTAATAATAATTATTATTATTATTATCTTATTAATAATAATTATTATTAATAATAATAAAATGTGGAATGACAACTCTTCATCATCATAGAAGATAGTCTGACAAGCAGTTTTTTTCTAAAGCATTATTTCTAGAATGATCTGATATACCTGTACAAATACACCTGGAACTCGAATAAAAATATAATGAATTATTAACACAAGTCCTTCAATATTGTTCATAAAAGGAAAATATATATATAATGAAAGTATATTAATAATTGTTCTCAATATAGTAAATTAAAACAGCTAACTTTGCACTTCTTGACCTTTTCATTAAACACTGGCATTTTTGTTTAAAACAAAAAAATAGATATAATTGTGTTATTTATTCATACTTCTAAATGCAATTATATCACATACTGTAATAATTGCTAACACCAATAAAATTGTGAAAATTTGTTACAGTCATGCAGAAGAAAATGTGTAGGAGTCTTGAAAATCAAAAGGCATAAGGTTTTAAAACAACATTAGTTCATTTAAATACTGGATGTTCTATTAATGCTCTCAGCATTTTTTCTAAAAGATAATAAAAAATATGTTGCAATATCACTGAGATATAAATATTGTAATATGTGACCCTGGACCACAAAACCAGTCTTAAGTAGCACAGGTATATTTGTAGTAATAGCCAAAAGTACGCTGTATGAGTCAAAATGAGTGATTTTTCTTTTATGTCAAATAAAGATATTTCCTACCGTAAATATATCAAAACTTTATAACTCAGTTTAACTCAACAATAGTGAGTTTGTCAATTTCCAGGGGAAAAAAGCCAGAGTCAAGGGAAAAAGAGAGAATGATGAGTTTTTTTTTTGTTTTTGTTTTTTGTGAGATTTAATCTCGGAATTTCAAGAATAAGGTCAGAGTTTTGACATTTAAACTCAAATGTACCTTTTTATTTTTTATTTCATGGCTCCATAGACTGCTACTTGACAACTGTAATTTTCTGCAACCAGATAAGCTCTGCCCACAAAAAACTTATAATTTTATTTAGCAAGGATACTTTAAATATGATAATAAATTGATGATAAAGACATTTCTAATGTTAAAAAAAATTCTATTTCAGATAAATGCTGTTCTTCTGAACTAAATTCTACTCAGCTGTTATTAACATAATATTAATAACAAATGATCGTGTGACTGGAGTAATGATACAAAAAAATTCAGCTTTGAAATCACATGAATGTATTACATTTTAAAATATATTCAAATAGAAAACAGTTATTTTAAACAGTAAAAATATTTTATATTTTTGCTGGATAATTTGGATCAAATAAATGCAGGCTTGGTGAGCAGAAGAGACTTCTTTTAAAAAAACATTAAAAATATTCCTGTTCAAAAACTTTTGACTGGTAGTGTAAATGTCTTTACAACATAATAATAATAAGTATTTTTTTGAGCAGAAATGTACAAAATATCATCATGCAACATGATATTTACTTAATATCCTAATGATTTTTGGCATAAAAGAAAAATCGATGCATTGTATTTTTGGCTATTGCTACAAATATACCTATGCTACTTAAGACTGGTTTTGTGGTCCAGGATCACATATTATGTTCTAACAGTTTTTACAAAATAAATTAAAAACTAAAAAACTAAAAATGAATATATCATCATAACTTAATTTTTCATTAGTAATATGCACTGCTGAGAACTTCACTTGGACAACTTTAAAGGTGATTTTCTTAGTATCCAGATTTTCAAATACTTGTATCTCAGCCAATATACTGTCCTATCCAAACAAACCATACATCAATGGAAAGCTAAAAAAATGACCCTTATGACTGGTTTTTGTGGTCCAGGGTCCATATAGTACATAAGTTATAAGGTCAAATTTTGTCCCATGTGCCATATGAAAACTGTATAAATATTAAACGAAAAGACAAGACAAGATCTTGCCTCCGCATTTCTTAGGTCTCCTCTACTGCCCTAAATCCTCATGAAACGCATCCACCCCCCATCGCTTGTGCTGTGATTGTCTTCATATCTTTCTATACATCTCCAGTGCTAGAACTCATTAATCATTTACACAACATGAAACAGTAATCGAAATCAACCACAATACTGCATAAGCAATTCATTTAAAGTCTCCTCTTAGCCCATCTCTCCACAGCAACGGTTCATCGCCGTGCAAATTTATAATTTCAAATACAGCCGCTATTAAGCATCACACTCTCTTTCGCTCACTCGCCCGCTCTCGCTATCTTTCCCTAATGTAAACAAACGCAGGCAGACTGGTATTAAGCTGCGCAGCTGAAAGCCCCGCCCCTCTCGTAGCTACACGGCCCGCTGGGTATTTCAGCAACTCATTGGAATCTTCAAACAACAAAGATAAACAAGTGTTCCAATTAAGAATTAATTACTGCACAGACACTCAACTGCTTCTGCTCATTCCGCTGGGAACGACTCGAACGGCGAGGAAACACACACGCATACTCATACGCACAGCAAAAAAGATAAGACAGAGGGGTCATATACTGAACACATATAGAAGGAAAGGTGAGAAGGTACAAGAGAGAGAAAGGGAGATGGAAAAAAGCTAAGAAAATGGCCTGGAGGTATCACCGTCTGGGGCTTAAAACACTCTAACAAGCCCAAAGCAGAATTACACAGCACCTCAGATGTAAGGAAAGAGCCACACTGATCCAATTTATAACTGGCTTTCAACACCAAAGAGAGGAGAGGGGCGAAATAGGCTCTTTCAGTACATACTCATTGTGGGTAAAATAGCGTCTACAGAAGCAAGGCAAATTACTGTTAATAGGTCGTATCTCTACTGGAACTCGCCGAGTACTAAAAGCTACTCTGAGCACAAATATGTCCTGTTAAGAGTTTATTTATGGGGTAAATAGACACAGGATGGGTTCGAAAGCGAGCTTTTGATGTCGAAATTCAATTACATTTGCGCTACAGTTTATTACTTACCGCCACTGATGTATAAACTCAATTTTCTACAAAAACATTACTAACCTTTATCGCACCACGTACCTCATCTTTTCTCCTCCTTTTACTTATCTTTTTTTTTTGGCTTTAGTTGTGTGTGTGCGTCTTTCGTTAATGAACAGTGGTGGGCCACTTTCACAGGAAGTCCAGGACTCCAGTATGGGCCATCTTTCATCTTCTGACCTTTTCTGCCTGGAAGTCTCTGATGTCAGGTGTCTCTGTCTGTCTTTGCTGGCAGGTACTCAGGGACTCTAACAAGCTCTAACTTTAAAAGGTTTGGACTGGGTGTCACTGTGGACGTGTCGCAGAGTGAATGATGAAGAGAAGGAAGGAAAGATTATATAAAACACTAACAATTAATAAATGTCTATTTTTACTGTATGTATATATATTAACACTTTAAAAATGAATGCGTTACCAGAGAAAAAGAGGAAATCAATACATTTTGTAGCTTTAGGGATTCATCTTTATTTAATTTAGTGTTTGTTAACTATTTCTGTATATTTACAACTTGCTGAAGGCCACAGGTGAATAATGAGTTTATGTGAAGATTGTTTTAAGTTCTCCTAAATTAGAAGCTGTAAGTCTAATAAATGTTAAAATTGATAGCTCTCAACTATACTGTAATGTTAAATGGCTATAGTCAATGGTTAAGTATTAGGAAAAAAGAACAATTTCCTACACTGATTTTTTTTAACATATTGATATATAAATATATATATATAATATATATATACATATTAATACATATGTACATATGTACATCAGTTGCACATATCTTTATTATGTTCTCTCAACATAATTTATCTCTGTTTATGTTGTTTTTATGCTTTTTATGCCACGTTACCCCCTGTTGATTTGATATGATTTTAGTTTAAATGAAAGCTTTATTCACTATATGCAGTTGTGTTTCAATAAATTAGATAAAACTATGATAAAATGTACAATAAATCCAGATAAAATTAATAACAGTATAAAAAAGCTTCGGTAAACTATATGTACTACTTTAAATAAATAAAAGTGTCTTGCTGAAGGGCACAGGTGAATAATGACTTTATGTGAAGATTGTTATACGTTCTCTTAACTTAGAAGTTGTTATTTTTTCAAGTCTAATAAATGTTAAAATTGATTGCTCTCAATTATACTTCAATGTTAAGTGGCTATAGTCAATGGTTAAATATTAAGAAAAAAGAACAATTTCCTAGATTTTGTTGAATAAAGGTATAAATTTCTTCCCAAACAAACATAGTGTGTGTAAAGGAAGATTAGAGATGTGCTCTATGCCCCCGCATACTTGAAACTTGATGTGACTTATATATAGTAATATTGTAGATTTGTAATAAAAACTGTAAATTACTCATAAAATAATATGAAAATTAATTAAAATTAAATTAAATTAAAATGAATTAAATATAAAATATTGTAGGTTTGCGTACTGTCATGAAAATCATGTAAATTAATCATAAAATACTATGAAAATAGTTGTATTAAATGACACCTCCAGCTAGAGAATTTGTAAATTTGTAAAGAAGATTGTAGGTGTATATAAATAATAATAATAATAATAAAATAATAAATAATAAAAATTGTAAATTATTCATAAAATAATATGAAAATTAATTAAAGTAGTTTTAATAAATGAGAACTCTGGCTAGAGAAGGGTCTCTATGTGACTTAAAAAATAAAATTTAATAAAATTAAATTAAAAAAATTTAATAAAATAAAATAAAATAAAATAAAATTAAATTAAATTATATTAAATTTAATTAAATTAAAATTGTAGGTTTGCTTACTGTCATGAAAATCGTGTAAATTAATCAAGAAATACTATGAAAATGAATGAAAATAGTTGTTTTAAATGACACCTCCAGCTAGAGAATTTGTAAAGAAGATTGTAGATGTGTTCTATGCTCCCGCTTCAGTATCTATGACTTTCCACCCGCAGTGGAAACAGCCATTCAACACTGTGAGAGGCTCCATGGCGAGAGCGAGCTGATGGGAGTGTGCTGGAATCATGTACCCCAGCAGGAGAGCCTGGATTGGGGCTGTGAGAGTCACCTCTCCCCCCTGCTGGAGGCACATGTATCATGGAGCTGCAAACAGCAGGAGAGAAACACATGACCTGACCTATCAGAAGGTCAAAATATGAGGGCGATTTACAAAAAAAACACACACATGCACGCACACACATACACACACACACACACACACACACACACACACACACACATGTTGGGTTTACATGTTTTATGGGGACATTCCATAGGCGTAATGGTTTTTATACTGTACAAACCGTACTTTCTATCGCCCTACACCTACCCTACACCTAAACCTAGCCCTCACAGGAGATTGTGCACACTTTTACTTCCTCAAAAAAACTCATTGTGCATGATTTATAAGCCTGTTTCCTCATGGGGACCTGAGAAATGTCCCCACAAGGTCAAAATCTACTGGTATTCCTATCCTTGTGGGGACATTTGGTCCCCATAACGTGATGAATACCAGGTACACACATACACACACACACACACACACACACACACACAAAGGTGTATGGATTGTGGCCTAGTGGTTAGTAAGTGTTGATGCAGGAGACCTACAACATTTTCCGATACTCTTCAGCTCCCATTTTCACATTACAAAGTACCAAAATGTAAATACTATATATATACTTTATACTAATACTATATATATATTGCATTATACTGTAAATTCTTCAATGTTGGACCACACATCTTTTTTGCTCTTTTATCTTTGCTATTGACTGCTCATGCTGTGTTTTATAAAGCACTGAGATAGCTGCTGCTGTCTATTTTCTATAAACGTTCCTTGTGTCCTATGGTTCTGACATGACAAAGTATTGTTGTTCATATCACTCTGAACCACAGGAGGCTGCGTGTCAGGAAGACTGAAAGACTTAAAAAATCAAATCCCTATAGAGTTTAATCCCTACCTGCCTAAAACACAGTTCAGGTGGATGATCTTCATACAGTTTCATCAAACGCACACCTTCCCGCCTCTAAATGGCATATAAAATCACAAAATACTGTGGTCGGATGCTTAACATGTCATTTAGACAGTACCAGTTTAAATGGGCAGTTCTTGTCCAAAAGTGGACTGAACTATAAGTCAAAAGTGCTTGAGTTTTATTAAATAGGAACTCCAGCTAGAGAAGGGAGTAAATGTAAATAAACAATAAAAAGGTGATAAAACAAAACAAAATAAAATAAAATATTGTAGGTTCGTTTACTGTCATGAAAATTATTAAAATAATTATTTATGAAAAATACTATGAAAATTAATGAAAATAGTTTCATTAAATGAAAACTCCAGCTAGAGAACTCAATGAACTAGAAAAGGGACTCAATGTGACTTAAAAATTATAAAATAAAATAATAATAATAATATTATTACAATATTATTATATAAAAATATAAAAAAATATGATAATATTATATAATAATTTTACTATTATAATTATATCTAAAAAATATTAAAATAAAATAAAATATATTGTAGATTTGCTTACTGTCATGAAATTATGTAAATTAATCATACAATACTATGAAAATTAATGAAAATAGTTTTATTAAATGAGAACTCTAGCTAGAAAAGCGA
Source organism: Garra rufa (assembly GCF_049309525.1). Lineage (NCBI taxonomy): Eukaryota > Metazoa > Chordata > Actinopteri > Cypriniformes > Cyprinidae > Garra > Garra rufa. The sequence continues at coordinate 44,287,444 of NC_133365.1, read as the reverse complement.
CTTAATGTGACTTAAAAATAATAAAATAAAATAATATTATTAAGTATATAAAATATAATTATAATATTATATAATAATTAAAATAAAATATTTTAGGTTTGCTTACTGTCATGAAAATGATTACTTTAATCCTAAAATACTATGAAAATAATGAAAATACTTTGATTAAACATAATAAAAAAATATTAAAAAATAATAAATAAATAAAATATATTGTAGGTTTGCCTACTGTAATGAAAATTATGTAAATTAGTCATAAAATAAAAATGAAAATTAATGAAAATAGTTTCATAAAATGAGAACTCGGGCTAGAGAAGGGACTTCATGTGACTTAAAAATAATATTAACAAAAAAAGAAAAGAAATTAAATTAATAATTAATTAATAAAAATGTTCATAGTAATTTTAATAGTTTCATTAAAAGTGACTTAAAATAATAAAAACATTATTTTGTTATATTTTGTTCAGTATAATACTGAAGTTTCTAAAATGAGTATCTATGAATTAAAAAAATAATATATAGATAAAATAATAACAGTGGACAATATATTAGGCAAGTATTAGAGAACACACAAAGACAGCACTAGAAAACAGTGAGGTTGAGGTTGTGTGACTGGTGCACTCTCACCTCAGCGATAGGTACGATACCCTGCAGGTCTCTCTGGCTGATGTAGATGGTGGAGATGACTTCGGCAGACGCTCCGGTGGAGGGATACTCTATCTGCCAACGGATGGATTGTGACGACCGCAGGTTGATGAAATTGTCAATCTCAAAGTCCACCCACATGATCTCATAGAAGGAACCATCAAGTCTGTTGAGAAAAGAGAAAGACAGATGTTGGATGAGGGGGAGAGAGAGACACTGAGATCAAGGAAGATCAAGGGCTTTAGTACAACTGCTGCCGAGAGCCAGACTTTATGCTGTGTTTTGATGTCTATTCACACATCCTCCAGAACAGCAGGGGGAAGTATTGCCTTTGGCCTCCTACGAAAATTTTGTATAAAAAATTCAGTGATTATGTGATGATTTTTAACAGCCTTTAGAATAAAGAAGGCTTTCAAGATATGCTCTTTCACAGGCAAGCAGTAATAATAAAGGGGGGGAAAAGGATATAATCTATAAAAATGTTAAATGTTTCAATTTCATTAAAGTGTGTGAGTGTGTCTAACAGGTTATAATTATTCATTTAAAGCTTGCTTAAATAAAACGAAAATAATAAAATAAAATAAATAAATATAATGCCCTTAACGAAAAAATAAAATAACATCATCATGCTCAACATTCAAAACATTTAACAAACTAAATTTCAATCAGACTACTGAATATATTTTAACAAATCAATTCAAGTGATGAATAATTAGTCTCCCCATCATGTATAGATTCTTAATTACTGTGCGAGTTTGACTGGAATGGCTTGCTTTTAATGCACATAAAATATCTCAAAAGATATTAACTATTTAAAAGGTTTCCTCTCTGTAACCACATCCACAGAATGAACTCGAGAGACTGATCTGCAGAGGAAATTAGAGCAACAAAAACCCATTAAAGAAGGTTTACTGTGGGAAACAATAGAAACAGCCAGAAGACAATGCATCTTAATACAATTAATAAAGAACTTGGGGTTTGTGCATTAGTGCGAGCGTCAGAAACTGAGAACAAGAGATAAAAAGCACTAAAGCACTGTAGAATCATGCAACCATACAGTTTCTGTCTCAAATGGCAAGCACAGACTGTTACGGGCATGTATTCACAAAACCTGCGATCCATAACACAAGGAACTCACGATTTCTGCCAGCTCTTGGCTTTTTTTTTTCTTTTTTTTTTTTTGTGAAAAATGCATCAGGCTGTCATTCCATGGGTCAGCATGCCCAGGTTTTTAACAGAACGCCGGGAAACAAAGTCATGTTTACAAGATACCGATCCAAGATATTCACAAGTTTTATTTATGGCAAGTTAGTAGCAAGTAAACAGGATATTCTCGAACACTGTACAGTATATGGATTTATTTTATGCCTGCTGAATAATCTGTAGATATTACTTAAAATGAATGGCTACACACCCCTAAAAACACACAAAAAACGAAGTATTCTATGTTTATGTCATGTTGCATGATGATTAGACAAACTCTTTCTATCTACAGTGCCTTGCAAAAGTATCCATACCCCCTTTTCACGTTTTATGTTGCTGCCTTATGTTAAACTATTTTAAATAACTTTTTTCACATCAACTACACTCCATAGACCATAATGACAAAGCAAAAACAGAATTGTCACAACTTCGTACAGTAAATGTACTAAAAATAAAAAAAAAACTGTACATTGCATAAGTATTCATACCCTTAACTCAGTACTCAGTTGAAGCACCTTTTCAGCCTCATGTGTTTTTGGGAATGATGCAACAAGCTTTGCACATCTGCATTTGGAAAATATATGCCATTATTCTCCTCACCTCTTCACCTCTCAAGCTCTGTTAGCTTGGATGAGGGCAGAAGCACATTTTCAGGTTTCTCCAGAATTTGGGTTTGAGCTTATAGGCTTGGCCACTCATAGACATTCACAGAGTTGTCTATAAGCCACTTTTGTTGTGTGCTTAGGGTCATTGTCCTGTTAGAAGGTGAACCTTCTGCCCAGTCTGAGGTTCTAAATGCTCTGGACTGGGTTTTCATTAAGGCTCAATCTCAATATTTTAGTGCATTGAGCTTTTCTTCAACTCTGACGAGGCCTCCGGTTTCTGCAGCTGAAAAACATCCCCACAGCATGAGGCTGCTAAAAGGCACACTTTACTTTTGGGATTGAACTCTTCAGGTGATGAGCAGTGTCTGGTTTCCTTTAAACATGATGCTTGGAATTGACGTTCATCAAACCAGAGAATCTTGTTTCTCACAATCGGAGAGCTCTTTAGGTGCTTTGTTGCAATGCCAAGTTTGTTTTCATGCGTTTTCACTGAGGAGATGATTGAGTCTTTCCACATCCCAATAAAGCCCAGTTTGGTGGAGTGTTGCAGTAATGTTTGTCCTTCTGTAGGTTTCTCCTATCTCCACATATGAACATGGAACTCAAACAGAGTGACCATTAGCTTCTTTGTCACCAGTCTAACCAAAGCCCTTCTCCATCAATTGCTCAGTTTGGCCAGGAGGCCAGCTCTAGGAAGTTCTGATTGTTTCAAACTTCTTCCATCAAGGGTAACGGAGACTACATGAATCTGTGAACCTTCAATGCAGCAGAATAACTTTCCTAGCTTGATACAATCCTGTTTAAGAGCACTACTGACCTCAGGGCTTGGTTTTTGCTCTGATACGCAGTTTCAGCTGTTAGCATTTAATTAAGACGTATGTGCCTTTCCAAATCATACCTATTCAATTGAATTTGCCACAGGTTAACTTCACTCGAAGGGTAGTAACATCTATAAGCAATATGCATGCTTGTGAGCTAAATTTCAACTATCCCATATAAGGATATGAATACTTCTGCAATGGAATCATTTAAGTTTTATATTTTTAATAAATTTGCAAAGATGTTACAAAACAGTTTTTTGCTTTTCCATAATGGTGTATAGAGTGTAGATTAATGTGAGAAATCTAAAGCAGTTTAACATGAGGCAGTAACTCAACAAAATGTGGAAAAAATGAAGGGGTATGAATACTTTTGCAAGGCAAAGTGGAGGAAACTTTCTGCTGCGAGTGTAAAGTCTAGCACACATACACACACACTTAGCTTCAAGACTGATGTGAAACAGCAAAATCCATTTCCCTGAATGACAGGAAACCCTCCCTGATTCCTTCCTCATTTCTTTCTTCTGAAAGAGCGCACACAGTTAGAGCAAGACCTCTCTAAATGCTCCGAGTTGACCTTTGACCCAAGATCAACAGGGGCCAAATAAGCGTCTCCCCCCTCCATCCTTGTTATGACACCCCCGAAATGAGTTCAATTACACTCGCCCAATCGGCCGCTTGATGGATGTGCTGCTGTCTGACCCCTTCCTCCTTCAAAAAGAATGTTCTAGAAGCAGTAAATGAATCAATAAACCAACAGACAATACTTTATTGCAGAGATGGCATACGTCTACGGGGAGCGGGGAGAGAGGGAGGGGGCGGCCAGTCAGAAAACGAGAGATAAATAATGTTATGGAGAACGAGAGCAAGGAAAAAAGAATCCGTCACAGTCCCTCTCTGTCTCTTCTGGAAGCGCAATGTCATTTCTCTGAATAGCACGAGCGTTTTGTCATTATTCACTCAGAGTTTGAGTCAGACAGTGATCTTGCCCAAACACAACAATGAGCCGCAGACAAGTGAACCGCACGCACACACGGCCTTGCACAATTATACGCAAACACAAATGCGCTGAACGGGACTTTCAGAGGCGTTAAGAGGATTAGTTATGTAGAAGCAGCTGAGAAATAGAGAGGACAGCAAAGTTATTCTGTATGCGGGGAAAGTTGTTAAGCATTATAAAAGGCTGGATAAGAAGCAGGGCAAAAGAGCGCATGGCAAAGAAGAGATGCATTATAGGAATTCTGAGTTTCTTAAAGGCATAGTTCACTCAAAAAAGAAGTCTGAACCTCATGCTTGGACCTGTATGGACCTTTTTTGCTTCCATGGAACACGAAAACATAAAAGGAAGAGATGTGCTGAATGTTTTGTAGCTCTTAAATCTCATGTGTGCTTCTTCATATTAAAACTTGACTTCATAATCAGTTGTGAGACATGCAGGAACCAATTCAAAAAGACAACAAACATTCAGATAGCAAGTTTAAATGTGCAAATGAGAATTTTCTATCAATCGATTCACTGAAAAGATTTGAAATATCATACAAACATAACAAATCAGACATTACAATTTCTTGAAGTGACAAATACACTGGTAAAAACTGGTATAGAAATATTTCTACTCAGAAACAGGGTTTGTATAATTAATGAAAACTAAAACCATTCAAAAATCGTACTCTAAATAAAAGAACTAAATAATAATAAAATAATAAAACCTCATTTTTACATTTCTCATTTTCATTTAGTTCAACTTAATTAAATGAATTTAGTTCAACTTAATAAAACTAATAAAAAACACACAACAGTATTATTAAAACTAAAATTAACATGAAATCAAAAATTTAAAATAAATTAAATGTTTTATCAAAAACCTATTATAGTATTTCAATGATACTAAAATAACACTGCTCAGTATAAAATATAGTGAGTATAAAGTATAAAAGATTGAAAAAATGACTAAAATGTACTACATTACACTTGTTTATTTACATCTTCAGAAAAGAGCGGATGTCAATTTCTTTCAAAGAAAAAAATATATATTAAGTATGCTTCTCATACTAATCAGTCATATAACTTCAGATGACTTGATTAATTTAGTGCATTAGTTTTAGGTAGTTTTCACCTTGTTTTCGAAGCTTGAAAAAAATCCATTGTAATGGAAAGAAAATGGAAAACATGACTTTCAGGATGTCTCATTTTTCACTCTGCAGATGAAACACAGTGATACAGTGACATGATGGTAATGATGTAAATGATTACAGAGCTTAAATTTTGCGTGAAATGTTCATTTAGGAGAAGAGTATAGTGAAATATATAACTATAAACAACTGCCCAAAGTGTAAACATTGAAAACAGCTCTTACAAAACCAATGGCCTATAACATAACCCCTTCTAAATGTAATTAGCATTGCGTTCTTGTGTTTTTAAGCGTATGTGATCACGTGTATATTCTCACCCCCTCAGAAACCCTAATGCAATTGAGCAATTATCTTTACTTAAAGTAAATTTGGAGGCATACAGGGAGAAAGCACAGGCACCAGGGCATCGGAGTCAAAACACAAACCTTCAGTCAGGATTTTTCAGTCTCTCTCAGCCATAATTAATTTAAGCCGAGGGAAGAAGAGAGTAAAGAGGAGTCTCATTGTCCCCAGCTGTATTAATTAGCCATCATCGATCGGTTCAGGGTTTGTGGCCACCACAGATGCTGAAGAGGCATGGGTGTTTATCTTATCGTGGGTCAGAAACCGAGAGCAGCTGAGAGAGAAACACACACCCATACATCACTCGCCTGTTGTTTAACCTTTGTTGAGAAAGTCGTGTTTTAGAGTGCTGGACAGAAGCAGAGGGGATGGAGAAGTGCAGTCAGCCAGACTTAAAGAGCCGTTTGTCACCCGTGACGGGTTCGCTCAGGTAAACGTGTACTTCAGGACATTGCTTGAGAGAGTTCCTCCGCAGGTGTCCGGGAAGAGCAAGCCAAGGGCTTTCAGTTGTCACGTCGCCTCTAATTAATCTGTCACTGGATTTAAGTATTTTCTGGAGTTAGGACACAATTGTAAAACAGGGTTCAGATTTACTTGACATTTTGCTTGAAGAGATTAAAGTTGTAACGGAAGTAGTGACAGATCTTTTCTTCCATGAAAACATATTGTGAAACATATTATTGAAAGTAGAAAAAAATATAGAATGGGGACTTGGTTCTATCCATCGGTTGTTGATTGGACAGAGGCAGATTTGACTGTGAGCTTGCAGTCAATTGTAAAAAATGGGGCAGGTTTCAACTGTATGAAAGGGACAAAAATGGAATTTGAGATTTATACATCGTCTGAAAGCTGAATGAATAAGCTTAACATTGATTGGTTTGTTAGGATAGGACAATATTTGGCTGAGATACAACTATTTAAAAATCTGGAATATGAAGGTGCAAAAAAATTTAAATATTGTGAAAATCGCCTTTAAAGTTGTCCAAATCAAGTTCTTAGCAATGCATATTACAGTTTTTCTCAGTCGCTTTGGTGCATTTCTCACATCACTATTTACATTTGCACAACAGTTAATGCATTTCTCAAAACAATTAGTACAAACTGCAAAACCTAGTTGATAACCTAGCAAAAGTGTGTCACTTGCTCAAAATGGATAGCTCATTCCTCAAAAGCAAGTATTCATGTCAATGAAAGTGTCAGTGTCATCAAGATGAAAAGTCCTGACACCATTATTTATGAACAAGATGGCTTTGTCATGTTTTCATAATGGCAGTTTACTCTGTAAATTTTTTCCAATGCAAAAAAGTCAGATTTTGGTGACACTTCCTTAAAATGCTCAAATGCTCTGCAAGGTTGTCTTGCAATCCTATGTGGTGCAGAGTAAAATGACAGTAAATATGGCAAGTCTTTACTGTAACACTACAATACACTAAATCTGTGATGCAGTAAAGCTGTAAGTCTAAATGTAAAATGTAAAAAGTGACAAGTTCTTGTTCCACTGCAAGTTTCATGTATGACACAATGACAGTAGTGCAGTGCAGATTGTTTGGTGCTGAATTACTGTCCATTTATACACACCTGTTCTCCCGACGAAATGTTTGAATAACTGATTTTACAGTGGTTCGCCCAACATTTGGCTGCACCCTTCGACCAGCCTCAGGCATTGTGAGGCCGTGACTGACAACATGATCCACAACTGTAGTCCTGATTTCATTGGGAATCTGCCTATATACTTGGCCTCTTCTTCCTCTTCCCCTGTTTTGTCCCCTTCCCCTTCCTCTTCCTCCCCTTCCTCTCACCCCTCTTCCACGAGGCTGACCTTCCATTTCTGTGTCACAGTGTTGTAGAAATGGTACACACTATGTCCTGCTTGGTTCATATATGCTTGTGAAGTGGGGGTTTATGGGATTCAGCTCTGAGTGATTGTAGAGAAGTGGCTTATCATTGGTTGCAACTAATGCTTCACACACCCCTTCTCATCAGTGAAAGCTGAGGTTCATCTGAGAGAAATTTTTCAATTTAAAAGACATTTTCAGGAAAAAAAAAAGATTTAAAAAATTTATAAAATTTGCTTGACAGATTTTGACAACTAGTTCAACATTTTTGTATGTAATGACTCAAGCAATGAAATGAGGACTATTAGTTTTATATGGAATGACTATTCAGCATTCACAAGTTTAGTTAATTTTGACTGCCATGACATAAGCAAATGATAATGTTATAAAACAGCAGAGAGTTGTATGAAAGCAATTGATGCATGTCCAAAAGCATTTGCAATTTGTTGCTTTCCTTTGGAAGGAATGAGAAACTGCTACTATGATGTGCACAAATGACTAAATGTTGTGGAGGTTGAAGTAAATGTTGTGCAAATGTAAATAGTGTTGTGAGAACTGCACCAAAGCGACTGAGAAAAACTGTATTAATCAAAAATTAAGTTTTGATATATTTTCAGTAAGAAATGTACAAAATATCCTCATGGAATGTGATCTTTACTTTAATATCCCAATGTTTTTTGGCATAAAAGAAAAATCAGTCATTTTGACCAATACAATGTGCTGTTGGCTATTGCTGCAAATATACCCATGCTACTTTCGACTGCTTTTGTGGTCCAGGGTTACATTTAGTTATTCTATATCCCATACAAGTTGCATCTGAAATCACATAGTGCACATGTTGAAATCACATAGTGCTATGCACATATACTTAATCTGTAGTATATGTGCATAGAATAAAAGTAGGCATATTCAGACACAGCGATAGCAGGGTTTCCACAGGTTATATAAATGTAAATTTAAGATTTTTGAAGAATAAGAAAAGAAAATAAGGAATAAATTGAATGAAACAATAAGTGAATATATAAATGTGTTTTAATGGCCAATGCTTCAAAGTTTGAAAATACAACTTTCAATAGATCAATAGGAAAAAAAATAATTCAAAGTAAAAACTAATTTTCATGTCCCTTTAATAGGTGTTTTCCTCCAACTTCAAAATCGTCCAACATCGTTTTACCTTTTTTTGTAAATGGCGTCTGACTTTCATTGTATATGTTCGCTTTGTAAACACTGGGTCTGCGTAATGCCTGAGGTTGAGCTAGAGCAAGACAAGCATTTGTGGTTAAAAAGTATAAAAAATGTAATTTTTTTTAGAAAATGACTGGTTGTTCTGCTAGATAAGACCCTTATTCCTCAGCTAAGAGCCCTTTGAAGCTGCATTAAAACTGCAATTTGGACCTTCAACCTGTTGGCTTCCATTGAAATCCACTATACAAGAAAAATTCTGGAATGTTTTTCTCAAAAACCCAAACTTCTTTTCGACTGAAGAAAGAAAGACATGGACATCTTGAATGTCATGGGGATGAGTAAATTATCAGGAAATTTTGGAAGTAAATTAATTACAGAGTTACTGAGTGCTTCTGCCATTCAAGCAAGATTGATAAAACACTGAATACCGAATAAAATTATTGAGTTTTTGTTAATTTTTCAGTTCATCTTTGTATTTAACATTTTATGAGCATGAAAAACTAAAAAAAAAGCATTTACAGAAGCATAATAGAAGCATTTACAATAGCTGTCTCATTTACAAGTGTCTGAATGTACGCCTATGCGTTCCTGTTCCCATGCAGCAGTGAGACAGATCGTTCAGTCCCGTCTTTGTCTTGGCTCAGGCTCAAGTTCAGCTCGGCACTGAGGAACAATCACTTCATGGAAGTTTGGTGAGCTATATATAGTGCCAGACACTGACCTAATTGCTATTTTACCATGCACAAGCAAGGCAGGTTAGAGAGTCAGCATTCAAAAAGAGAGTGTGTGTGTGAGAGAGAGACACTGGAAGAAGAACAATGTCATATCCTCGTTACTGACCGCTGGCTTCCATCCAGAACTAAAGCTGTCATGGGACAAAGAACGAGAGGGCAAAAAAAAACAGCATGCATGAAAGAGAGAGAGAGAAAGAGAGAGAGGCAGCAGAATGTGTCAGGAGATTCACAGTTGCTGTGGTGTTCCAGTACGTAGCAGACGGTAACCGCGGTGACAGACGGGTGGAGCACAGCAGTCTGACGCTAAACCACGCGGAGGTCCTTTCGGCTACAATGCCTTATCATACACACCACACAATAGCATACAAGTGTGTGTGAGTACACGTGTGTGTGTGTGTGTGTGTGTGTGTGTGTGGCCTTGAGCCGAGAGAGTCTTCACATGCTATAGAGCCCAAAAGAGACAGAAATGTCATGCCAGCGATCTTTCTTTTTACCTCTCTCACCTTCATTCTCCGCCTCTCTGCTCTGTCTAGAACACAATGCTTATTTCGACGCTGTCATTTCCCCATAGAGATCCTCTGCTGTATTTAGGTCATAGTGAATTTGAATGCAGCCTCGTAAAGCGTATTCACTCCACAATAACCTCACTGACTGCTCAAGAGGGTTCATAGGCCGGGCTCAGTCTGTGCTGGAAAACAGAGGAAGTTTCATTAAATTACTATCAAGTCTATTAACTGTGAGAGAGTAAGTATATTCAGATGGATGTGATGACAAAAGAAATATATTTCAAGAGGTAATGGCTGTATATTTGCTGAGGCATGGCGGATCACTGAATGATTTGTCGAAGTTTCGTGTTTTTGTGGCGTACAGCTCCATCTCTACCAATCACAGACCTGCAATAAACTACAAAGATGGATTATGGTTCTGCGCGGCATCCTTTGAGAGCCCTAAAATCGCAGTTGTAAGATGTAATGTCTATAAGAAATGAGAAATTATTACAGATGAGAAAAATCGAGAAATACACTATCATTCAAAAGTTTGGGGTCAGTGAGCTTTTTTTTTCTTTAAAAAGAAATGAATAATTTTATTTAGCAAGGGCACATTATATTGATCAAAAGTAAAGACATTTACTTTATAATTCAAGATAGAAGATGGAAGATTTCCATTGCAAAGAATTGCTGTTCTCTTAAAGCTTTTTATTCATCAAAGAATCCTTAAAAAAAACGTAGCCCAGGTGTCAGCAAACATATTTAGCAGCACCAAATAAGCATATACAGTGGCTTGCTTCTTTTTTCACATTTTGTTATGATGCTGCCTATGTTAAACTGCTTTAAATTACTTTTTTCTCCACATCAATCTACACTATATAAACCGTAATGGCAAAGCAAAAAAACAGGTGTTAACATCTTTGCACATTTATTGAAAATTAAAAACTTACATGGTTCCGTTGCATAAGTATTCATACCCTTATATGGGACAGTTCAAATTTAGCTCAGGAGCATTCATATTGCTTGTAGATGTTATTACACTTTGAGTGAAGTTAACCTGTGGCAATTTCAATTGAATGGGTATGATTTGGAAAGGTCTAACAGCTGAAAATACATATCAGAGAAAAAAAAAACAAGGCATATCAGAGGTACAAAAAAGCTCAGAGACAGGATTGCATCAAGTCCCAAATCTGGAAAAGAGTTCACAAAAAAAATCTGCTGCATTGAAGATTCACAGAAGCATGTAGTCTCCGTTACCCTTATTGGAAGAAGTTTGAAACAACCACGACTCTTCCTATAAATGGCCCCCTGGCCAAACTGAGCAAATGATGGAGAAGGACCTTGGCTAGAGTGGTGGCCAAGAACCTGATAGTCACTGATGGTTACCATCCCAAAAGTAAAGTGTGCTGATAGCAGCCTTACGTTGTGGGGTTATTTTTCAGAGGCAGGGACTGAGGGACTCATCAGAGCAGATGAAAAGCTCAATGCACTAAAATATTGACATAGCCTTAATGAAAACCCAGTCCAGAGCATTCAGAACCTCAGACTGGGCAGAAGTTTCACCTTCCAACAGGACAATGACCCTAAGCACACAGCAAAAGTGGCTTATAAAAAACTCTGTGAATGTCCTCAAGTGGCCCAGCCAGAAACCTGAAAATGTCTGCCAGATCCCATCCAAGCTGACAGAGCTTAAAAGAGTGAAGAGGTGCGGAGATGAATGGCAGACAATTGTTAAATGTTGATGTGCAAATCTTGTTGCATCATACGCAAAAAGACTTGAGGATGTAAAGGTGCTTTAGCTAAGGATTGAGTTAAGGGTATGAATTTTATTTTATTTTTTTTTTAATAAATTTATGAAGTTGTGACTGAATTCTGTTTTTGCTTTGTCATTATGGTGCATGGAGTGTAGACTGATGTGAAAAAAGTAATTTAAAAAAGTTTAACATAAGGCACCAACATAACAAAACATGAAAAAATGAAGGTGTATGAATATTTCACTAGGCACTGTAAGAATGATTTCTGAAGTCACGTGGCACTGAAAGCTTTTAGCAATGTCTGCTAAAAATTCAACCTTGCCATCACAGGAATATATTACAAATATACTATTTTTTTTTAACTATAATAAAATTTCACAAAATTACTGTTTTTCAGTATTTTTTTAGAGAAGTACCTTGATTCGCATTTGACATTTTTTAAGAAATTGCCATCCCCAAACTTCTGAACAGAAATGTTTGACAAATGAAGCATGAGCATTGCAAAACTGCATTAATGAGAATTACCTTATGTGACCTAAAATGCAAAATAGAGAAACATGAGACCATGGCTCAACAACAAAAAACCCTATAATCTTAATCTGTATTTTTATCTTGTTTTCTAGTAAATTATATCTATACATAATTTAAACAAAATAAATTTAGTTGAACAGAAGTAAAATTATGATTTAGATGCTTAAAAAAAGAAAAAAATGCCAACGTAGCAAAATAATTAACGGGCGCAATCACAGAATAATCATAAAAATGGAATTTACTGTATAACGAGTTATTCGGCAAATTTTGGATGAATAAATCAAAACTAGGTCATTTCATTTAAATCAAAATTAAATAAGTAAGACCTTCGTTCATCTTCAGAACACAAATTACGATTTTTCAATGTCCTTCAAGGCCTTGAACGTGGTATATGTGCTGCTGTCTATGCAGGGTCAGAAATCTCTCGGATTTCATAAAAAAGTTCTTAATTTGTGTTCCAAAGATGAACAAAGATCTTACCGGTAAATAACATGAGGGTGAGTAATAAATAACAGAATTTTCATTTTGTGTGAACTATCCATTTAAGTAAATGTATCTTGTTTTTAAAGATGTTGAGACTTTTTACAGGAAACAAGAGAATGTATAAACAAGAGAAAAGGCAAGGAACTGATTTTATGCAGTGAAAGATACTGTAAGGTGTTCAGTAGGCAATGTTAGAGCTGAATAACATTACTCATTCCTTTATTTTTTCACATTGTGTCAATAGTCACTGGCACACATTCAAGCACTGTCTGTCTATGTCAGCTTTACTTCTGTAGTGGTTGGATCCCATCTCTCTACTGTTTATCCATGTTGTAATCCATCCTAGCAGAGAGATGGGAAAGACCACTGAACAAGACAAACACTCACTTTCAATCTGGAAGTAACGTGATCCACTGTCACAAATTCTGACAAACTCCAGCAATTTCAGGTATTGACTAGAACAGCACAGATGTGTGAAGAGCTGGTTAGAGATGAAAATATTTAAAAGATGATAAAGAGAGAGACCATATTCTTCTAAGAATCTGACCGCTATGGTAACTTCTACGGTACTTATTTTGTGTGAGGCAACTGCATGCCATATTCTGTATGTATGCTACACACCCATAACAAGCTGATTTTGAATAAATTATACAGAGAAAGCAAGCAATGTGACAAATACTAGAATGCTCCCATCCCATTATAATCGCTAAAGCTGTCACTGCGAGTTTACGCTGTTTCACATGACTGTAAGTTCAGGGCGAGCTCACTGACTGTCCACAAACAGACTCGTGAATGCTCCTATTATAACAAACACTGTCTACACTGCACAATAAATCTCTTATTTACACTGGGTCCATGCTTTGTTGATTTTAATGAGCATTCTAGTTTTGTTGTGTCTTCTTTCCAGTTTTTGCTGGGTCTTACACAGTCTGTATTGTAAGCAAGCAGTGCAACATCAACCAAATTCTAAATAATTACATCAAGAAATGACGTTTCTTAAGCATTTGAGCACTTTGTGTGCCACCACAATAGGCCAACAGACTCATTTAAACTCCTTTGATTCAACACTGCATTCACAAGAGATTCAAACATTACAAAATGGCATTCACAGACACAGTAGTTCACCATATAAGCAGAACCTGGTCTAACGTTACATCACAGCTCCAACATATACATGAAGAGCGCTTGAACTGCATTAGTGATTCATGTGAAGCACTCATCTCCCTGAAAAAGTGTTTGAGAGCTATTGGTGAGCCGGTGTCCAGCACAGGCAGCTTAAGAAGTTTATTATGGCCTCAAGTGCTCAAGGGTTTGGAAACTAACCAAGGCCAGTAAGTCAGCAGTGAGCTCTCTTCTGTATCAAAAGGACAGATCTACTGTAAGAGTGTGTCTGTGTGTGACAGCCTGAATAGCCCTAAATCAGATGTCCTCTCTCTCCCTTTGTAACGCCCACTCACGGCTAATGGCTTTGAAACGCAGCCAAGGTTTTGTCAGGGTCTTTTGTTAAATCACGCACATAAACACAAATAGTGATGCACATACATAGGCAGCGAAGTATATGCATAAGTACACATGAAACAGGTGAGAATGTATGACTATGAGATGAAAATAAAAAACAGTCAAATAAACATCTCAAAAGTTTCACCTAAAAACTTGTCAACTTCAAATACCATCCATTTTACCACAGATAGACAGATTGTGGATGGACAGTTTTAGACACAGAGATACTTTCAGACAGCTAGAACGATAAAACGATAGATAGGGCCCTCTGATTTCTAAACTGTGGATTATGCAGGCAGAATTGCGGAATCCAGTCATAAAAATGGAATTTACTGTGGAAAGTCATGGAATTTACAAAATTTTTAATTAATCATTCAAAAGTAGGTCAGTACACTTAAATGTAAAAATGTTATATGGACTAGTGTCTGTGAATATGAAGCTGCTAAAATACTATTTAAATATGAATACTGCATCTTCTGTGTGTCTTTGTGTGAATGAATGGCACAGGCGCACGATTTTGTTATTACACACTAAGGCACGTGTGACACTCGCGGCATTTTTAGCCTCTTGCGCCTCCATATATGAGTACATAAACAATCTCTAAAACTGCTCTGAGAGCCAATCATGAGCAAAAAAACTATTGTCATATCATATACAAACAGAAACTTAAAGGTCTCCACAGCAACCCATCAAAATAAAAGTTTTTTTTAACTTTAAGAAACTGTGATGTGACACTGGACCACAAAACCAGTCCTAAGTAGCACAGGTATATTTGTAGCATAGCCAAAAATACACTACACGGGTCAAAATTGTCCATTTTTTTTACGCCAAAAATCATTAGGATGTTAAATAAAGATCATGTTCCATGATGATATTTTGTCAATTTCCTATCATAAATATATCAAAACTTAATTTTTGATTAGTAATTTGCCTCGCTAAGAACTTTTGGACAGCTTTAAAGGAAATTTTCTCAGTATTTTGATTTTTTTTCACCCTCAGATTCAAGATATTCAAATAGTTGTATCTCGGCCAAATATGATCATATCCTAACAAATATACATCATACCATACATCAATGGAAAGCTGATCTAAAATAATTGTGACCATTATGACTGGTTTTGTGGTTAATTAGAGATGTTTTTGATCATTATAAATTTAATGAAACCATTAAAATTGAATTCAGAAAATTAATAGAAAAACTTAAAAAAATTAAATAAAAATGAATTTGAGAAAAAAAATAAAACACATTTGCTATTAACCTGTGTATGTTTCATGATTTTAATTAATAAGACAATTGTTAATTAATTAATTATTCCTCTTTCGAAAGTCACTTTGGATAAAAAAGCATCTGCTAAATGTAAATTTAGACATGCATTTGTTATTTAACCATTAAAACAGAGTCTACAAAAAAAAAAAAAAACCTGAAAAAAACAGCATCCAGAAAAACAAACCAAAAAAACTGAATTTGAAAAAAAAAATGAATTTGTAAAAAAATTAAACTGATTTCATAGGGCCCTAAAGCCTAAAGTATAATTTTGTTGAAAATCGTCACACATGTGCATTGAATTTGCTTTGCAGTAATCAATTGTTACACACAAGGTGGCAACACTGTCCCGGGCTGTTGTTTCACAGTAGAAAATGAAACCAAAGAGATGGAACAACAACAAAAAAATAGCGGAGATGGCAACAACAACAGATGCTCACATTGACAAGCACTTGTGAGCGAGAGGGTATGATTTAAAAGATTTCCAAAATATTTGTTATCGGTCATAACTTACAAAAACAAAGTATACATTGTGCTTAACAGACACAGTTGATGGCATGTAGCAGATGGATAGTTTAAGACAGACATATTACGATAGAATGACAGACAGAATAATAGTTAGAAACTAAACAAGATATAAAGATAGATAGATGGATAGACATTTTACAGCATGTAACAGGTGGATAGTTTATGTCAGCAAGAATAAGACTGATTAAGAACAACAGAATGATAGAATGATAGATGGAACAATTGATAGACATAGACAGACAGAGAGGGACAAAAATGGTGAGGAGTATTACATGGATTCATGGATAAGGTATCGCAGCAGTAAACAACAGTTCACTGTCTCTCTCTCTCTGTGTTTCTCTGTGAGAGGTGAACACAGTTTTCAGATATGCACACACACAGGTGGGTAAAGCGTTCGACAGCCATCAAACAATCAGCAGCGCGGTGCGACAGGCCGGGGCCGGATCACAGGCGGCCGAGCATGAAGGAGGAAACGGAGCTGTCACACTTCCACTGTCATTCCCGCAGCATTTTCTCTCTTCTCTAACACGCACACTGTCATGCTGACCTGCCTTGTCAGCTAAACTTCCCATGATGCACCCACCCTCCTCCTCGCTCCATAATACCTTCCCGCTTGCCTTCAATATGACCTGTCAATCATCACCATGGAAACCAGGTAGTCCGCGTCGCCTCTAATCAGTGAGTGTGACTAACTGATCAACAGCTCTGTTCTGTCCAGTCCAGCGCTGCGGGAAACCACAGTCGAACCGGAGCAGTCACCTTCAGAGAGATTACAAAATGACCTTTCACACTACAAATGAGTGAGCTTCAGAGTTGCTTTTTAACTATAAGCATAAACTTTATTCTACTTTAAACAATTGAGATATAAGTTGCCTCAAAAAGTATTTGGACACTTAGGACACTAAAAATGTATGGGTATAAATTGCTTACACTACCAAAAGTTTTTGAACAGTACGATTTTTTTATGTTTTTTGAAGAAGTCTGTTCTGCTCACCAAGCATAAATTAATTTTTATCCGAGGCACAGCAAAAACAGTAAAATTTTGAAATATCTGTACTATTTAAAAGAACTGTTTTCTATTTGTCATTCTAATATTTTGATTTCCTGTTAAAAAAAAAACATGTAGTATTATTATTATTATGTTGAAAACAGCTGAGTAGAATTTTTACAGGTTTCTTTGACGAATAGAAAGTTCAGAAAAACAGCATTTATCTTAAATAGAAAACAATATAAATGTGTTTATCATCACTTCTGATCATTTTAAAGCATCCTTGCTAAATAAAAGTATTCATTTCAATTCTATTCCATAATTTCTTTCCCCCCAAAAAAGAGAAATTATACTGACTCCAAGCTTTTGAATGGTATAGTGTATAATGTTACAAAAGCTTTTTTTTTATTTCAGATAAATGCTGATCTTTCTATTCATCAAAGAATCCTGAAAAAAAAGTAACTGTTTTAAATATTGATAATAATAATAATTTTGAAAAATGTTTCTTGAACAGCAAATCAGCATATTAGAATGATTTCTGAAGGATCATGTGACACTGAAGACTGGTGTAATGATGCTGAAAATTTAGCTTTGACCACAGGAATAAATTACATTTTAAAATGTATTCAAATAGAAAGAAGTTATTTTAAACAGTAAAAATATTTTAAAAAATTTACAGCTTTTGCTGTATTTTGCATCAAATAAATGCAGGCTTTGTGAGCAGAAGAAAATTCTTTAAAAAACATTAAAATTTTACTGTTCAAAAACTTTTGACTGGTAGTGTATACATATAATTTACTGCATATAACTATAAAAATGCATCAACTAAATAGATCCATAATTTTTTATGACAAATTGCTTGTGATATTCCTCAATTTGGACAAACGCTTCTGCTAAATGAATAAATGTACATAATCCAAACCATTGTTCTGTATGAGCGGAATGGAAACTAGCAAGGTTTACAGAGGGAAAAGACAGAGATAAATCAGTGTGTGTTTTACCAGCAGGTTTGTTTGTTTCTGTGTGTGTTCTGGCTTATTTAATGCACTCCTGCGCAGTGGGAGTTACTCTGCCCCCTCTGTGCTGCTCTTGACCGCTGTGGCCTCCGGCACTGGCGCTTGTTTTCAGTGTTTTTGGCTGGGCTAGTGTTTTTCCTCCTCTCTTTTCATCCCTCTCTCCTCATCTGCATTCTTTATTGAGCTCCGATGGGTGACCGCTGACCTTTAGAGAGGAGAGGACTTCCTGTCCAAGAAACATGCCCGTATCTCATGACACACACACACACACACACACACACACACACACACACACAGATGATGAGTAATGTATGTACTCTGTCACTCTGTGATTTCAAGTGGTTGTTGCACTTGTTTACACGCCACCGCATATAAGAAGAGGATCAAAACAAAGGCAGAAAATACACACGCGCACATATGAGGACTGTCTGAGGAACAAACAAGCAAACCCAAAAAGCACAGGAAGGGTCAACAAGCATCAAAGCCCACTCGCCGTCTGTGAAAAACGCTTTCTGTATTTGAGGCAGTGATTTAAAGGCACAGTTGATCATTTAGTCACCCTCATGGTAACACATTAATTTGTGTTTTTTGTCATGCTGGTAACTGCCAAAATTCATTGTATGAACATTGCACCAAACATCTCCTTTTGCATTCTACAGAAGAAATATGAAACCTTTCTGACTCTGCAACGCAACTGCAATAAGTAGGCTGCTATTTTTATTTTTTTCTGAGTTTTCAAGAATACTAAATTGAAACTTTATTCTTTTACATGGTTTAATAATTTTTTGTTATTAAAATTGAAAAATTGAAGTTCCTGTTTTAAAGTTTACAGATAGATGGCTAATTTGTATGCTATTGATATGTTCAGTGTTCATGTAAACTGTTTAATAAACACTTCTGGCACTTTTTTCGAGTCTCTTCATTAGTTTTTTTCCTGTAAATGATTCAATAAATACCGTACCGGGCCATTCATACCGTGAAGTTTTGATACCGTTACATCCCTAGATATCAGTGGTTCAACTGTAGTTTTATGTTAGTTTTAAGCTATAAAAATACTTTTTGAGTGCAAAGATTTAAAAATAACAACTTTATTCAACAATTTCTTCTCTTCCGTGTCAAAAATATCCTGATTTGTGTTCCAGAGATAAACAGAGGTATGAAATACTTACAACATGAGGGTGAGTAATTAATAACAGAATTTCTTTTTTTTTTTTTAAGGGTGTGCTCACACTTATCATGTTTGGTTTGAATAAAATGAACTCTGGTGCGATTGTTCTGTGAGTGCGGTTAATTGCAGGTGGTGAAAATAAAATCATATACATGCAACAATGAGCACGCTTAGTCTAGCAGACGACATTTAATGTATCTGAATTAAAGTGCTTTAAGTCGAACACACTTTTCCTTTTGTTTTGAGTGTTCGGCGAGTTCTGCCACAAAATATACGTCATTTAACCTGTTTTGAACGTATCACTGTGCCTTTCAGTTCTGTATCTTTAGGTTCAATGTCACAAATGCCAGTGTGAACGCTAAGCGGACCAGGACCAAATGTATCATTTTCCTTTTTGGTCCGAACCAAATGAACCGAACTACAAGTGTGAACACACCCTAAGTGGTCTGTGTCTCAGCAATAGTGACAGCTCTTTTTGCACAGTCTCTAATCTAACAACCTGTCCTCTTTCAGGCAGCAAGAGAGAACAAGCAGCATCAACAGAATCCGTACACACACATACAGCTCAAACTCTCAAACTCTGAAATGACCCAAAAGGTCAAGGTTAAGGCCCCATTGGGACTGTTCTCATCAGTGCCTGAGTCAAAGTTAATGATAAAATAGATATAAGGGTTGAAGTGTGCTGTCGAGTGGTTAGGAAACACATTCAAACAAACACACACACACGCATACACACACACACTAAGTGAGTCTCACTAAGTGACAAAGAATGTGTGAATATTTTTCTTGGCATTGTTTGCAGGATATAAGCCATTTAGGATGGGCCTGCCTGCGCAAGGACAGAAGTGATCAATAAAGACTGAGAACAGAAAAGAGAGAGACTGAGAGAGAGAGAGAGAGAGAGATCTGCCTTGACATTTATCTCTATTATTATATGCATTTAATAGAGTTACTATTGCAATAAATAGCTTTAGTCTTATTTTTCAATTATCTTCATTGTTTACTCTTATGTTTTAATTTGGATCAAAAAAGATCAGAATGTAAGATAAAAATCTCCTTATCTGTTTATTTTTCTCAGCATTTCTTTTTATTTTAACTTATCTTTTTATGATTATGAAAACTCACTAAACAAATGTGTATTATGCACTGTATAAAACAATCTACTCAATAAAATGGGGTAAACTGATGTAACAATTTACACTCAGTTTGTTTGGGTAGATTCTATCCTATATATCTGAGTAAAGAATACCTGAATTTAAGAATCTACTCAATAAAATGAGGTAAATTGAGGTAACAATTTGCACTCAGTTTGTTTGGGTAGATTATATTCTATATATCTGAGTAAAGAATACCTGAATTTATCAGCTAAGAAAAACTAAAAAAAAAAAGTAGGTAAAGTCTACACAGCAAAAAGCCCAGTATTAAATGAACTCTCCCGGGAGTTTCATAGTCCATACTCAGAGTGTTAAAATGAACACTGAAGCAGTGTCAAAGCTAATGAGGTAATTATGTGATTAATTGAGTGATGATTGAAAATTATTGAAGACACCAAAATTTTTATGTCACCAATATAGTGGTCAGTGTTAGCATTAGTTGGGCTCTTGACCTGTAGCTTTTTAGCATTAACCCTCTGGGTTAGCTAAACCAACCAGACAAGCTAAAGAGCAAAAGTCATGCAGTGGTGATAATTCTGGTTTAAAATAAACTTAATTTGAGCCACTGAAATCGTTTAGAGTGTAGTCTTTGAGTTCTATATCCTTTATTTATTACAACTGCCTTGTGGTTTCACAGCAGCAAAAAAAAAAAATAATAATAATAATAATAATAAAGCCTGTATTTTTTTAAATTTTGAATGGTCTTTTTACAAGCTCCTCTGATCAAAAAACTATTAAAAGTTGTTCTTTTAGGCACACACAGACATCAGGAATCAGCATATGACTCTCAACAATGGTGACAAACAGCATATTCAGAAACAGATCAACTCTAAACATCACGGAAATCATCAGCTCATAACTTATTCATGCCGCAATGCATGATGGGAGACATGGATGAGTTTTGATTGGCTACAACATACGTTTTTGATGGTCACCATTGTTGTGATTCTCATGCTGATTGTTGATGTCTGTGTGTCTATATCTAAAAAAATATGTGTATATTTTTGTCAAAATAAGCTTCAAAAACACCTCTCTGATTAATCCAACGTAATTAATAAATGAAATATAACTCAGTTTTTCAGGTCACTACATTATGACTTTGTCAAAGCATGTTCAACACCACATAATCTAATTTCTTCTGGTTTGTCTGATCGTTATAACTCAATTAGAACACCCAAGCAAAACCTAATATTAAGAAGTTAATGGTAAAGAGCTAAACTAATGCTAACACTGACCACTATAATGGTGACTTACAAAATGAGATTTTCTCCTTTTGGTGATTCTGCTTTTTAACATCAGGTCTTTAATAATGGTCATTGAATCACTTAATTACCTCATTAGCTTTGACACTGCTTCAGTGTTCATTTTAATACTCTTGAGTATGGACTCAAATAAACTCCCGGGAGAGTTCATTTAATACTGGGCTTTTTGCTGTGTAGACTTTACCTACTTTTTTTTAGTTTGTCTTAGCTGATCAATTCAGGTATTCTTTACTCAGATATATAGGATAGAATCTACCCAAACAAACTGAGTGTAAATTGTTACATCAGTTTACCCATTTTATTGAGTAGATTCTATAGGTTGTTTTTTACAGTGACATGAGGACATATGCCTAGCTGCTAAAGCCTAATAAAAAAAAATGTTTCATGCACCCTTGTGTTCAGCACTGAAAATTTGTTTAGTAGTTCATTAAAAATAAACGATAATAAAATACATTTAAAAAATAAAATCAAGCCCTGGTTTGTGTATTTAAAATTTGATTTTATTATTAGTAATATTATTCAGTCTTTATAAACACTTGATTGCTATGTTTGCACTATTTTTGTTTATATAGAGTGTATTCACAACGTATCATCAATTGGCCATATTGGCGGCACTGAACGTAAACAATGCCACTATACCAAACTAATCTTGCATATTTTGCTGATTATCACTGCTGAAAATTGTCAATTATTGTCATGTTTTAGGCTGTACTAAGTCAGACCGGGAAAACATTTGCAGTACTATTAGAATGCCAAAAGTTATAATAAATCAAGGAGTGTGCAAAAAACTGTCAAAAGAAACAAAAGGCAATTGTGGTTGGCCAAACTCAACCAGGATTTCTATAATCTTGACAACATTTGTGTTCGTTCTTATAATTTCCAGTCAGATAGGTGAAATATTAGGCTAATATTTTATTTAATACTGCTCGTATGTATCTTTACAACCTATTAACTTTGGTTTGTCAAAATATTGCACACTTTCCTGCTTACTAAGTCCTTCTCTATATATTTTAGCAGCTTCTACGTGTTTTTTCTGTGGTTTAGACAACATAAACATATTCAGTAGTACATTAACAGTGCAATCAATCTATGCTGTCGTTTACATCAGAGTATCGGATCCATCAGAGCCGTGCATCCGGGTAACTGAACAAATCATGGCGTAAGTGCAAACTCTGTATGCATTTAATAGAGTTTATTGGAATAAATAGCTTTAATCTTGGCTAATTAAAAAAAGATAAAAAAAAAAAAAGATCCAAATTAAAGATAAAATTGTCTTTATCTGTTTATTTTTCTCAGCGATTCTTTTTATTTTAATTTATCTTTTTATGATTATGAAAACTCACAAAACTTTGCATAAACAAATCTGTATTATCGGACGGACACACGCCTAGCAGCTAGAGGCTTATAAATAAATATTTTTCAAGCACCCTTTTGTTCAGCACCGAAAATCTGTTTAGTATTTGATTATGTAAAAATTGCATAAAAAAGGCAAAAAATTTTGGTTTCTGTATTTTTATTTTATTATTAGTAACACAACTCAATCTTTTCAAACACTGCTTGATTGCTATGTTTGCACCATTTCTGTTTATATAGTTTGCTCTGATTTGGCAAAACAAAGCAAAACAAATTGACGATTTAATTTAAAAATTAGATCCTTGTTAGTTTCCTCTTCTTCTGCACTTTGCAGCTTGTAATTGTTAAAGCTGCAAATTGATGACAGAAGACATTTCGGTCCTGTAAAACAAACCCAATAAAATATAATTTGTCGATTTAAAGTGGTACTTACGCTCTCCTTTACAAAAACAGCTCAATTACCAAATATTACTTATTCAATTTCAGTCTCTCCTAGCATCTGTAACTAATATAACACAAAGTCACCTGTGGCTTGTTAGAGAAGCAGAGAGTCAGTGAAACGCATTATCTTTTGCCTAGGCTTTTAATTGAAAACACATGCAAACTGCAATTGATCGGCTAATGGGCTGCAAGTGTGATATTTTAGTTGATGTCCTCTGCTAACCCTCACTAAATCCATATTTCTGCTGAAAGAAAGAGTAATAGATATAGGCTTTCAGCAGAAAGGAAAATGCCTTTTTGGCACAAGACGGAGTCAAGCTGCGAGTTGTGAAGGCAGACATAAAAGAGGAATGGCAAACTCATCTCCTGTGTGAATGTACTGTCCAATCTGCAATCCTCTCCACACTTCAGCAGCCCTCGCTTTAACAGAACACCAGAAAATACATCTTTGGCCCTACACATTCGCTCTCCCTCTTTCTATCTTTTTTTTATAATAATATATTGATTTTTCAGGAGGTGGAGCTATAGCCCTCCCTTCACGTAGTTTATGAGAGCGGTTACAGAAGAATGGTTCTTGGTACAAGGTGAACTTGACTAGCCGTGAGGGAAAGTTTACTGTATCTTTCATGGCGTTTCTTTTTGAAATTCCCTTCTGTACGTCGACTACAGCTGAGGTACGTAGAGTTCTGACAAATTGTCAACACAAAGAATTGATTTATCTCGCTAATTAGCTTTTCCGTGCTGATAACTAATGACATGAGGATGATGTGTGTGTGTGTGTGTGTGTGTGTGTGTTCATTTGAAGTTTCTTCTAATGGAATTGCCAATCTTCATAAAAAAGTACTACTCTTGTATTATGGTAGAGTGATAGTATCAGTTGCTAATGTGCCATAATGGCAATATTTTTTTTCTGTGTACAATGCAGTATCATGTTAAAGTACTGATGTCAGATGGAATAGCATAGTAAAATAGAGGATTTGCACTTGCGTCTCGATTTGGTCAGTTACCTGGATGCGCAGACATACTGGCGATACTTAGATGTAAACAACAGCATGGATTGCATGGTTAATGTACTACTGAATACATTGTTCTACTAATTTATGCAGTCTAAACCACTAAAAAAACGTGTGAAAGCTTCTAACTCATATAGAGAAGTACTTAGTAATCAGGTAAGGGTGCAATATTTTGACAAACTATAGTTAATAGGTGGAAAAGATACATACGAGCAGTCATGGGCGACATTTGACTCTTGAAAAAAACGAGAAAAAAACTGTTTTCATGTGTAAGCATTAAAATAATGCCCTACCGTATTGCAGCGCATCAAAGCAGTCAATTAGAGCGCTGCATTTCAGTCCCGACTTTTTTACACCCCTAGGGCTGGGCTTTGGGCCAATTTTCACGCCATAGTTCAGACGCGGGCCGGGCATTTGGTCTGTTTTAGGCTTCTCCTTATTTTGATAATTTAGACATCCAGTTGAAAACAACACAACTTCACTTTCACTTTCGAGACTCAGGTGGCGTTTAGTGTCCTTCAGCGCATCTGGAAGAGATCCACGTTCAATAGGCTGAAACTTGCTACAAATGTGTCGGGTGGAAAGAATAAGCACATACTTGAATTATTTATTAATAAACTTGTATTCTGAGTCAGTTCCGTAAAGATCCTGACTCGCAATCTCCTTTTTGAACGCGCCTTTAGAGAGAAATGCATTTTTACGAATTACATAATGAAAGAGTTTTTGTTTTTAATTTGTTTTATTTCGTTAAGTAATAATTTAAAGCTTTCTATAGATATATTTATCATGTCGGTGAGGCATGTATGTGCTTAGTTTCGGTACATTTTTGTGAAGCGCTCCTGTTCAAGAACGAGACAACAGAAAGCGCATCAAGTTTGTTTTCTTAATTTTACAAAAGCACTGTTTGTAATGTTTTGTTGAGTGCACACAAATAAGAGTACACCCTTTACAGTTCTGAATGTATCACTCTTACCTTTGTGAGCAAAAATGACAGATAATTTTTAAATAGCTTCCACTGAAAAAAATGCAAGTGATCACACTGGCACCTCCATGTCCTGCAAAGTGGCTGTAGCTTTCACTCTCTGCACAAATTATTGGAAATGCGACTAATAGTGCACATTTATATAGGGTTAATGTTTAAACTAACATTGTTTTATACTTGTTTTATATCTATAGATTTTATTTTAGGCAAGTCATGATGATTTGAGAGGCCAAACATTCTTCTAAATTAACTTAGTAAAAAACGAAACTAAATATAATCACTTTGCCATTACATACAAAATGCCTTTTGTTCCTTAGACAGTTTTTTGCACTCTTCTCCTTGATTTGTTATAACATTTGGCAGTCTATAGTGGTCCGAATAATTTTCCCGGTCTGACTGATTAGTACAGCCCAGAACAGCAGCACAACTGTTTTCAACATTAATAACAATTAAAAAATGTACTGAGCTCCAAATAAGCATGTATGAATGATTTCTAAAGCAACGTGACACTGAAGACTAAAGTAACGGCTGCTGAAAATTCAGGTTTGCAATCACACGAATAAATTGCATTTTAAAATATATTCAAATAGAAAACAATTATTTTAAATTGTAATAATATTTTACAATTTGCACTCTGTAAATAAATGCAGCCTTGGTGAAAATTTAAGTTATTTTAAAAACATTCAAAATATCTTACGAACCCCAAACAGTATATATATTTAAGTACCATGAAATAACCGTCTGACATCATTACAGCACCATGGTAGACCCACAAGAGAACTTTTTGAGGTCTGAGTGTTTCATAACGTCTGATTCTGTCCTAAAATACCCCTTATTTATATCAAACTCACACACACTGAATAAATCCAACTGCATTTAAAATCTCACACACATTATATAAATGGAAACATGCACACACACATAACCTTAGTGCAGTAACTTACAACATACACATTCAATAATACACACACATAACTGTAACCTATAGAAAAATACAATTAAAACAAATGCTTGATTTCAAGGAATAATTCCTTTTTTTATTGAATATCATCAGAGTGTTCCGTAAAGGTTCATCCTGTTTTGAATATTCTGAGGTTTCCAATTGAAAAGCATATATATGATTATCTCCCTTCTTCTCTCAGATGTCGGAGGCTTGTGTCAAAAAGGATGTCATGGGTTGCTATGAGAGACAGAAAGCCAGTCCAAACCTGATTTGGACCTTCCAGAACCACTGGGACTTCAATCTGTTTTCCACTGTGTGGATGGTAAAAATACCAGCTATCTTTGACTCTCTGGAGACGGTGCTGCTATATAACTGGCAAAAAATCTCTTTAACCATCTATTTCTTGCAAGAAAAGATAAAATGCTATTATTTATGGGGATTTTTATCATTTAACATAGATTTGGTTTTGATTATATGTAAAGACAATCAGAATGAGAAACCTAAAAAAAACCGCAAATGCAGGAATTCCTTAAGAGGGATTTTCCCTCCCACGTATAGCGAATATTAAGCTATGACTGCATTCAGCTGTTTGGATGTAAACACCATCTGACTATAAAAAAGGATTCCAATATGAATACGGTTCTTTGATATTGTGATGGACTGTAACTCCTGTTTTAATTTCAGTAAACATGATAAAGAATCCCAATAAGATGCACATGAAAATTAAAGATAAAAAGAAATTAAACTGCGAAGCACACTACATTAAGAAATGGGATCCTGAAGTAAATCATTCTTTCATTTAGAGCAAACACTGTTACACTTTCAGCGTTTGACTGCTATTAATTATGAATTACACTTTGAATATTCATGTACACTTTAAAACTTGACTTTATAGCTACCACATAGGTATTAATAATCCAAAAAGTTTCAGTTCAAAAGCATCAACATTCAAGCACCTGCACAAAGACAATAACTCAGCACTTCTCGACGCAAAGGTCGTTCCAAAATTGAATCCAGAAACATGCTGTCTCCTAAAATACCTTCTAACGTATCCTAAAGAATGCAGAGATGGCAATCCCAAAATGCATTGCAACTAGTTCAGTGACAAAATTATTCTAAAATGGTGAAAGGAGAGAAAGTTTGATAATTTAATACCAAACCGTTTCGATTATAAATATTCGTCATTTAATACCAGAAAGTGCCAATAAAAAATGATTAAATATATTAAAAAACATATTATTTCATATGTTTTAGTATAGAAATTCACTTTTCCAATCAGCTTAAACTGATTTTTACTTTCTATGGGCATACATTTAATCAATATATGGTTACACTTTATTTTAAGGTGTCCTTGTTACAGTGTATTTATGAATTTAAGTACTGAGTAATATTAATTAACTACATATTAACTGTGGCTTTGTTTGGAACTATTTCTGCTGTCGAAATACATAAAAACAGTTGTGTCTAAAATGTAAGTCACTTAATAAGACCTCAATGTATCGTCACGAGCCACAGGGTTTAATTTGGTTTTGTTTGTGTATTCTTTTTTTTTTTTACTTTTAAAGATTTGGTAACCATTGACTACCATTATATGACTGACAGACTGCAAAGGTTTGAGTTAAAAAATCCTTGTTTGTGTTCTCCTGAAGAAACAAAGTCACCTACATCTTGGATGCCCTGGGGGTAAGTAGATAAACATCAAATTTTCATTTTTGGGTGAACTATCCCTTTAAGTTCTTGTTTATTGAACTGTTCATCAAATCAATATATCATTTGCAATCAATTTGGAGGAAAACATCACTCTTTGTGTGATATTAACTATGTTAGATATAAATATAAAAGTCATATGGGGGCATCTTTGTCCCCTTATGTTGAAATTTGGTGGAATTCTTGTTGTATTTTAATAGACTAAATCACGCAGTCAACAATGGAAGTTAAAGGGATACAGTGGAAGTTAAAGGGATAGTTCACCCAAAAATGCAGGTGACTGCCATTATAAGACTGACACACTACAATGGTTTGAGTTAAAAATCTTCGTTTGTGTTCTACTGAAGAAACAAAGTCACCTACATCTTGGATGCCCTGGGGGTAAGCAGATAGACATCATTTTTTTTTTTTTTTGGGGGGGGGGGGGGGTGAATTATCCCTTTAAAAGCTAAAGTTAGGCTATAATTGAATGATATGACAGTCACATGACTTCAACATCCCCACCACTTGTATATAAAAATACACGTTCCATGATAAGGATCCACTGTGCACTTTCTGTGGTACTGTGGATGAATGCATTATGCTGCATTACTTTTAAACATCATGGCATCTTTCCCTCGAGTCCCAGAGGGCCACAGGGGTTCAGGCGGTTGATCTTCCCAGCAGACGCCCAGTAGGGGTTGAAAATAAGTCGAGCGCAGGGTCAGAAAGGATGTGGCTCTGGAAAAATCAGGCTGGATATTTAGGGAGTAATGCATGCGAGTGCTCCGATCAAAGTGACTGAATTAGGCCAGGTATCTGGTCGCCTGTCACTGGACTACCCACACACACCCCCACCGGATATACACACTCAACAACCCCCTAATGACTGCCCATCTCTTTCCTGTCCTGCTCCATCACACACAGCCTTCTTGACCACTCTGTTACCCACAGCACACACACCTGCCAAATCTGACAATTCACATATTTTACACTGTGTCTCTGGCCAGCACTGGGTTCAATGTCTGTGGGTAAGGAAAAGGTGGAAAATGAAAAAAATGAAAGAGAGACAGAGAGATATAGAAAACAAGATAGCAAAAATTGGCAGTCCCAAAGAAGTGTTACCCTGGCCTTACCCTGGCCTGTTTGAGGACATGCGGTCCAGCAGAATTGGATTAGTTGCTTTTAGTGTAAGTGCTGTGTTTGGGTGGACATATAGCAAATAAAAACACATTTTTAATCTCTTATACGGATTTTAAATTCTTATCCAGCCACATAGAAGCCATTTACTGAATTCACCTGTACACAAACCACACCCAATGCTCCAGAAAAGAGAATAGCCGGGCAGAGTGAGGTTGAGGAAGGCCGACAGCTATGTACGCCTGTACGTCTCCGACCCAGCTCTTAAAATCAAATGAATCGGCTCATTTAAGCACAAACTGGGATGCGGTTAAATTGGGGTCAGTGAGGATGGAAAAGTTTGGCATAGGTTAAAAGCACACGTTCCCGAAGAGGCTTCTGGGAATTAATGGAGGGTCTGATCTTTTAAGTGTTCGGGGACTGGATGCTCAAGGTTTGATGTTATTGGTATGAGTGTGTGTGTAAGGAGAGTATGGGATTTGGTGTAGATGGGAATGGATAAGTGAGGGTATGTGGAGACAGAGGAAATGACATCAGAAAAAAGGACTGCTAAATGCATATCAAGGGGGACAACCAATCAGAATTGTTTAGGAAGAAGAAAAATAAAAATTCTGTCATTAATTAGTCACCCTCATGTCGTTCCAAACCTGTAAGACCTTTGTTCATCTTGAGAGCTCAAATTAAGATATTTTTTGATCAAATCTGAGAGCTTTCTGACCCTGCAAAGCAACTATAGCCGCTTTTCCACTGTCGGGCCAGTGCGAGCCAGTGCTAAGAGCGTGCCGGGCGGGGCTAATGGCCTCGAGTCGCAAGCACCAAGGCCAAAAGTAAGCTGCGTTTCCACTAGCCCGCCCGTTACACAGCTCTTTGGATCAAACGTCACGAAAGCCCTCCCCTTTCAGCGGGAAGACTGAAAATATGTCAGGTAGGCCACCGTAGTGTGATCATCGAACGAATAAAACGGAGAGAACCGAAGCGGCTGTTTTCTTGTGTTCTTGGTGAAAGATGAGGCAGCGAAACCAAGATGCGTAGACGGAGGCTCGGCGGCGTTTACGCCGAAGGCTTTGTTAGCTGCAAGGCGAAAATGAACAATACAGCGACGTGGAAGCCGGATACAGCGAATGCAGAAACGACGATGATGAAGATGCTGAACGCTCACCTTGTAATATTGGTGACGTCTGTTCTGATGCGAGAAGTGCTCTACAACAGTTGTTTATACAGCAGCAATATTTGTAATACATTACATTAATAAATCACTTGAAAAGAAGATTTGTTTTTTTATGACCTACACACAAATCTTTCGTCTAACTTGGTATTACATCAAACAAAATGTTGCATACTATCTGCAAAAAATAACTACACAGTCGTATTTCTAGTATAATCTTTTATGCCTTTATTTAGGCACAGGTACAGTAAATGTTAACATGTTATCAAGGTGTGTTGGTCAGTTTTTTTTTTTTTTTTTTTTGGACGATGTAAATCAACTTATATATCAGATCTCATTTTTATAGGATCTTATTTGCATTTGTCCAAGTTTAAATAAGAATAGATACTCATCAGACATGCATTTAAATAATGTTTTCACTTGTCTCGAACTTGCAATGTGGTGCGCTGGATATTTAGCTTT
This sequence comes from Garra rufa, assembly GCF_049309525.1. Classification (NCBI taxonomy): domain Eukaryota; kingdom Metazoa; phylum Chordata; class Actinopteri; order Cypriniformes; family Cyprinidae; genus Garra; species Garra rufa. The sequence goes on along the minus strand of NC_133365.1, from coordinate 44,256,624 downwards.
GCGAGTTCAGCAACGATGTATTTTATGACGTCTTCGTTTCTGCAGACGCCGTCAAACTGGCGTTGTACATTGTACTCGGCCCAAATGCTTAGAAGAGCCCTGGTATCTTCCACAGACCAGTACTGACTATTTTTCATTTAAAGTTTTTGAGTTCTTTGCACGATGTATGCGAAATGCGCCTCTTACCGCAGACACACTTTTACCTGACTGCACGCTTATCTGAACCTTGCATAAACTCCACCTTTCACTTTGACCACGCCTCAAGCCCCAGCTGGCCCGCTTTGGCCCAAGGTTTTCGTCGGGCCGAAAAACCCGGGCCATTGGCCCTGAGGAAGCACCGACGAGGCACGATAAGGCCCCGGAAGTGACAGTGGAAACGCGACTGGCCCTGGCACGCACTAGCACGCCCGCTTTTGGCCCGACAGTGGAAACGCGGCTTATCATGTTAAAGGCCCAGAAAGGTAGTAAGGACATTGTTAAAATAGTTTAACAATTTTGTGTCAGTCCATGTGTGTTGTGGTACTTCTAAATAAAGTCGTTATTTCTGTTTTCTTTGCACACAAAAAGTATTCTCATAGCTTCATAAAATTACTGTAGAACCACTGATGTCACATGGACTATTTTAGCAATGTCTATACTACCTTTCTGAGCCTTGAACATGATAGTTGCATTGCTGTATATGCAGGTTCAGAAAATATTTTAATTTGTGTTCCAAAGATGAACAAAAAAGTCTGTCTGGAGCGACATGAGGGTGAGTAATTAATGACAGAATTTTCATTTTTGGGTGAACTATTCCTTAAGATATTTATAATAAAAGGTATGGCAATAACAAATAATATATTTGAAAAAGAAACATTACTGTTGGGATATGTCAAGATGCTCTTTAAGGATGCTACAAGCTAAAAACAAAATGTAGCTAACTAAACTGAACCATATAAACTGACAATATATTTTATAATTAAAAAGTAACTAATAATTTAATTGTTTTAATTTAATCAGAGCCATATTTCGATTAAGGGTCTACTGCGGGATTAAGACTAGATTAGGAACTTTAGATTTCTATAAAATACAAGACCAAAATATTTACATAAGTGTGTAAATGAACCAGTTCATTAAAGTGAACCAGAATTTCCAATGCAACATATGAGACTGAGATCTGCCTCACTCTGTGTCTGTTAATATATGCTTTTAATATAGTTATTATTGCAAGAATTCACTAATTTACTTTCACTAATTTGTCAATTACCTTCATAATCTATTCCTTTTTGTTAAAAATGCTGATTATTAAAGAAAACGTTCAGCAACCATAAAAGGTAATTATTTAAATGTATTTTAATTATCTCTGCATTGACTATTATTTTAATTATCTTCTTACGACTGTAGAAAATCCACTAAAATTTGCATAAATCAAATATGTTTGAGTGAGTTTAGTCAATAAAGATGTGTGTGTGATTGTGCAAGTGTGTTTAGGAAGGTGATTTACGTTGATGTATATGGAGCAACAGAGGAACACAGAATGTTCATTTTCCCATAATGCCCCTAAAGGGACAACATTTGCCCATATTCCTCTCTGGGAACACAAAGCCCTCACAGTGGGTAAATGGGTATCGATTAAACTTGGAGTTACTTTGAGGGCAGCACTTTTAATGAAAAAAGAATTGAAAAAAAAAAGATCTTGATCCCTGGTCTGTCATCGGCAGCTCAAGCCAAACCGCAATCGCAGTGAGCGCATTACTCCAAACCACAACGCTGTTCATCTGCTCCCAAACAGACCACACAGCACTAATAACCATTTGCTGAACAGTTTGTATTCTTAGCTGAATGAATTCACCACAATTGAGTGTTTGCAACAATATCAATAGCCCTGCACCTATCTGCACCTCATACCAAGCTAAACATATTATGAGCTGGGTTACGCATGAGGAGATTAAATTAGAAACAACCTAGTTTAGAGCAACCTTATGAAGATAAAGGAAAAGTAATAAATTATTTGAAAATGAGGCAACATGCCCACAAGCACATGAAACAGATGTTCAGACACAAGCACACTGAACAAGAATGTCTCGCTAAATTATCTATAAAGCACGCACATTGTGTGTACAAATAGGCAGCCATTGTTGTTTGACTTCAATTGTTTAAACATGCATTTTAAAGCAATTGAACTCCATGTGGTAAACAATGATAGATAAATGGATAGATAGATGTCAGATAGATAATTAATATTAATGATAATGTGTACAATTTAAAAAAGCAGAAGGAAAGAAGAGCATTTGTAGAGGGAAAGTAGAGAGAGAAGAGTGTCAGACTCAATCACATTAGATATGCGGCCTCCTCAACCACAGCTGAGGCAGTTTTAACTACACAAACACGTCAGGCTGTACACTCACCCCAGAGGCCAAACAAATTACGTTTCATCAAGCCGTGGATCAACGTGAAGAGAGATCTCAACACAGTCCATCAGAACACCAGCAGCAGCAGTCAACCTCACCACTCTGCTTCTGTACATGTTTACATCTTCCCATGTCTGGTTTGTGGTAGTTTGCTATTCATAGAGGCAGCGGAGCAGAGCTTCACAAACTTTTTAGCATAAAGTAGAGATTCGTTTGGAGCCAGAGTCTGCGCAGTAGTGCACAGAAGGAGCCGCGGTATCAAAGTCTCTCCCAAACTCCCACAGACCCAATCGCAAGATCACAATAATGACACCACACCCCGTCAAATAACTATTTAAAAGTGAATTTATTAGAAAACCAACACTTGAACATGAATCAGCATGATACGAACTACCTCACATGATGGAAACCATCTTTGGAAAAAAATTATTTGAAGTGTGATTCAATTATTTAATTTGGCTCACATTCCATTAGATTACATGGAGAGGGCGAGGTTTATGACCTATACTACAACCGGTCAACGGGGGGCGATCGAAAGGTTTTGAAACACTTGGTGGGAACCTTTTTTGTGAGATGCAAAATATGTAGCAATAAGTTTGTCACTGCAGTTTTCCAACAAAGAGTGGCGCTAAAAGAGTGTTCTTTTTTTAAGGCTAGATGGTATAAAGATGTACTGTACAATAATTAATCCAGCTACATTAATTCATATATTATGCCATTTCAGCTTGTTTTCTTCTTCATTTTAGCATGTCATCTTTCAGCTCTTTCATTGTGAGTCATGTTTTTCACGGGATTCCTACCCAAGGATTCTGCATCCTAAGTCCAACTCCGTGCCGACTGAGCTACAAAGCAAGTTTGTTAAGACTGGTGATTGTGCTACCCCAAACTGCCTTCCCCAACCCTAAACCTACCCTTACAGTAATAAAAATACAGTGTTGGTAGCATAATCTGACAGGTAGCATTATTTATCAGAACACCAGAAACGCTGTAATCATAACTGTGTACGAAAACAATTACAAGTTTTTATAACCTCTAAAATTCATTTCTGTTGGAAACTGCAGTGATATGTACTTATTGGTATGTATTTCACGTCTCCCAAAAAAGTTCCCAAAGGTACGTTTTCATCATGACACCTGTCACAAGGACGGTCGGAGACGAGCGGATCCATTTGCAGCTTTTATTAATAGAGGCAAACAAACACAAACACTCAGGGGCAGGCAGAAATCGTAGTCAAACACAGGCAGAATGGTCGGGGCAGGCAGCGAGAATCAAACACGGGAGGGAGTCCAGGAATGAAAAACACGGGAAGAAACGCTCAGAATTACGACCATGAGGAACGATAAGACTTCGCCAAGTGGCTGTGTGTGTGAGAAGCTTAAATGCAGTCAGTGTGATGAGGAACAGATGTGTGCAGCAATCAGTGCAGTGGGTCACGAGGAGCAGGTGTGAGCAGTGATTGGTGCAGTGGCTTGTGGGGGATGAAGTCCAAGATGTGTAGTGCAAGAGTTTATGATGACAGGACGACTCAATTCGTGACAACACCAGGTTGGGTTTATACAAAGGTGTAAAACACCCAAACCTATTTTTAACTGAGAAAATTAATAGGAACTGTACATATAGATCACAGGCAATTGTACAAGCTCTTATAACCTGACAAAAATATGTTTGATTTTGCCAACTATGCCAAAAAATGTTATAGTGTAGTTGGTCTTATTGCTTTCCATGGTTTTGCAGTGCGATTTTCGTTCGCAATTCAGGAATTTTTCACGGATCCCCTGGCCATTTGACACAGACACTTGAGGGGTGCACAGATTCCTGTTTAAGAAATGCTCAAACAAGAGATGAAAAGAAATTATGTGAACAAAAAAGGGGACTGGGATCACAGTGAGCTTTGAACCTATATCCTATATAACCACCATAGCTCAACATTTCTGGAAAATATACAGTGAACACTAGGCCACAGCTCAACTAGAGCTAAAATTCACATAGTTTTTCTCATCTTTGTCTACATACTGTGGTGTGTTCATGCTTTACTGTAATGAAAAAAAAAAAAAAACGGTAAAGAAACAAAAAATCACTGAATCAGTTGCCACAACTGTACTGTAAAAAATATGGTAGCAACATTTTAAGTTTTACAATTTAAGAAACTGTATGTTTGATTAACTGAAATAACCTTGGTATATCAAATTACTGAAATATTTTTTACCTTAATAATATATAGACAAACACTTTAAAAACACCTGTGTTCATTACAAATAGATTTTCCACAAGCATAGGTAAATACTAATATATAAAAGGCTCATGGTGTCATATACGCAAATATAAAACACCATCATGGTAACACACATGGCACTAATATAATGCAATAAACATTTATTTATGTAACATAATATGTAACAAATTGTAGACCCATAGTTGTCATCTGTCGGTACAGGTTACAGTGTAACCTGGCCTTAAAGGGATAGTGAAAAAAATTTAAATTCTGTCATTAATTACTCACCATCATGTCGTTCCAAATCCATAAGACCTTTTTTCATCTTTGGAAAACAAATTAAGATCTTTTTATGCATAGACAGTGATGTAATTACCATGCTCAAAGCCCAGAAAGGTAGTAAGAACATCGATAAAATAGTCCAATTGTTGAATAAAGTCAGTTTTCAGGGGGGGGGGGGGTCTTTTTCTGGGTCTTGAATGTAATAGTTGTGTTGCTGTCTATGCAGGGTCAGAAAGCTCTTGGATTTTATCAAAAATATCTTAATTTGTGTTCCAATGATAAACGAAAATCTTATGGGTTTGGAATGACATAAGGGTGAGTAATTCATGACAAAATTTTCAATTTTGAGTGAGCTATCCCTTTAAGGGAACTGGCAGTTAACCAATAAACAGGTTTTTACTGTATTTTTACAGTCTTTTACCCTTAAATTATTTTGACTGTGTATGCTATAGCTTTGAACATGAACATAAATGAAGAGCCACAATATTAGATGTGAGAGCACTATACACCATGATGGGAGGGGTTGCAATCCATCTTTGTGTCTAAGTGGGTATATAACCTTGTGTTTACACTAAGTTCATGGCCAGATGATGCAACAGACAAAAACATTTTACAAAGAAGCACTGCACAACACAATTGTCTCATAGAATGCAGCATTATATAACTGACGGCCACATAAATGCCAAACCCGAGGCCGTGTGAAAAACACCGCTCGGATAAACACATCGAAATTAAAGAGAACTGGAATAAATTGGGTACAATAGGATGTTTACACCAAAATTTAGACATTTACAACTATTTTAAATGCCACGCTGAATAGATTTTGAGGATGTGCATCCACTTCACCTCACTTATTTCCACACTGGCCTGGATTCGTCCACTCATATGCAAATTGTCAGCTTATCTCTTCTCGTGTCACACACACACAGGGTCTGTGGCTTAGACTTACTACCAAAGGGGTCAATTGACCTTGTTAACTGCCTAAAAACACATTAGTGTTATTTCCAGCACAGCTCTCCTGCTATCAGTACTCTCCATGTTCAGTGCTGCTTCCACCTGCTGCTTTCATCACCATTACGGGCCAAAATGTACTGACCCTGGGATGATTAAATTTAGGGCATAGCTAATGTGTGCCAACGGCAGTGCAAATGTGTGAGCGGTGTGCATGGGCTAATCAATAATCAATATTATGGTTTTGACTGTGTAGCCATTGGTTCCCCTGTGCATTAAATGACAATTATTGGTCTGGTGATCTGCATTTTGCCATTAGTGATTAGCAAACGGGTGCTAGGCCCGTACAGTTAAGTGGGTCTAATGCTATCTGCATTTACTAGTAATGACAGCAGGGTGCAGGCAAACTGCTAAACACCAAAACATCAGCGCGGTCATTTGAGGTTTTTGTAGCTTCAACATGTTAAATGGTTATACAGGGTTCATACAGATACTGCACAATTAAATTCCAGGAATTTCAAGAACTACTTTTTTATTTTCTAAGACTTTAGATATACTAATTAAAAATGGCAAAAATAAAAAAAAGTATTACAAAGTATACTGCACTTTTACTATAGTAAAACCACGGTTAATTTTCTTAAGGGATTTGTATTTGTGTATACTTTTTTCTTTGTAATGGTTTGATGGTTTCTACTTAAGCTCCCGATCTTAATCAAATGATTTGCAAGTGGCGCTCCGAAGTTCCGATCTAAATCAAAAGATTCATGTATCTGCTCCGAAGTTCCGATCTAAATCAAATGATTTGCAATCCACGTTCTGAAGTCCCTATCTGAATAATAATTCACAAACCATCATTTCAGATCAAAACTCGGACTTAAATTGGAACTTTGCGAATCGCAAATCATTTAAATTACATCAGGACTTCAAATTACTTATCGCAAATCATTTGTGAATCATTTGATTTAGATCTGGACTTTAAAAAGTGTTTTACGAATCATTTGATTTAAATCATTCAATTCATGAAATGATTCACAAACCAGTTCCGATTTAAATCAAATGATTCACAATACACAAAGTTCCAATCTAAAACAAATGATCAGTGAATCATTTTGCAACGTAATGGTTTAACTGATTCTAAGTTACGAAAAGCTTAGTTTCTAAGTGCTTTTTAAAACTGTTACAAGTGATGCCGAATATCAAAAATGAATGCCTATTTTAATTTGATCTGGTTTTTGATCTGTTTTTTTCGAAGTCACAAGTTTGAATCAAACGGAGAGGCTACAGCGTAAATGACTCAAATGATTTTGTTCATCTGTTCCCCTTTTCACATCTTCAGCCATGTGTACATGACACTATCAGTACTACTATTTGCTTAGCTCGATTGTTTTCTGACATTAACTGAAATAAGCGAAAAAGGTATGATGTTTTTTGAATTGCATGAATTTTGCATGAAAAGATATGTGCTTATTGACAAAATTAAACATTAATTTCATAGACGTCTTTCAAAAATTTAAATACATTTCAAGCAGGCTACCTCTTCAGGAATATCACTATTTCCAAGAGTTTTCCTGGCCTTAAAATTTAAAAAGTCAAATTCAACAACACTGTAAAAAAAGTTGATTCAACTTAAAAAAGTAAGTGTTCATGCTGCCTTAAAATTTTATGTTTAGTCAACATGAAATGGTAAGTTGTACTACAAAAAAACGTGGATAACTGAGTTGAGTAAACTTAAAATTTTAAGGCAGCATGAACACTTACTTTTTTAAGTTGAAACAACTTTTTTTCTTTTCTTTTTTTACAGTGTACTACAAGCACTTTAAGCACCTTCTATGAACGCTGTCAAAAAGAAACTAAAAAAGTGCCTCTGGCGTGGCGTTAAGTCACCATCTATGTGCATAACAAAATTTCCACAACATTTTATTTTATATTTCATATAATTGAAAGCAGAGCTTTAAGAAAAAGTTGTATATGTATGTGTTTCTATATACAGTTCATTATTTAATAAGTGTGCTGCAAACATGAATTTAACAACAGTGTTTTAATAAAATTCAGCTTAGTTTTTTTTTTTACATTTGTCCAAATAGTCTGAACTGGACTAGCCAGCCCCTCTGGTACTAAAATATGTTTCATACTTATCAGTAGAGACAGCGAACTTAAAAATAGCTGTGACATGGGAGGCCAGGGACTATTGTTTAACCATGAGCTGCTAAGGCAGTGGCTACTCATCTCATATTTACTAATGAGTTTGGCAGTTAGCGCTAAGGCTAATGTCTTATGCTTCCTGATGAGGAGGGCTGCCACCACTGAGGCTAATGTTTAATGCCTCCTGATGACAGGGGCTGCTAACACTGGCTAATTTCATGCATGAAGACCCATCCGCATCTCATCCGCTCTACTGGCACACTGATGCTAATTACAGCCCGAAACTGCATGATTCCTGCCATCATCCAGAGTTATTCTGCTATATTTTATCCAACGAAACCATCAAAATCACATGGGCTGAACAAGTATTTTATGTATGTTTGTCAGTTTGCTTACACGTGAACTACGACTGCATTACTGCATTACCATGACCCAGAATTTGTTTGCATATCAGTTACATGATTGGAAAAACAGAATACTTTTAAGTACATTTCAGTCTCTAATAACCCCCCCAAAAAAACAATGCAAGTTTTGAATGTGTTCCAATGGAGGATTTGTCTTTCTGAGCCCATAAGTGTCCCCCTGAGGAACACCCTTTTGTGTCAGTTATAAGTCAACAACATTTGCCGGCTAATGGCGCCTTTAAGAACAGATCTCTGAGCCAGAGAATTAAACGGAATTGTCTTTCTGAATGAGACGCAGATGTTTGACAAGAGGCTCAACAGGTCCAACAGCTTTACTGATGATATAACCTGCAAACGGCAATTTACATGATACATGAAAGCAATAGTTCAAAAGAAAATACCGCCATTATTTATCCTGGTGTTGTTCCATACCTGAACACTTCTAATTTGTATGTGTAATGCAAATGAATCTTCCTATAGCTGTTTTTCATACAATGACATTTCATGTTTGAGCTACAATACACATACACTATTGTTTTTTTTTTTTTGTTTGTTTTTTCATTAAAGAAGTACTTATTTGATTAAAAATACAGTAAAAATAGTAATATTGTAAAATGTTATTACAAATCAAAATAACTTGAAAAAATAGCATTTACATTACCAGTCAAAAGTTTTTGAACAGTAAGATTTTTATGCTCACCAAGCCTGCACACTGCAAAAAATGCTTTTCTTACTTAGAGATTTTGTATTTTTTCCAGCCAAAATATGTAAAAATTCTTAAATCAAGAAGGATTTTCTAGAAAAAAACAAGTAAAAATTAAGTGAGCTTTTGCTTAGAGCAAGCAAAATAATCTGCCAATGGGGTAAGCAAAAAAAATATTATTTCAAATAGAAAACAATATTTTTTTTCCCAATTTGGCAGATTATTTTCCTTGTTTCAAGCAAAAATGCACTTAATTTTTACTTGTTTTTTTTTCTGAAAACAAGACAATAATTTTTACTAATCTAGAAAAAAAAAATTTCTTTCTTGATTTAAGAATTTTTAGATATTTTGTCTGGAAGCAAGACAAAACATCTAAGAAAAGCATTTTTGCAGTGCATTTATTTAATCCAGCAAAAACAGTAACATTTTGAAATATTTTACCATTTAAAATAACTCTTTTCTATTTTAATATATTTTAAAATTCAAGAAACATTCATTATTATTATTATTATTATTATTATTATTAATAATAATAATAATATTTAAAACAGTTTTTTTTCGTTTATTCTTTGATAAACGAAAGATCCGAGGATAAGCATTTATCTTTGATAATGAAGCCATATATAATATTACAAAAGCTTTCTATTTCAGATAAACGTTATTCTTCTAAATTTTCTATTCGCAAAGAAACCTGAAAAAATATATAATATAATATACATAATAACAATAAATGTTTATTAAACAGCAAATCAGAATTTTTAGTAATAATGCTAAAAATTCAGCTTTGAAATCACAGGAATAAATTACATTTCAACATATATTCAAATAGAAAACAGTTATTTTAGAAACTTTATTGCTTTTGCTGTACTTTGGATTCTATAAACACAGGCTAGGTGAGCAGAAGACACTTCTTTAAAAAAATGTAAAATCTTACTGTTCAAAATCTTTTGACTGGTAGTGTAGTAGTAGTCTTTACTGTCTTCACTGTAATGAATCCTTGCTTAATAAAATTATCAATTTCTTTTTTTTAAAAATGACTGATCTGGGAGGAAGCACACATATTTACACAAACATGTGTTTGGAATAATGACAATGCCATAAATAATGACCAAAAGCACCTGCACTTGCTCTACAGGAATGAGAACAAAACATCAGACCAGATGTTAAAAATGATCCAGAAACTGGGTTCAACACTTGCACACACAGACAAGTTCAAAAATAATAATAATAACAATAAATAAAAAAGGAACAAAAAGTAGACTTTTCTCTCCTGCCTATTGTTTATAACACTCTCTTCACTCTCTAAGTGTAAATATAACTTTTTCTGTGTTAATGTCTTTCCTGCAGGTAAGTAAACTACTCCAAACTGATAATTAATCAACAGAGTAAATAACAGTGTGTGATTCATTATGGGTGATGTAAAGTGAATATGTGGCATGGCGTGCATATGCTGAGTCCCTTATGGTGTCTGTGTAACAGTGTGTGATCGAAAGACAAGCATGAAGAAATTGGCCTTTGCATGTAAGCGATAATAGGACACAAGCTCAGCTAATCAGACTAGAGAATTTTACGAGCAGGCAAAGGACTGGTGCTGATGGACAGAAGGAGGGCAGAAAAAGAAAGGCAAAGAGAACTGAATCATTAAACCCAATGGTAGGCGTCTTAAGAGCGTACTGGTTTTAAAAAGAACCAGAGAAGAGCACTGTAGAGAAGTGTTGTGGAAGGCCTGAAGCTGCAAATCACTTACTTATGGGTTTAATGTTAACATTGCCATATTAACATTGAAATTTGCTTGTTGTTTGCCCTACTATGTGCTATATGTCCTGGCATTGCTAATGAGGCTCCAATGCAAGCAGCCGTTTAATTAATGAGACAGAGAATATGAGGCATGAAAAGTCCAAAACGATAATTTGGAAGGAACCTAACAACGGAAATGAGAGCGCACCTGTTCAATCAGCCTGATTCTCCTCCACATTTCTCTCAGAAAAGCACAAAGGGACTGCCATGACAATGAGGCTTCAAAAAGACACTAATTAAAAGCCCTGCCACTTCCAGACGTGTGGATAAACACATGGTAACAGGCAAACAGAAATTCAGTCTTGATGACACCAGGTTGATTTATATGATTAGTCAGAAAGCGGTATTTTTACCTGACTGATAAAAATCTAAAAGACAAGTACGTCTTTCCCAATTAGCTTGCAAGGTGATCTCATGATTAAAACTAGCGGGTTGACCCACTCCACCCTGAAGGTCTACGTGGCGGCCATAGCAGCTTACCACGCCCCTCTTGGTGGCTCTTCTTTGGGTAGAGACTAGAGGGTGACACGGGAGTGAATTTTCAAACCTCTCCCGTCCCACTCCCACAAAAAAATATCCTGTCCCATCCCAATCCCATGAAAAAACTGGGGAAAAATCCCATCCCGTCCCAGTCCCAGAAGAATGACTCCCATTCCCTCCCACTCCCGTGCTGTTGTTGTTTTTTTGTCTGGAATCTGTCAGTTACAGTAAAAAAAAAAAAAAAAATACAGTACAGATCACAGCATGCCCAGCTTAGTTCAATAAAAATCCAAAATGTAATTTGTTATTTTATTGAACTGAAAGTCATCTTAACAATGCACAGTGTGTTTCATGTTGAATTTTATGCAAATCATCCATCCATCCATCCATCAACACACACACACACACACACACACACACACACACACACACACACACACACACACACACACACACACACACACACACACAGCTTGCAGCTGGTGTATGGTGTTTTCACGCCATCTTTCTCAACGCATACATTTTTTTTAGTTATTTCAGACCGCCCAGAAATATCCGTGAGCACAACTGATGTATCATTTTCAGACAGTAGTCGTTGCAACATACCTTTCAGGTCTGCGTCCATTTTGGTTATGATTTTCGCGGCTAAAAAGTGTGCGAAGAAGCCTACTTCTTCTCTACCATTATCGCCACCAAATGTTACGGGTGTGTGGAGCACGCCATTCACTTAACTGGCTATACCAAAGCAAACAGGAGGAGAGCATAAAGAGACAGGACAACTAGTACTGAGTTCAAAATTAGTTTATTTATTTAAAAGGTATAATTCTGTATAAAGTTATCCAAGTGTTATTACGATTCCCGGTCCCGCCCACTCCCGCTTACATTTTTTCCAGTCCCGTCCCAATCACGTTATTAATAGTGATTTTGTTTCCCATCATTTCATCCCATGACATTTGATTCCCGAAAAAATGTCAGCCTCTAGTAGAGACCCTTTAGTTACACGTTTCCTCCGTGGTGCACTGAGGTTGAGGCCTCCAGTACGCTCTCGCGTCCCTACTTGGGACCTGGCTGTGGTGCTAGAAGCTCTTTGTAAGCCTCCATTCGAGCCCTTAGAAAAGATATCTGATCGTCTTCTCACTCTTAAGACTGCTTTTCTGTTAGCTATTACTTCCCTTAAGAGGGTTGGGGACCTTCAGGCCCTCTCAGTGGCCCCTTCTTTTCTAGACTTTGCGCCTGGTATGGCCAAAGCGTTCTTATATCCCAAGATGGGATACCTTCCTAAGGTCCCCACGCCCTGTCGTACTACAGGCTTTACATCCTCCTCCCTTCAGGGAGCCCGGACAGCAGAAGCTTAATTGTATGTGTCCAGTGCGAGCACTGGACCCATACATCCACAGGACTGCCCTGCCCTGCCCTGACCAATTTCTGGTCTGTTACGGCCCTCCGAGGAGAGGCCGCCCTGCTGCCAAGCCTTCTTTAAGCCGGTGGATCGTGGATGCCATTGTCATAGCCTATGAGTCCTCTGACCTTCCCTCACCTCTGGGAGTTAGGGCTCACTATACAAGGAGTATGTCAGCCTCTAAAGCTTTTCTTTCGGGCCTTTCTATTCAGGATATCTGTAACGCTGCGGGTTGGTCCACGCCCTTGACCTTTACTAGGTTCTACGGTCTAGATCAGAGGTTCTCAACTCTGGCCCTCGAGGTCCACTTTCCTGCAGAGTTTACCTCCAACCTTGATCAAACTCACCTGCCTGTAACTTTCTAGTAATGATGAAGAGCTTGATTAGCTTGTTCAGGTGTGTTTGATTAGGGTTGGAGCTAAACTCTGCAGGAAAATGGACCTCGAGGGCCAGAGTTGAGAACTCCTGGTCTAGATCTTCGAGCCTCTCCTGGCTCTTTTGTTCTCTCGCCCTAATCACAGGCTGGGACGTTTCCTCAGTATGGTGGCGTGGGCATCTCGGTCCCAAAGCGTCTCAACGCAGCTCGACGTTCCTGGAAGGGAACGTCTCTAGGTTACGTATGTAACCCTAGTTCCCTGAAGGGAACGAGACGCTGCGTCTCGAGGCCATACTTCCGGCATCCCTGCAGCGCTTGCTTCATCTGAAAGCTAGCGCTGTTCTCACCGAACGTGCTTTTAAGCTTCCTGGTTGGTGACGTCATCACGCCGGTGACGTCACGCGATTCCATTGGACGGATTTTACACGTGATTCAGAGCGTGGTCACGCTGGGGGCGTTCCCAAAGCGTCTCGACGCAGTGTCTCGTTCCCTTCAGGGAACTAGGGTTACATACGTAACCTAGAGACGTTTACCTGCACAGCACTGCTGGCCTCCGTTACATATGCATATATATTTTTATGAAACACACACACAGTATATATATATATATATATATATATATATATATATATATATATATATAAAGACAACATGAAGCCAGATTACATTGTTTATTTTTGTAATTTTTGTTCCTGTATTGACTAATGAAATGAATCATTTGTTGGACTGTGTTTAATTTCTTTGAACTGCAATTCAGTAATTTGCTCTTCATGTCAATCGAGTTACAATTCTCATTAGTTACTTCCTGTGACGCATGAGCAATTCAATTTAAATTCAAACTTGTTAACTGAAAAGCAGTTCTTAAATTCAGAGACATACTCTAGAATGAGAACTGTGACTTAATCATACACACAGAGAGAGAAAAAATTAGATTCAAAGAAAGAGAGTGATTTTCCACTAAAATGGTTACTTCCAGGTTCATGCTTCAGAAAAACAACACTCATCTGAAATCATACCGCATCTGCGAGTCTTTGTCTAACAATAGAGAAAAATCTCACACACGGACAGAGACTAGCTGTCTCTTTTTCCCTTTGAGACTAACGGAGGCATTTGTAATACTAATTGGTTCTAATATTATAAATTCAGGAGTAATATCCTTTACCTGCTCTTATTTCTCCTCCATTAAGCTCATTCAACAACACTGAACTTAATATAAAACAGAAAAAGGAAGGCCGTATTTAAACACACACACCTTATCAAACATAGCTTTTTTCTTGTGTTAACATCTGCCTCCGGTGATCCGATCACAAGTGGTCAGCCGAGACAAATTACTGTTTACACCTGATCTCAAAGTGCAGTCTCCAGTGACTACTTCTGACTGAATTTCATCAAGGGGTGGGTCTCTGATTTCTTGAGTACACAGGTGTTGTCCAGGATGCATCAGAAAAACAGTGTGTCATGCGTGTCCCTGACTACCTCCAAATTTAGTTTGAGTGATGGGATCATTTTTGTAAGATACACTGAAGCCTAATTACACCCTGTATTTAACGCTGTTGGATTGTACTGGATGTCTCAGACTACCTGGGTGGTGTGCTTTGGGAGATAAAAGTAGAAGTCTAAGCATGCAGCCTTTAGAGAAATCTGGGGCCCTTTCATGGACATTTTGCCTTCTCTAGACTTGACTGTCCATGCTGATATGAGCCCTCCTGGATCGGCTTCAAATTAGCCCTCTGCAGATCTATCTTGTATAACTTCCTCATTGATGCATTTATTGTGAATAATGTGTAGATTTAAGTATGTGAGTATACAGATGGATATGTATAAACTGTATAGACTACTTAGATATATAAATGAAAAGAAACTGACAACCATACAAGGGAAGAGGGTGGGGGGTGGGATGGGAAATGTTTGTGTAATATTTGTTTTTGTTTAGTTTTGATTTTGTTTATTTTATTTATTTTTATTTATTTTCTGATGTTCAAAATTTGAAAATGTTCATTCTTTATACTTAGGATGTAAGTAATGTAACAAACTGTAGATCCTTTGTACACTCTATTTACATCTTGTAAGTAATTATGTTAATAAAAACAAATCTTTATAAAAGTAGAAGTCTGATCGACATGCATTACAGAATGTCTTTTTATCTATCTCTCTCTCTCTCTCTCTCTATATATATAATGTCTATATGTGACCCAGTTTTAAGTGGCACAGGTATATTTCTAGCAATGGCCAAAAATACACTGTATGGGTCAAAATTATTCATTTTTCTTTTATGCCAAAAGTTTGACAACTTTAATTTTTCTAAATATTTCGATTTTTTTGCACCCTCAGATTCCAGATATTTAAATAGTTGGATCTCGGCCAAATATTGTCCTGTCCTAACAAACAATACATCAATGGAAAGCTTATTTATTCATCTTTCAGATGGTCCAGGGTCACATATTAGAATAATTTCTGAAGGTTCATGTGATACTGAAGACTGGACTAAAGGCTGCTAAAAAATAGTTTTTTCTATCACAGGAATAAATTACATTTTAAAATATTGCAGTTTTTACTGTATTTTTTATCACAGAAATGCTACCTGATCTCATGATGGAAAAAGTACCTGTGGGAACTTTTTTGCAATATGCGAAATACATACATATCTAATTAGGTACATATCCTTGCAGTTTCCAACAGAAATGAACACTAGAGGTGGTAAAACAGCAATCACTTGTAATCATTTTTGTACACAAGTCCATATGTTTTGTTTTCCGGACATAACAAGCTTGCTCTGTAGCTCAGCCGGCACAGAATTGGACTTAGGATGCAGAATCCTTGGGTACGAATCCTGTGAAAAACATGACTCATGATAAAAGATCGGAAAGACCAGAGATTGAAAAACAAGCTAAAACGGCAAGCTTGCAATTGCATTTTTACATCACATTTCGCTTTTGTTCATACTATCGGGTAGGTTTAGGTGCAGATGGTATGTTATTTTAAAACGTCAAGGAGCATTAGAGTTATAGCGCCACTCAAATTAAACTTTACATTCTCCATTATATACAAGAGTAGAAAATAAAAAAACTATACAAATGGAGTGCAATATTAGGCATGCACACAGGGTATGGTTTGCGGGTTAGATTTAAGGTTAAAAACACTTGAGTTGCTGCACAAATCTCCATGGAGTAGTGGTTTAAGACCCCTGTAATATATGAATTATTTGACCAGTGGGCTACTTCTGAAAGCAGCATGTCCACGACTCCTGTTTTGACAAATCCTGCTCAGTTGTTCCAGCTCTAAAGCCTGAGACAAATCTACTAGAGAGCTTGCAAATGTGCACCCAAGCCTGAGTCATGAACAAACTCTCAAGAATAATTCCTAAAATGACTGTTTCTGTATTACATATGTATCCCGCTGATCCTGTTTTAAGCCGAGAAGGTCTTACTCACAGACCTGTTCAAGCCCTTCTGCACATGAACAGAACAAAATGAACTTAACTTTCTCATTTGGAAGTACTATATGGGTTTTGGTTTGTCAGATATGAATATAATTAAAGACTAGTTCAGTAAAAATGTAAATTCAGTCATCATTTCTTACCTTCATGCAATATTTTATTTCTTAGCTGTTTCTTATCAGTTTCATCTATATATTGACTGACAAATGTAACCCTGGAGCACAAAACCAGTCAAAAGGGTCTTTTTTTTTTTAAATAAATAGAATAAATAAGCTTTCCATTAATGTATAGTTTGTTTGTATAGGACAATATTTGACCAAGATACAACTATTTGAATATCTGAAAGTATTGAGAAAAGTTGTTCAAATTACGTTCTTAGCAATGCATATTACTAATATAAAATTAAGTTTTGATATATTTACGGTAGGAGATTTACAAAATATCTTCATGGAACATAATCTTTACTTAATATCCTCATGATTCCCTAATAAAAGGGTGCAGATTACAATGACAGGTGATGGGAATCAACGATAATGACAGGAAAACCAAATATGGGCATACAAGGACTAAACCAAAACTGACAGAATGACGGGGGTGTGACATTTAGCTATTGCTACAAATATACCCGTGCTACTTAAGATTGATTTTGTGGCCCAGAGTCACAAATATGCATCCCATTAGTTTACAACTTAGTTCATTTTAAAACTTTGTAATCCAAAAGGATGAAAATGTTTTATTATTCATCTCTAAAAATGTAATTTAAATTTGTGTATATTGAAATGCAGCATCAAATATTAAACATTATTGTTTCTTGCATGTCTCAAACCTGGCTTGATGCTATTAACACAGCTTTGATTTGGCTTCTGAAGACTTAAAGCACATGAGACTCCTTTCAAGGTACTTAATTGTTAGTTAAACTTTGCTAAGCTTAATTAGTTTCTTTCTACCACATATAGTTTGCCTAAACCAAGCGTCAGGCTAAAGGATCTGGTCCAGTTTTTTTTTGTGTAATCTATTAAAAGTTTTCCTCAGGGTGTTCACATCTGAAATCAGCCACGTATGAAACCCAAGTCTCAGGGGCAACAAAGAAATTAGCCGCTGTTTACTTGTTCATCCAAGAAGAGGCACTTTAGGAGAAAATTATCGGAGTGAGGTGATGCGTTTCAGAAGTTTGCAGCTCAAATGTTCTGCGTATATGTGTCTGTGTGCTGTTGGGAAGTGATGTGGTGCTAGAGGGAGGCCCAGAGGTATTTCTTTCTCTGTCCTTAATAAAGAGCGGGATTAAAAAAAAGACACACCTGTGTTCACATGTAGCCCCTAAGCAAACACACACACACATACAGACAAATAAGACAAACAGTCCCCTCAGCAGCTTCAAATCTGAAGACACATCTGCGGCCACACTCCTGCAGGGATTTTCACACTCCTGCACATCCACGGCCTAAGAATAAAACAGCATGAAAACCTCCGGACACAAATACTAATTAAATTATTGGAATATCTCAGTACCACATCCACTTACTAGTGTTGGGAGGGTTACTTTGGAAATGTAATAGGTTACATAAGGTTAAAATGTAATAAATACTGTAAATAAAGTAATGTAACTGATTACATTTGATTACTTTTTAAAATTTCTAACAAATGTTTTCAACTATTTTTAAACATTGAAACCAGGCAGTAGTACTTAACACTGATTACTATCAGACTTTCAAAATCTTTCATCACTTGAATCATGATTATAATCATTTAATTTTCAAGCACAGCCGCCACAAAATCAGACTTTACCGCCTCTTTTTACTTTGAGATCGTTCTGAGGTTAAATACAGATTTAAAACCATAACAAGAAATAGTTTAATAGCTATGATACTGTTTTTAAAATCAAATCTTTGCATAGCAATGACAGGAAACACTGTCATCTAACAATGCCTTAGGAAAAAAGTTAATCTTAAAAAATAAAGCATAAACATAAACTCAAATAAGAACTAAAACTGTTATCGAATCAACATGTGTCCTAAAACCTACCTGATCTCATGACGAAAACGTAGCTGTGGGAACATTTTCTTGAGACAAAATAAATAATAAGTACAGTTTTCAACCAAAATGTCTACTAGAGGTGGTAAAACAGTGAGCACTTTTAATCGTTTTTGTACACAGTTATGATTGCAGCTCCATATGTTTCGCTTTCCGGACTTAACAAGCTTGCTTTAATTTATAAGCTTTAAAAAGTTTATAGATTTAAAAAGTGATTTGATTATAGAATTTTCTATGGAAGCCATGAATAAAAAACAAAACAAGGTAATTGCAACATTTATCTTACAATTCTGACTTTTTTTCTCGCAATTAAGAGTTTACATCTCGTAATTCTGACTTTTTTCTCAGAATTGTGAGATACAAACTCACAATTGCGTATTATAAAGTCAGAATTACGAGACATAAACTCGCAAATCTGAGAACATACCAGTCTTTTTTTTTTTTCAAAACTGGACTTCTTAACTCACAATTGCGAGTTTTTTTATCTCGTAATTCTTACTTTATTTATCAGAATTGTGAGTTTATTTCGGAGAAACGTGAGTTTATTTTTGAGAATTGTGAGTTTATTTCTAAGAATTAGCTTCTTCATTTTTTTGCAATTGTGAATTGATATCTCACAATTCTGACTTTACAACATGCAATTGTGAGAAAAAAGTTCAAATTACGAGTTTTTATCGAACAATTCTGACTTTATTTCTCAGAATTGTGAGTTTATTTCTGAGAATTGCGAGTTTATATCTTACAATTCTGACTTTATAACATGCAATTGCGAGTTTATTTCTCACAATTCCAAAAAAAGAAAAGTTTGAATTGCGAGTTTGTATCACACAAATCTGAGAAAAAGTCAGAATTGCGAGATATAAACTCGCAATTGAGAGAAAAAAAGTCAGAATTACGAGTTTTTATCTTGCAATTCTTACTTTATTTCTTGCAATTGTGAGTTTATATCGCATAATTCTGAAAAAAAAAAATCTGAATTGTGACTTTATATCTAACAATTTTGACTTTATTTCTCAGAATTCCGAGTTTATATCGCACAATTCTGAGGAAGAAAAGTTAGAATTTGGAGTTTGTATCACGCAATTCTGAGAAAAATTCAGAATTGTGACTTTATATCTAACAATTCTGAAAAAAGTCAGAAATGCGAGATATAAACTCGCAATTGCGAGAAAAAAGTCAGAAATGCGAGATACAAAAGTTTTTATTAGTTTTTATTTCTTGCAATTGTAAGTTTATATCACGTAATTTAAAAAAAAACTGAATTGTGACCTTATATCTCACAATTCTAACTTTATAACATATTCTAACATTCTAAGAAAAAAGTCAGAATTGCAAGATAAAAAGTCGCAATTACCTTTTTTATTTGTCATCATTTAAAATCATGTACACTTCTATTCAAAAGTTTGGTGGTTTTGTAAAAAGTCTCTTATGGTCGCCAAGCATTTATTTGATTAAAAATACTGTAAAAATAGTAATATTGTGAAATATTATTCAAATTAAAATAACAGTTTTCTATTTAAATGTTTCATATTCTATTTTCTGTCGTGCTGCTTAATATTTTTTTAAACTGTGATACATTTTTAGAATTCTTTGATGAATAGAAAAGTTGAAAAGAAACAAAACTGTAGAAACATTACTAATATTATAATGTTATTTTTGGATACATTTATTAAGTCTCGGGTTGAGACAAAAAAAACAATAACCAGACCTTTTGAAAACTTTTTGGTAAGGTGCTTCCTGTGTAAGCCAAGAAACTGCTATTTAAATATGAATGTACTACTGTCCTCCTTGCAGTTACTTAGATATAACCAACTATTTTCAAAGGGCTGAGATAATGAAACACACTAATCCAAATGTTGCCTACTTTAGTATATACTGTATATTAAATTAAACAGATATGCAGCCTCATTCTTTAAGCACACTATTGTACAGTGTGTGTCTGAATGAGCTCCAGGCCTCTGAATGCATATACTACCATGTGCAAGATTATTTATTCTTCTTTGTGTCTGTAAGCCTCACTGTGCACTGTTCTCTGTGGAGCTATTTTGTAGTAAAATATTAAACGGTACACAGCTCACGGACACACACACACACACACACACACACCGACCGCTAGTGTAAGTCAGTGTTAGTTCTCCCAGGGCCTTTCCTGACGCTTCATCTCTCTTCTACTCACGCTCACAAACACAAATCTAACAGGACAATTGGTGATTTAACCCTGGAGAGCTGTAAAGTGCTTCAAAGAGCAATTTATGACCAGAGTAACGCTATGAATGGACTTGATAAACCCACAGCAGAGCTGCTCTTGATTCAGAATCACTCACACAGTGCAGATGGTCAACAATAATCAAATTACCTAAATGAAAAACATAAACATTTCATTAGACTTCTTGTTTACTACATTTAAACCACATTGAGGAATCATTTTCATACATCATTCCACATTGAGGTTTCAAATACTAAGCCTCTATTAAGTCATCTTATAGCATTTTCATTTGTTAAAATCATTTAGTTTTTCTCTGGCATTTTTCTGCAGAAATGGCACACATCACACTCAAACCAAGAAACTTCAAAAGAGTGTAACAAATTCCCTTGCTATACGAGTGGCTTTAGACTTGTGTCTAAAAGCATTTGGTTAGTGTGCATTGAGATGTAGCTGTAAACATCGTCGGGGTCATGGGTTACCCGTTCAACAGCATTATGCTTCAGTGGAGCACTCTGGTATACAAGCCATTACCTCTTTCTTTCTCTCTCTCTCTCTCTCTCTCTCTCTCAGACACTCACACACAGATGGAGGCAGGAATCACTCGCCTGTCCTGTTGCCCCTGTCCTATTAACCTCGTTCCTCTATCTCGCTCTCGCCCTCGGACTGTAGCCTTCAGCGTATAAATACATTGAGTTTTTATAAATGTGATGCATTAGTCATGTGGTATGTGGCCTAGACTGACCAGCTCACTGCCCTACAGTTTACCACAGTCGTTTAAGATCTTACATGTGAAAGGAAGAAAAAAAAGAGGAAAGAAAACCCTAAATGGATGCCAAACCAGTGTTACTTACTTACGTATTTTGGTTACTTTTTTAAAATGTTGTTTTATGTTTGTTGTTAGTGAGGTTCAAGGGATTGTTGAACTTGATTTATACTGAAAAAACAAAAATAACTACTTAGAGAAGTAGGGCCCTATGATTTCCACGATGTGGAAAACTTGGAGGGAATCGCAGAATCCAGTCATTTAAAAAAAAAAAAAGATTTTACCGTATAACTAAATTTTGGATGGATAAATCAAAAGTAGGTCAGTACACTTAAATCAAAATACGATATGGACTAGTGTCTGTGAATATTAAGCTGCAAAAACACTATTTAAATATGAATTCTGCATGTTCTGTGGTAACGAATGGTGCAGACACATGGTTTTGTTTACTACACATACTGAAGTATGCATGACATTCGCAGTTTTTTTTAGCCTCTGCCGCCTCAATATATGAGTACATAAACATTTTCAAGAGCATTTGAATGTTTCAATTGAGAAAATCTATCATCATATCATATACAAACATAAATTTGTATATAAATCTAAAAACCTGTCAAAATAAAAGTTTGGTTTAACTTGAAGAAACTGTGACAGAAATATATTACTAAATGTAATGATAGTACTACTATCTACTACTAATTATTATAAAACATTATTTTTTAAAGAAATATTTAACAGAAAATTTATTTACCAGAATTTATTAAGCAGAAAAATGTATAATAATAATAATAAATATTTTTAAATAAAATAAATTAATTAGAGATGCTTTTTATTAATAAATTGTAATTAAACCTTTAAAATGGAATCTAGAAAATTAATTGAAAACAGAATTTGTTAAAAAATAAAACTGAATTTGAGAAAAAAAAAGTAAGGCCTTTATAGGGCTTCATAAGGTAAATATTTAGAAAAAATCTAGAAAATTAATTGTAAACAGAATTTGTTAAAAATAAAACTGAATTTGAGGAAAAAAAGTAAGGCCTTTATAGGGCTTCATAAGGTAAATATTTAGAAAAAATCTAGAAAATTAATTGAAAACAGAATTTGTTAAAAATAAAACTGAATTTGAGAAAAAAAGTAAGGCCTTTATAGGGCTTCATAGGGTAAAAAATTTAATTTTAAAATTAAAACAGATTTGATAGGACCTTAGAGAAAGAAAAAAGAAAGAAAGAATAGAAAAGAACAAATACAGTTTCAGAATAACCCAAGATGAGCAAGACTGTAGTTGAGCTCCAAACATTATGTAAAAACCACCATAAACTCCAATTAAATTCCAAAAATTAAGAATACAAAGAGGCACATTAAAATAAGCCAAAACAATCAATAATCAAGATGTTTCTATTTTCTTCCTTATTCTTGTTACCTCCCAAAACAACCAAAAAGCCTAGACATATGAGGAAAACAATACATTAAAATATATAATAGAAAACTATGATATCTAGACCTGGAAAGCTAGCTTGGGCAAATTTATAATAAATATAGATTTTCTAGTTATGTCAAGCTCTAAAATATTGTATGGGGAAGAAATTAGACATTTAAGTCAAAAATACTGTTAAAGTCCTTATCCAGTAAATCACAAAGAAAAGGATTTAAGAGGTTATCGAATATTGTTGTGGAAAAATAACTCCCATAAAGTATCTTAAAAGTAGTCCATATGGCTTGTGTGCTATTTTCCAAGTAGGGCTGTCAGTTTGATGTGTGTTTAATTTATTGACAGCCCTAATTCTGAGTCTTCTAAAGCTTGACAATCTTATTATGGTGTTTGTTTGTTTTTTGTCACATCTGGAGCCTAAAAGTGTCTGCCATTCACTTTCTTTGAATAAAAAGCACCTCGGAAATTCTGCTAAAGATCTTTTGTGTTTAACGGAAGACAGAAAATCACTTTGGAATGACACGAGAATGAGTGAACTACTGCTTTAATTGATTGAGAAAGTATTTGTGTTTTCATTATCACATTTACTCACATTATCATATTTAGGCCAAAACCCAGCGTGTGAGTGTCTAGCATTCTGAGCTCGCCTCTCTCTCTATCTCTGCTCTCAATGACCCATACACTTCTCTAATTTTATTTCCCCGTATTTTCATTAGCTATGGCTGCGCAACCGAGGGAAATACATTCTGCCTGCTTGTGTGTGGCAGTAAATCAATACGGTGAGCGTTAGTCTTCTCTCCTTCGTCTGTAAGACTGTCATCCCTCGCTTCCCTCTCGCTCTCCCCCTGTTTAGATTTCTACAAGTTCTTACAGTTAGACTGATAATGCCTGACCTGAAGGTCACCTGCCACAAACATCCAAAGCTATTTCAGCATTCTGAAGAATTGCAGTCAACAACGCAAAATGGGAAGAGTGTGTCGTGACGGATGACACAAAGGATTCTATGGCTTAACTAACTCTGTATTGTAGATCTGTAATGGCATGTCACCACTGTGTTTAATACGTTTCATTCTGATTTCGTAATCAATTATTAGCAATTACTATTGGCTCTTAACCCTCAAAGACCGAGACAGCTGTCCGCGGCTAAAAATAACTATTGTTCTTAAATGTTTAATAACTTTTGAACCGCTAATCCAATTTGAATGCTTTAAAAAGTCTTATAATGTCAAAGTCTTTTCGGTGATATCGCATTGTCTCATTTGGATATTCAGAGGCTCCGTGATGAGCGTGATTACGTCATCGCCTTTCCTCAGCACTGATTTGTCAGATGAAATCAATACGTTTCGGTCCTCTGAGCCAAACAGGAACGATTGTTGATGCTTAGTCCCACCCCTGTGCCCAGATTGGTTCAAACTGTCATCTATTCCAGTGGTTCTCAAAGTGGGGTCCGCGGACCCCTAGGGGTCCGTGGCGCACTTCCTGGGGGTCCGTGGAAAGTTCGCTACAAAATCTAATCAAACCCGGAGAAAGTGCAAGGACCATCGTCATTACTCCCGCGTGTGAAACGTAACGCCGGTTTCACACTGCACGCGTAAGCAGAGCTTAAGCAGGGCGTGCGCAGCATGTAAGCAGAGCAGAAGCGGCGCGCATCCATTTTCCTTTCACACTGGAAGCGTTTGTCGTGCGCAGCTGAACCGCAGCTTGTGTACTTCCAATATAGACAAATATTGTTCATTCAGTCACGCATTTCAGGTGTTCTCCAAGAACTGTCTGTCATGTGCTTTGATTTGTGATATGTTGTATGTTGTAGATTTAAGTAGCAAATTAGAAACGCTAAAATATTGAATATATTTTTAGACAAAGATCGTCTTAATGATTACCAGTTAGGTTTATGATAATTATAGCAACAGTTTTTCAATAACGAAAAGAATATGTAAAATTATGGTATTTTGGTATTTGTTTTACATTTGTTGCCATGACATGGTTAGATTCATATGATATTTTCATATTTTTTTATGGTGGTTGTCCAACTTTGAGATAATCATCACGTTTATAATGAAACCATTATATTTAAAAACATGTTAAAACATATCATATAAAAATATAATTTGTTAGTACTACTGTAAATCTATATTAAATAATTATAGGATCTCCTTCAGTACTTTCAGAATCTTCTCTTTTAAAAAAGATTTTATTTCTGTATTTTAAAATGTTTTATAATAACATTTTAATGGCAGTAGTATGTTTATTTATTCTTGTATATATCAAAACAAGCAGAAAATAGTACAAACTTTGCTTACGTGATTGTTTTGAACAAGTATAGGCTAACTTATAGACATTATCTCCAACCAAATGCATTATTTTTGCCGGTGAGCCTTTTAAACCGTGATTGTGATACATGATTTTATGGATAACTTGTTATTTTTCGTGTGAATCAGGTCAGATTTGATCAAGAACGATGCACTGTGGCTTTAACCCAGCGTAAGCGGCGCAGCAAAAATAGACTCGGCGCCAAAACGATCGCAGCACTGACGCTTCTGCTCTGCTCCTGCTACGCGCTGCCGCGCAGTCCCTGCGTGCGGTGTGAATGCTCTAATCTGTTAACATGCGCGCCGAAAAAAATACGCGCTGCTTACGCGTGCAGAAACCTTTTGTCCGCGCTGCCTTCGCCACAGTTCTGACCTAAAGGAGGATGCACGCTGCTGGAGTTATATAGAAATACACTGTTTTAATAATTTTAATGTAATTATTTCAATTGTAGCGGCTTGTTTTTTAGGATTAATCTCCATACTAATCTGCCCTCAGACCCAGCTAAAACGATCAGATCAAAACTGTTATTTTTGACTCTGAGCTTGGAATATTATTTGGATTGAAAGTTTGATTTTGCAGAAAATGTAGGCCTAAATAGTATCAGAAATAAATAAGAAAAATTACACACGTTTGATCGTGTTATGATGATGATGATTTCGTTCTGTTTAAAAAATGAAAAATAAATGATTTTTTTTTTATGAAAAGAGTGCTTATGCTTTAATATTTGTCCGTGAGCGGCCCTGAAAAGCCACTTTTCAACTCAGCCTGTCTACTGTCTATCACATAATGCAGAATACATGTTCGTCTGATGTACCGCTCTGCAAATTAGTCACAATAACGTTTCTTTGCCTTGTATATGAAGCGCAACACTGCACTTCTCGGGTCGGCGGCACCAGCGCGATCCCTTACATTGTGATTACAGAGGAAAGAAATATAAAAGTCTGCTTTATTTTATGTACTTCCACAATAACAACAAAACGTTACAAATTGCCTTTGTAAAAATACAGGGTGCGCTCTGGCAATTTATGTCTCTATGCAGCTTGAAAGGTCTACTACAATAAAAGAATCGAAAACAAAATTGTGTTTATTTAATTCGTATAACTCCAACAAGAGGTAGTGTACAGTCTTTAGTACAAATTTCGTGGCTTGATTCAGCTAAAGATAAAATTTAATAATGTAGCCTATAATAAATAATTTATAATTTGTATATAATCATACTAAGTATCAAGGCCGCCCAGGCATGTTAAATTAATATTCAAGCAATAAGCTCATGTGTTTTACCCACGAACAAAAATACGAAAAATCGAGCTTTTCGCTTTTCCGTTTCTCAAACAAAATGAAATAATAATAATAGGCCACTCAAATTTTTATTATGCTTATTATTATTATTATTATTATTATTATTATTATTATTATTAGGCGTATTATTATTTTATTATAAAATCTTATTTAAGATAATCAAAACTATTAAATCTGAATAATCGACTTTTTGATTGATTTAACAGCAAATCGAAATGCGAGCAGAAATAAATAGAATTCATAATAAAAAAATATAATAATAGGCCTAATAATAATAATAGCTTAATTATTATTATTATTATTATTATTTCGTTTTGTTTGAGAAAAGAAAAAACGAAATTAAGCTAGATTTTATTTTATTTTATTTTTTGTATTTGTATTTATTCTGGATGATGCGATAGACAGTAAAGACAGGTTGAGTTGAAAAGTGGCTTTTCATTGCCGCCCACATAATTATTAAAGCTCTCTTTTTACCCACGGACAAACATACTAAAACTGATTTTTTTTTTCATTAATTTTGTTCATTTTTGAAACAGAACGAAATTATTATTATCATAATACAATCAAACCGTTTGCCATTTCTCTTTTATTTCTTTATGATCGTATTTCAATTTTCTGTAAAATCGAACTTTCATCCAAATAATATTCCAAGCTCAGAGTCGATTATTCAGAAATAACAGTTTTGATCTGATCATCTTAAATCCTCTGGGTCCGAG
The DNA here is from genome assembly GCF_049309525.1 of Garra rufa. NCBI lineage: Eukaryota > Metazoa > Chordata > Actinopteri > Cypriniformes > Cyprinidae > Garra > Garra rufa. Next base: position 44,229,298 of record NC_133365.1, on the reverse strand, counting down.
GGCAGATTGGAGATTAATCCTAATAAACATGCCGCTACAATTGAAACCATTACATTAAAATTATTAAAACAGTGTATTTCTATATAACTCCAGAAACGTGCATCCTCCTTTATGTCCTGTTATATTCCCTATAACAGGAATATCAGATCGTTTTTATGACATAATATGTCGTTATTACGTGAAAAAGATGTCGTTTTTACGAGAAAAGATGTCGTTATAACCACATAGCTGAGTGTGGAAAAAAATATGTGTGTGGCAGCAATGCGTCACCGTATCAATCTGCCAAAACATTTCCCTCAGACTTTAACTTCACGTCTCGAGCTAATGTATGAAAGCCAATTAAACCGGCGCATTATTTTCAGCACTCCCCCCGCTTTAATTCGGGGCCAATAGAAACTTTGTTGTTACATTACGTCAATCCGTCAAAGCACTATAAAAACGCTAACCTAACGTTACTAGGCTAGAATCCACAATGGATAAATATTTAAAAAGGTCAAGTATTGATAATCCCAAATTGGTGCATTGTCATTGTATTTTATATCTGAGCACTATACTTCTTAGCAAACATCTTTTGCACTATTTTCATTGTGTTCCAATGTTTCTGCAGTGTTAATTGTTAAACTGGGTAAACATACTCTCTTTTTATTGCCTGTTACTGCATTGGTGCATTGTCATTGTATTTTATATTTTAGCACTATATTATCCTTATTATCCTTATCAAAAATCCTTTTGAAATTCACTGTGTTCCACTGTGTGGCTGCAGGGTTAATTTTTACTTGTCCCCCACCCCACCTCAAACACACACCAGTTAAACATATATTTTCATAACACATGAAGTCATTCCAAAAAAGTTTGATTCTATCTGTTTATTGCCTGTAATTGCATCAGTGCATTTTCATTGCATTTTAGGACTATACCTATAAAAGCCTTTTGCACTATTTACATTGTGTTCCACTGTGTTCTTGCAGTTCATTTTTACTTGCTCAACCCTTTCCCATCGTTCTCTCTCTCTCTCACACGTGATTTAGCTATTACATTTGTGTTGCGGTTATGAGGGGGTCCTTGGAATTTTTTCTGCCCTATGAGGGGTCCCTATCTCCAGATAGTTTGAGAACCCCTGATCTATTCAACCAATAAACATAGGTTTTGGTCTTTTGAACCACCGATTAGTATGTTTCTTTGCAAATCTGAACAAACGCAAAATGAAAGCAAAGTGCATCTTGCGTGCATGAAAACAAACGCAAAATAACACATTTGCATGACAGCATTCTTTGAAAATGTACAGAAATTTTCACGACAGAGCCCTTTGACATAAAACAAACCAAAAACAAGGATAAAACAGCAGTACATATCGGATAAAGCACTGGAATATAGGCTTTTGGCGTCACTAGGCGATCCCCCGGTAAAATAGATTCCGACGCAGGCTACAGCCAGCAGATCCATCGATTTGGTTGTTATATTATGCAACTAATTATTATATAGTTTGTAAAGATTATTTGCACTATTTTTTCGGTTGCACTCTGTATATTTCTCTCTCATTTTGTGTGAATTTTGTGAATAATTTGGACTGTTTATTTATTTTTTTTGTTGTTGTTGTTGTTGCACAAGACAATTTGTGCAATTTTTCTTGTGCTACTTTCTACACTGTTCGTGTTTATTGTTCATCCTCGGATTAAGAATATATTTATCTGAAAAAGTAACTTATTTTTACTGTTTTGCTATTATATAACACTGTTTCTGCTATGACTTTACTCCTGAAATGTTTTTGGACAGATCTATATAGTCAATAAACTAAATAGTCCTGTTTTTCACTGAAAAGCGCCTATAATAATATTGTAATAAATGGCTATAACTTGCTTGGGGAATGTTATATATAGACAAATTTTATTTGGAAGTGTAAAACACCTAAAAACAAATTTCTAAAGAAAAAAATCCAAACTTCAGGAGTTTTTGTTCGAGTACACATTAAAAAACATCCAATTGTTGCTAGCGTTTTTCCTAAAATTCTGGAAATTCACTAATTTTTTGAGAAAACAGATGGAAAATTGTAATTTTAAATAAGCTAGACATAAAGATCAATTTCTTACGTTTATAATGATATATGACAATTGATGCTGACGGCTAGAATAGGTCTGAAAAAAAACAAAGAACTATACAGGTGCCTCGGGTGCCCCAAAAATGTTCTAGGTCTTTAAGGGCTAATTATTAAAGGATTAATTTAAGATAATTTACTCACCCCCTTTTCATCCAAAATGTACAAATCTTTCTGTCTTTAGTCGTAAAGAAATTATGTTTTTTGAGGAAAACATCTCAGGAATTTTCTCCATATAGTGAACTTCTAGTGCCCGCAACTTTGAACATTCAAAATGCAGTTTAAATGCAGCTTCAAAGTACTCGATGGTATCCGAAACAGCGATGTAGGCCGATTTTAAAGTTGGAGGAGAAAATGAGATGGTCTGAGAGAACCGGAATGCACACAGAGACCAGCATTTGTGGTTAAAAAGTGTATAAATAATAATTTATTTAAGAAAATGACCAATCGTTTTACTAGATAAGACTTCTTCTTGACTGGGATCGTTTAGAGCCCTTTAAAGCTGAATTTAAACTGCATTTTGGAAGTTTAATCTCGCGGGCACTATAGAGGTAAAGAAAATTCCTGAAATGTTTTCTTTAAAAAACATATTTTCTTAACGACTGAAGAAAGAAAGACATGAACATCTTGGATGACAAGGGGGTAAGTAAATTATCTGTAATTTTTTGTTCTGGAAGTGAACTAAACCTTTAAAATGGTCCCTATTGTTATCAATGTTGAAAACAGTTGAAGTATTTTTATATTTTATAATATTTTACCTAATATTTTGTGGATACTTTTTTTCAAGATTCTACAAGAACAGTTCAAAAGAACAGCAATTATTTGTTTCATTTGTAACATTATAAAACATTATAAATGTATCCTTGCTACATAAAAGTATGAATTTCTTCTATTTTCTAATTAGTCTTTTTATTTATTTATTTTATCTTTCTTACAGCAAATTTTCAAATGGTACATCATGGTTTCCACAAAAATACTAAGCTGTACATTTTTGCAATCCTGTTATGAAAATTTGGACATGTCTAAATCTAGTTTTAAATCTGATTAAAAAAAAAATCCTAATGTGTGTGATTTAATTCTTTTTTTAGCAATAAACATTAACCAAAAATAAAAAATAAAAATACACAAGATTAAAAAAAATGAATATATAAATAAAACAGATTTGCACACAAAAAGTGTGCAAATTAAAATTAATTATTAAATGGGTATTTTACATCATTCAATTTAATAGTCGCAAAGACTTAAATACAAATCTTGATACATTTGACATTTAAAATAGCTACATTTGATATGACAAAAAATATCAAATGTACATACAAATGTACAAATGAACATATCTACTTCTCACAACAATGCTAACAACTTCTAATGTTTAAAAAATGTAAATAAAATACAGGACACCTACACTACCAGTCAAAAGTTTTTGAACAGTAAGACTTTAAAATGTTTTTTAAAGAAGTCTCTTCTGCTAACCAAGCCTGCATTTATTCGAACCAAAGTACAGCAAAACAGTACAATTTTGAAGTAGTTTCTACTATTTAAAATATCTGTTTTCTATTTGAATACATTTTAAAATGTAATTTATTCCTGTGCTTTCAAAGCTGAATTTTTAGTATCATTACTCCAGTCACATGATCCTTCAGAAATCATTCTAATATTCTGATTTGCTGCTCAAAAAACATTTATTATGATTATTATCTGAAATAGAAAAATACTGTAACATTATAAATGTCTTTATTATCACGTTTGATCAATTTAGGCATCCTTGCTAAATAGAAAGCAGTCTTTTTAAATAGTAAAAATATTTCATATTATTACTGCTTTTGCTGTATTTTAGATCAAATAAATGCAGGCTTGGTGAGCAGAAGAGAATTCAGTGTGCCACTGAACAGTGGGATATGATAGGAAGGAGTGTCATCCCTCTGTTTAATAACTTTTCTCTTTGCTTCTCACTAGGTTGCTTCTAACGTCTGATCAGAATAAACTAATAAACCATCTCTTTTTTCTCTTATTATTCATCTTCTCTCCCTCCATCTCTCCTGTCAGCGTGTGACTCACAGCAACAACTGAATCAGAGAAGCATTTAAGTGCAGGAACCAATTTTCCCCACCGTATAAAAACCACATGACTACGAGAGCCGAGCAATTACCGGTGACGATGACAGCTTTAGGGTGACGCTCGGGTCGTAAATTTCTCACTTCGCATGCCGTTGGGAGATTTCTACATGCTTTGGATATCGGGACAGACTCCCATAAATCGCAGAAACGTCTATTAGAATTCCCATTCCGGTGTTCCTCTCTCCTAACCCATCTCCTCGCGCTGCCTGGGGAGCTAACCTAGAGCGCTGCTAACGGCGCCGTCGTCATCAGGGTGACTGCTACGGGAAGACGAGAGGGACTGCGAGGAGCTAATTTGCACAGGAAGAGGACAGCGGGGCTGAGGAGGCTGCCGACGATATGCAGAGGAATCGCTGAATGGTCCAGAAAGCAGAGGAGATGACGGAGACGCAGCGGCGAACGTGCTGGAAAATCCACGGAGGAGGACTCGCGAGGCCTAATCAATCAAAGAGTGTGTGCGGTGATTAAAAAGCACTCAGGTGGAATTTGTTACACTGAAGACTTTTCTCTCCTCAAAGGAAGAAAAAGAGCCAGTGAGTGGCAGAAACTGAAATAGGAGCCCAGATTAAGAAGCCTTGGAGCTAATCATTTCAGTGGTCTTCAACACTCCAACCTCATTGTACAAACCGAAAAAAGTAGAGAGAACGAAAAAGCAATGAGACCGCTAAATGGTGTGAAATTTCAAGCGATGCACCATATATTCTGTGACCAAGCATAAAATAGTGATTCTCATGGAAACATGTTGAAAAATACAGAAAAAAGTAACATTATTAAATATTATTGCAATTTAAAATGAAAGTTTTCTATTTTAATATACTTTAAAATATAATTTATTTCTGTGATGCAAAGCTGAATTTTAATCAGCCAACAGTGTTTATTCAAATTAGAAATCTTTTCTAAAAATATAAGTTTATCACTTTTTAAAGTGCCCCTATTATGCCATTTTAAAGGTAGTTAATATTGTTGTAATAGTCTCTTAAAAACAGGTTTGCATGTATGCAAGTTCAAAAAACACTTTAGTTTTCTCCAAAATTAGATTTATTTTTACCCCGTTTCTAAATGATTCGTAAACGACTCGTGTGAAGCAGTTCGAAGAATCAGTCTCTCTAAACCCCTCCTTTCAGTGAGCCCTCACTGCTGTGATTGGTCAGATGGTGCAGTCCTTTTGGATTGGTCTACCGCTACAGCGCAAAACGAAACGCCCATTGGCATAACTGAATGACAGCTGCGGAGACCTGTTAATGCATAGAAAAGATAGCCTCGATTTTACCCTATCAATTCGAGCCGGAGTCTGACGATGAAACGGTTGAAGTGACACATCTACAAGAAACTGTTTTGCAAGCACGACTGGAGCAGGACGTTTCTCAGTGGTTGCCATATGTTAACTGTGGAAAGTGCTTGCAATTTGCTTTTGTAAGCGAACCGGGCACACCTCTACGCTGTGAACTTCAACACTGTACAACCCATAACACTGCGTTAAGCCATCGTTTATCATTATCATTACTTAAACTAATAAGGCAGACAGACAGTCAAGCTGCATCAATCACAATTTTTATACTACATTGCACTCACAGCTGAACAACAGAACTACAGAAACGCAAGTTAGCCGGTTACCAAGACATGTGCGGGGTTGTTACACACCAACGTACACAAAGACGTATTTTGAACGATCGCTAGAAAATACAATTATTAATCATACTTACAGGTAGAAGTTCAGAGGAGCAAGCCGGTCCAAATAAACTGGGCACTGATCCATTTTTTAAAACCAAGCGTTTGGTGAATCTCGCGTTGTAACGTTACTCCCCAAGATTGGAAAAGCAGTCATCAGTAAAATGACGCGAACACAAAACAAGATTGGAATTGTACTGCTGAGGTGTTGTTGAAAAAATTAATGTTAACCACTCATTCTTGGTAGTTTCATCTTTCGGAAGGGCATATAAAACAAATTCACTCTCACAGCGCAGGGCGTCTTCTTGACATGATGTAATCCACGTGAAAATGGTAGGCCTACTGTTTGTGGGCGGGCAAGTTGTTCGCGAAATTGAACGTGGGCGGACATTACGCAAATGTGTAGCTCGTGACGTGTGGCCGTTACAGAAAAAAGATTCGAATTGCTGACGACTCGTTTAGGCGAATGTGAGCCGACTCTTTTTTTTGTTAGACAAAAACTTTATTTATAGTGCACTGTCGGCGTCACAACTTTGCAGATAGTTTATGTTCACATACAGCTACATGACACACTACATGAAATATCATATTTGAAAAGGCATAATAGGGGCACTTTAACAATTTAACACATACTTAAATTAAAAATATGAATTTCTTTTAAAAGAATGAAAGAACTAAAATTACTGACACTAAACTTTAAATGGTATTGTATACTGTTACAAAAGATTTCTATTTTAAATAAACGCTGTTCTTTTTAATTTTTATTCATCAAAGAATCCTGAAAAAGTATTACAAGTTTCCAAAAAATGTTAAGCAGCACAACTGTTTAAAACATTATTTAAAAAAATAAATAAGTAAAAAATCAGCATCATGTGACACAGAAAACTCAGCTTTGATCACAGGAATAAATTCTGTTTTTTAATGTATATTAAATTAGAATTTTTACAATATTACCATTTTTCCTGTATTTTTTTAATTAAAAAAACAGCCTTGATGAGCAGAAAACACTTCTTTAAAAACACTAAAAATCTTACTGATTATATATATATATATATATATTAAATATATTAATATATATTTTTAATTAAAATATTTGCTTTAACTTCACAGTAATGAGAATGAACATATATATATATATATATATATATATATATATATATATATATATATATATATATGTATGTATATGTATATATATATATATATATATATATATATATATATATATATATATATATATATCATATATCATATAAGTTATATCATTATATATCATTTCTTATTTCTTTCTTTTATCTTCTGCCTGAAATACAGTGAAAAACAAAAAGGTGTAGAAACAATTTCTCTCAAAACACACTCAATCTTTGTTTTATAATAACTTAAAAACAACGTAAAACTGGTTTCCTTTTTCAGTTTAAGATATGATGCTGTTAACATGTAGTTTTGTGAAAATAATTCAAAAGTAGGCTACACTGCATCTCAAATGGTAAACATAAAATAATACAGTAAACTAAAAAAAAACACATTGCCTAAATGAGCTATTATTCCATTTAAACTTGGAAAATGATCTGGTAGAGTAAGTACTAAGTGACATTATAACGGCACTTACTTCTCATTGGTGGAGCTGGCCTTCCTCTGGCAGAACATGGACAGGGAGGAGGAGCCAGGCACTACTTCTTGCTTGATTTCCCACGCTGCCAGATTACTGGGCTTCACCACCATGAAATTAATGCCTTCCCCATACTGGACTCTAAGGAAATCAAGAACACAGAATTTCAACACCCTAAACAACACTCCCATAAACTAATTCACTTAATATAACTTCATACACAAATTATGCTCAAACACACATTTTTGTTTTTCATTTGTAAAATGCAGCCCCTTAATGATAACATATTGCTTTTTTATTACCTGTTTAATAAATAATCAGCCACTAGCAGGTATAAAATCTCTAGCAGATGACTCACATTAATATTTAGTGTTAATTCCACATCCAAATTTAGAAAAGCAACCACACGGGGGTGTCTATCACACTCTTTCAAGAGTTTAAAGTGCTAGAACTGTGGAATAAAATACCTAATACATTAGTTAACTATAAAACACTTCTGTTCTTAATAGTAGGAAGCATATACTGTAGTATACAAGTATAGTAAAATGTAAATGAGGATATGTGCATTTTTTATTGATAAACTTCTGTCCTCTGGACTTGTCTGCTGACTCATCTATTCCTCACCTTGGCAAGACACTGCTGACTTTTTTTAACACACACACACACACACACACACACACACACACACACACACACACACACACCACCACCACCACATCTGCCTTTCAATGGCCTTGGAAACATCAGAGGTGAGATTTCTTAACTTAAACAACACTGCCAGGTTTTCTCAGCTTCCTTTATTCTCAAGGTTTTTCATTACTATTTATTCAGAGTCTGTTATCAGTGATTTGGCTGATGACTGTAAGGATTTTCCAATCAAAATGCAAACAAGAGAGAAAAACACTGATTCATGATTACTGTATGATTACTATTAAAAAGATCTGTTTTTTTATGAGTTTGGTCTCCACACATTCAGTAAACAGTGTGTATAAATTTGCAAACAAACAAATGTACAGTTTAAAAATCCATATATGGTGTGGTAATGAGACTTACTTTTAGTGGTTCAAAAGTAAACCGAACAATTGGCCATGTTGTGTCTAAAATGTAACCTACTTGATATTATAAATTATACCTGTCTGTTTTTCTCACACAAAGACATTCTCAGTTCCTGAGTCAGATTTATGTTGCCTAGCCACCTCATATTTGTGAGGAGAAAGCAGGTGATGTAAATAGGTTTTTGTGGTAAAAGAACATGACCTTTAATGGCCAGAGACAGAGATTCATTAGAAGTAAACATATGAGTCTGCTCTGTTCTCCACATAATTAATTACACCTCTGTATCCATGAATTAAAGGAGGAATAGCACAATAAAGTATCTTTCTTCGAAACACCTTGTTGAAAGGAAAACAATTCAACATGCACATGTGCTAAAAAGCTGACTAAAAGAGGCTGTAAATATCAAAAGTAACAAACACTAATAAATACAGTAGTGCTACTTCTGTTACTTTAACTGGCTAACCCACAGTACAAAATCAAAATACATTACCATATACAAAACCGTAGAAATATTCCTAAGAAGTTCATTCAGAAATATCTAAGCAACTGCAATTTCTCTGAAAATGTACGTGGGAAAAGTTGTATGTGAGTTACAAGCTTATAACGGTTCAATGTCATATTCTTATTGTAAAATAACCTTGAGCTTGAGAAATATATAAATGCAAGTACTTATTCACTACAATATATGTGGATTAGCCATTGAGCTCTATGAGTTCTTTACTCCAACACAGAATTGATTCTATGCTTCCTGAGACACTACGGATCGAGAGTCAACTTCAAATGTTCAGTATGAGAGATTATCTTGATTATCAAACTATCACAAAAGAGACTTATTAGCTAGCTAGCTGAGGATTTTGATGTATTCCAGTGACGCAAATCTTTTGACAAAAATAATTATGTACTGATTTATTTAGTGACTCTTTCTGTAGGTTACATCATTACAACAGCAGGAGGCGCCCATCTAAGTGTGGAAATTTTTTAAGTCAATGAATCATACACTCAGCAGATCATCAAATTTGATTCATAATATCAATCAAAATACTGTTTAATGGAATAGTTGACCCAAAAATTTAAATATGCTGAATATTTACTCACCCTCAGGGCATCCAAAACATAGATGAGTTTGTTTCTTCAGAGAAATTTAGCATTACATCACTTGCTCACCAATGGATCCTCTGCAGTGAATGGGTGCCGTCAGGATGAGAGTTTAACCCCTTAGCGTTCCTGTCAAACTTAACTCAATGCAAAACGTTCCGCCGGTGGAACGTTGGAACACTAAGGGGTTAAACAGCTGATTAAAAACATCACAATAATACACAAGTAATCGACACAACTCTAGTCCATTATAATAGATTCATAATAATGCTTCTTTAAGCAAAAAACATCTAAATCTACTGATATATTTGTTTAGAAGTGTTTGATCAGCGCATATTTCTATCCTGATTCAGAAAAGATTACTTTTTCACTGGAGGGTAGATTTTTTACAAACACTCAGCTTTTCTATTTACAAGACGTCAGTCGATGGACTTGAGTTGTGTCGATTACTTGTGGATTACTGTGAAGTTTCTATCAGCTGTTTGGACTCTATGAACTGGTGAACAACTGATTCAATGCTTAATTTCCTCCAAATCTGTTCTGATAAAGAAGCAGACTTACAGTTGAGGTCAAAAGTACACTTTGCAGAATCTGCAAGATGTTAATTGATTTACCAAAATAAACAGGTTCATACAAATCACGTGTAACTTTTATTTAGTACTGACCGGAATAAGATATTTCACATAAAAGACGTTTACATATAGTCCACAAGAGAAAATAATAGTTGAATTTATAAAAATTACCCCATTCAAAAGTTTACATACACTTAATTCTTAATACTATGTTGTTACCTGAACTGTTTCCAACAATGATTGTATGATTTTGAGATCCATATTTTCACACTGTGGACAACTAAGGAACTCATATGCAACTATTTGTAATGCAGGACTTAGGGAAGCGTTGAAGATCCAATTGCTAACTTTATTGAACAGATCGTTGTCAAACAGGCAGGGTCAAAACACCAGCAAACAGGTACATGAAGGCAAGACAAAAGCGTAATCCAATAGACAGGCGTGGGACAAAATCCAAATGAGCAGTCCAAAGTAGCAAATTAAACAAAACAATGAAACAAGTAAAAACTATGACTACGAAACAAAACCGTGGCAAAAACAAGGCAGTGAGACAGGAGAGTCCGCTACAGCAAAACAATACTTCGCAGAGCCTGTTTGGTTTAGGCCCTGCTTAAATGGCCACCAAACAGGATGTTACCAACGAGGCAGCAGAGGGAGCAGCAACAGTCAGTTCATGGGTAAGGGCTCCCTCTGCTGGCTTGGCATTACACTATTACAGAAGGTTCAAACACTCACTGATGCTTCAGAAGAAAACACGAGCTGGGGGTAAAAACTTTTGAACAAAATGAAGATGTGTAAATAATTCCCTTTTTTTTACCTAAATATCCTATTTTCATTCAGTATTCATTTTATTATTTAATACTCCCCTTCAAAAGCTACAAAAGATACTTAAATGTTTTGCAGAAGACAAAATATGTTGCATTTACCCTGATCTTCAAAAGTTTTCACCCTTCTGTAATAGTTGCACTGAGTCATTGTTGGAAAGGGTTTAAATACACAAAAATGCTGAAAAAGCAAAGAATTTGTGGGACCTGAAGGATTTTTCTGAAGAACAGTCTGCAGTTTAGCTGTTCAGGGCAAACAAGGAACTCATAAACAACTATCACCAAACACAGATGTGGATCATTCAGGTAACAATATAGTATTAAGAATTAGGTGTGTAAATGTTTGAATGGGGTCATTTGAATAAATTCAACTACTATTTTTCTCTTGTGGACTAAATGTAAACGTCTTTTATGTGAAATATCTTATTCCGGTCAGTACTAAACAAAAAACAACATGTATTTTGTATGATCCCTCTTATTTTGTTAAAATAATTAACATTTTGCAGATTCTGCAAAGTATATTTAACATTTTGACCGCAACTGTATTTACTATTAAAATTTTATTTTTTTTTGTGTGTGTGTGAACTATTCCTAAACACAAACATCTAACATTGCCTTCTTAAGAATCAAGAAAATTGATTTGCATCCACTTTTTAAATTCTGAAATCTGAGTCATTTCCATACATTCCATAAACGCCACAACTCTACTTAAATGAAGCATATTTTTCAGTTTCTAAACCTCTTGTTTTAGGACCTTTTGAGAACAGGAACATCTGGGTAAAACAGCCTGCTTCCACAGAGTCACAACACAGCTGCTGCTCAACTCTTACGTAACTACTCAGCTATTGTGTAACAACTAAAAAAAGGTTTTTATCTTTTCAAGCATGTTTGAACAAGCATTAGCATATGTATAACATTTCGTTATTCATTACGTAACAAATAAAATCAGATTCCTAATGTTTCTATCATGATGTTAGGGAAGATCGGAGTTGGTAACTAAAAGGTAGTAGGTTCAAACTTCGAAAGCTAGTGAATCATCCGCCATCGTGTCCTTGAACAAGGCACCAGGATGCTCCAGGGGGTGTCAGCCAAATGAATAAATGTTAATGTAATATATCTCAGGCCAGTGATCACATGGTTTCTAATATAGAAGTCACATGGCATGAGTCCTATTATCATTACAAATACAGCCACAGTAAAGTGCCATTATTAAAGATCAGAAATCGACCGTCACTGTATCATTTACCAGAAAACACACATGTGCATAAATACATTGTTGCTGCCAATTGATATTTTGGTTCTCAAGACCACAATGGAAAAGCACCGTGGTGGTGAGCATAACAACGAGAAAGGTCATGCATTTGCGTGTGTGTGTAAGAGTGGACACCGCACAGGAAGCATTCAGGTCTGCAGGCCAATCCAATTGGCATTTAATTAACTGGGGACTCAGATCAGGGAGTTTACCCTTCTAAATCAATCCCCTATCCCGAGACTAAACGCTCACACACGAACAAACACACATGGTGGATTACACAGGTGGATTAGCAGGGTTTGTCTGGCATTGTGTCGGTTGGAGATGAGTTTGCAGATCGTGGCGTAAAGGGCGACGCAACCTTTGCACCAAAACAAACAGCCATGTCATTGCATGTGTGTGCCTGTGTGATAGAGAATAATGCATATCAGCTTGCCGTCATTCTGCAGTTAGACTGAGGATGGACCACATACACATAGCAAACAGTGGGGAATAATCAAACATTAAATCAAATGATAATATTTGTTGCCGTTGATAAACCTCTGATCTGGCTGCATTTGCACCTTCATTTGCTCTGCTAAAAAACCTAGTCAGATCTCATTTTTTGGAATCACAAGTGCTCTTCTGACTGTTTATTTAAAAGAAAGCAACCTACCTATTAAGATGCCACCTGAAGAAAAAATGGAATGAAGCATTGTATACTTTACAGAAAAGCCAGTCCCATAACGCGTTGCAATAAGCTTGGTGAATAAATCTATTACAAAGCATTTCATTACTAAAAGGTATTGATTAAAAAAATTGTTCAGTGCAATTTAAAATAAATTATTTTACCCAGTATTTGTCTGCTATGTATTCTGATGCTTATAAGAGAGCTACATGCTAACGATGAAATCTAGTGAAACCAGCTGGGAGTCTCTCTGTTTGTGTGCAGTGCTAGGTAGAGCAGGGCTGCACAATGTATCGAAATAAAATCAGCATCACGATATGGCTTAGTGTGATTATCGTGTTAATTAAATAAATATATCCCCTGCAGATTTGCAAATCTCAAGCTGACAGTTTAACAGCTGAGCCCAAGCCTTCATTACTAATTCAAAAACATCACTTTTAAAACTATTAGTGAATGAATGTTAAGTTAAAACGTTAAAAGCTTGTATAACTGTAATAAAAGCTTACTGTATTATGTAGAGTCGAATATTATGAGAGAGATGAACTGAGCGAGTGTGATTCCCTGCATCTGATACAGCATTTATTCTTCAATTCAATCTCATATTCACAATAAAACATTAGTTTGAATGTCTACTGAGGAAAGCGATATCTTTGTTGTACTATCTAACAAATATATACATAGGAAAACTGAGGTAATTGTTCAAAACTATTTAATTTATGGTTACTGGTTTGGATAAAAGTGTGAACAAATTGTTCAACCCTAAAAGCGTGCTTCTCACTTAAAAGAGTCTCCAGAGTAAAAAGCCATTTTTAAGCTTTTGAAATTATTTTTATTCTATGCAGATGCACTTTTTTACAAAATCATTCCAATCGTTCTAGAATGATTCATTCTTTCCAAATAGAGGTTTTGAAATCATCTGGTAAAAATGTCTGTATTTTTCTTTTCTTCAAATATTGCAAGAAAAAAAATATTGCACTTTCTATTTTTTTCCAATATCATCCTGGAATAAAGCAGAGCGGGTCCAGCATCATCCCATTCAGAAGAAAATGACTGCTTTTTTAGTGATTCAAAGACATAATTTCTTAAACAAATTACTCTTATGAGCTGTTTTTTAATGAACAGTTCAAAAAGATGACTTAACATTTCAAATACCAGTCTGCACTGTATTACTTACAGCATTGGCAGAGAGAGTATTTCTTTTATACTTATTCAAAATACAGTAGGAGTTTTAACAGAAATAAAGCCAAATGATTCAGAATCAAATCAAAAGCTTGTGAATGAAACTGAATCTTCACTGATTACAGAACACTCCAAATCAGCCACTTGATAGTTAGGACACTGGCTACGCAGGCAGTGGGCAGCAAGTTGGTCGCTAGGTTTTGGCACAGAGCTATTGTGTTGATCTGAGATTGGCACTCTCACTCTGATACATATGGATTTAAAGCACAGAGCTTCATATCTGGGGCCGTCTGCTGCCCAGTGCCAACACGGGGGCGGGCTCTGACAGGAGCAGCCCAGCGTAAAAGTGTCCCTGAGACTCAAACCCCTGTCTGGACCAGTGTTTGAGTGACAGGAGCAGGACATGAGCTCTGAGAGGCGCCTTGGCAACCCTCATGGTCCCCGTGGCAACCTCGTATTCCAAAGGATTCTTATTGGCTGGCCGTGACAGTTCCAAATGCCACAGGGGCCAGTCTGAGATGCCAGGTCTTTATCACTCGTCCTTCAGGGAGAGAAAGAAAGAGGATGTCAAAGATATATATACATTTTTTTTTCTCCTTTTATGTTTTTTATAACAGTACAATGCTAGATTTAATAAACTATACTCTATCCAATCTTTCTTGTCACCTTCTTTCTCTCTCTTTACTCGTCTGGCCCATCTCTGTCCCTCTCAACAGGGAAGGCAGGAGTATTTAGAGATCTCTACATCGTCTTAAGAGCGCGATCATTTTGACACAAGAGCACACAGACATCCTGAATTCATTACACTACTAAATTATGCATGGCCGTCTTCTATGCTCTGACAAACTCACAGTGTCATGCTCATTCACAACTCTCTCCTGAATAGAGGCTAATCCAACCAATCGGAGCCAAGCTTCTAAAAAAAGATGCCCCTCACATAGTGCCCATCACAGCGATGTTGCCCTACAGACAGTGGTTAACAGCTATACAAATAAGCCATCTTCCTAAAGACATACAGCATTTTAATAAAGGAGTAGAGAGGAGGGATAATGTGACAAGAAGTCTCTTATGCTCATCAAGGCTGCATTTATTTGATCAAAAATACAGGGAAACAAAAAAAAAGTTTTGTTGCAGCATCATGTTAAACTGCTTTAAATTAGTTTTTCCCCACATCAATTTACACTCCATACACCATAATAATGTCAAAGCAAAAACCAGATTTGCAAATTTTACAAATTTGACAAAAAAACACTGAAATAAGTACATTGCATAAGTATTCATACCCTTAACTCAGTACATAGTTCAAGCACCTTTACAGCCTCAAGTCTTTTTGGGTATGATGTGACAAGCTTTGCACATCTGCATTTGGCAATTATCTGCCATTCTTTGCCTCACCTTTTCACCTCTCAAGCTCTGTCAGCTTGGATGGGGGCTGGCAGACATTTTCTAGAGTCCTAGGTGTTCCAATCATCTTCTATTATGGATAATGGAGGCTACATGCTTCTGTGAACCTTCAAAGCAGCAGATTTTTTTCTGAACTTTTCCCTAGATGGGGGGGCGCACAAGTAGCAGAAAAATAAGTATAAAAACGTAAACAGCCAAAGGACGTCACTTAGAATGGGAGATGGATCGGTGTGTGAAAGAGAAGATAAAACCATAGATGAATTCGCACAGACCCAGGCAGGTGCTGGTCATTCAAAAGCTCAATGCAGAAATTTTGACGAGGTATAATTGCTCTCGGCTTCAAAGTTAAAATGATTTGCAACTGTCGCTTTGTCGCGTCCAGCAGAGATGTCACTGACACTGCACTCCGCTGAACTGCGGCATTCTGGCGCCTCAGTCTCGGTATACTGTACAACAGCATACATTCACAAATGATAACTCAGCGGCAGAGTTCCACTCAACGCAGGGGCGTAATTTCCACTTGGGGCTTTTTAAAAATCCTGTTTGTGTCCTCCTACTTTCAAATGGTTTCGTAAAATTAATGTCTTGTATTGTAGAATACATGCACAGCGCCGCTGATTCGCACGATCGTTAAAATGAAACCAAAAGTAAAACGCGCACACGCATTCAAAGCAATTTTTATACCCCACGTTTAGAGATCGACTCCCCAATGCACGCAAATTAGGCTACATAAAATATCTAGGCTGTTATTAGTATTGGGCTATAATCAGTTGTGTAGTTTTCTATAGCTCTGCATCATGATGGGAAAATTCGATCTCTATTTGCACTTTGAATATTGAAACAGTAGCCTACTTTGATTATGGCTGCATTTATTGCCTACACGACTAAGAAAGAACTGTGTCGTTTATTTTTTGTTATTTATACTGGCTGCCTGTAATTTAAACCGCTGTACTTACAATAGAGAAAATTAGCTTGTTTGTGTACTCATATTTTCATTCATTCCTGTCCCTTGTTTAAGGCGTAAAATAAATATATAAAAAAGGCTCTCAGAATTAGCCCATTTGCTTGAAAAACATCTGCAATCAGAAGCAGCCATGAAGAATCAAGATCGGCACATTACTAAAAATAAATTGGGTGCTCCTATATTTTTTTGGTGCTCCTAACTTTTTGAAGTTGGGAGTACCAGTGCTACCAAGTAAAAAAGTTAATTTCAAGCCCTGCTATGCCTTAGGACAGCATGAAACCCACAAAAAAATAAATAAATAAATAACATAGAGAATTATAATAATAACAGTTATTCTCCCTGTGCTATTTTTTAATGTTTCAAGTGTTGCATGTGTTTTTGTCCTGTAGCTTTTCTTTTTTTTTTTTTTTTTTTAACTAAGCATACATTTTTCATTATGTTTAGTAAAATCATTTATTAGTCTTAGGTGGGATAGGTATTTTCGGGAGGGGGGCGCCAGATTTTGTAAAGGTTTAAAGGGGGGCGCGAGCAAAAAAAAGTTTGAGAACCACTGCCTTAATGCAAGTCTGTCACTGAGCTCTACAGGCAGTTATCTTGACCTCAGGACTTGGTTTTTGACTCAGGATATGCATTTTTTTCAGCTGTTAGACCTTTTCTGAGAGGTGTGTGCCTTTCTAAATCATACTCATTCAAATGAATTTGCCACAGTTTAACTCCACTCGAAGTGTAGCAACATCTAGAAGCAATATGAATGCTCCTGATCTAAATTTCGAGTTTCCCAGAAAAGGGTATGAATACTTATGCAACAGGATCTTTTCAGTTTTTTATTTTTAATAAATTTGCACAAATGTTAAAAACCTATTTTTTGCTTTCCATTATGGAGTAGGGAGTATAGATTGATGTGGGAAAAAAGTAATTTAAAGTAGTTTAACATAAGGCAGCAACATAACAAAATGTGAAAATAAATGAAGGGGTATGAATAATTTCGCAAGGCACTGTATATTTATATACACTATATATAAATTATTGTAACATATTGATTTATTATTAGAATGATCAGTGTTGGAAACTATTCCAAAATATTTTTTTGGAACCTGTGATACTTTTTTCAGGAATATTTAAGGAATAAAAAATAAAAAAGAATGGCATTTATTCAAAACAGAAATCTTTTCTAATAATGTAAAGGTCATTGCACACGAGTCCGAAATTTTCGTCCGTCATAAAAAAGGAAGACAAATACAAAAAAAAGAAAATTTCTGACTCAGCGTGTATGACCTTAAGTCCTTGCTATCACTTTTTATCAATTTAACACTTACTTGTTGAATAAAAGTATTATTTCTTTAAAAAAAAGAAAGAATAAAAAACTTTTGAATGGTAGTGTATATTGTTAGAAAACATTTCTATTTTACATAAATGCTGTTCTTTAATCCTGAAAAAGTATCACAGATTCCAAAAAAAATTAAGCAGCACAAATGTTTCCAGCACTGATAATAAATCAGCAAATTAGAATAAATTAGATTTAAAAACCATGCAATATCTTACTGATCCCAAACTTTTGAACGGCAGTGTGTATTTTTTAATTAAAATTACAGTAAAAACAGTAATATTGTGAAATATTATTCCAATTTAATACAACTGTTTTACATTTTAATATATTTTAAAATGTCATTTATTCTTGTGACGTAAAGCTGATTTTTCATCAGTCATTACTCTAGTCTTTAGTGTTGCATCATGTGCCAAAATGGTGCTCAAGAAACATTGTTTATCATCAATGTTAACTACAGTTGTGCTGCTTAATATTTTTGCGGAAACTGTGATATTATAATTTTTTCAGGATTATTATTATGACATTATGATTGAAAAAAGCTCAAGATAACAGCATTTATTATAACAATATTAAAGTCTTTAGTCACTTTTTTTTGTTAAATGTAATGCATCCTTACTGGAAAAAAACATACTGACCCCTACACTTTTAAATGCTAATGTACATAGCGTAAAATGAACCAAGGTCAGCGCCCCATGGACAGACACCCATGGACCGAGGCTTGCTTTTAATTCTGCTTCAGAAATCTAATGTTTCCCCCCAACAGCGTATTTTTCTTGTACGTCTGTTTCATTTGTGAACCACCGCAATGCTAAATTAATGTTTGCTGAAAAAGGAAAATGAACCATATTAACCTTTTTTCCAGTCATGTGGAAAAAAAAGAAAACTAAGTATAAGACGCTGTGAGCATGAAATAGGAAAAGTACACATGAAACACATTTCCTCCAGTAAATGAAAATAAATTTCCATCAAATTAACTTCACACCCACACTCCCATTTCTCATCTCCAAACCACCAGGTGATCCCTATACAGATAGACCCAAAGGCCCTTTCACTGTGTGTTTGGCTGGGCATGTGATTCTTCTACTTTTTAATTTTGTGTATGTAACCACGTGTGTGTGTGTGCCCCAATCAAAGATCTCTGTAGGGAACTCCCATTAGCAGTAATATTACAATATGCCAGCTTAGTTGTGTATATAAATCTTTAATTTTAGGCATGGTACAAACTCCATGCTGTGGATGATGTAAAACACTTTCTGTGTCCTAACTAATGGCAGCTCACCGAGAAATGACTGGAACTCAGCCCTTCTTTTCTGTTCATAGGTGCCACAACCATTACTTCTTACTTAATTTATCACTGCCTATTATCTTAAGGCTGTTAAAAAAAATAAAACTAATTAAAAACTGCACATATTGAGTAAAAATAATACTACCAATCATTTAAAAAGCACATATACACCACCAGTCAAAAGTTTTTGAACAGTAAGTCTCTTCTGCTCGCCAAGCCTGCATTTATTTGAACTGAAGTACAGCAAAAACAGTACAATTTTAAAATAGTTTTACTATTTAAAATAACTGTTTTCCATTTGAATATATTTTAAAATGTAATTTATTCCTGTGATTTCAAAGCTGAATTTTTAGCATCATTACTCCTTCAGAAATCAATCTAATATTCTGATTTGCTGCTCAAAAACATTTATTATTATTATTTTTATGTTGAGAACAGCTAGGTAGATTTTTTTCAGGTTTATTTGATGAATTGAAAGTTCAGAAGAACAGCATTTATCTGAAACAGAAATCTTCTGTAACATTATAAATGTCTTCATCATCACTTTTGATCGATTTAAAGCATCCTTGCTAAATAGAAGTATTAATTTCTGTAATTTCTTTGCCAAAAATGTTTTAAATATTGATAATAATAATAATAATGATGATGATAAATGTGTTTTGAACAGCGAATAAGCATATTAGAATGATTTCCGAGGGATCGTGTGACACTGAAGACTGGACCAATGATGATGAAAATTTAGTTTTGATCACAGGAATAAATTACATTTTAAAATATATTCAAATTGAAACCAGTTATTTTAAATAGTAAAAATATTTTACAATTTTTTTGCTGTACTTTGGATTAAATAAATGCAAGCTTGGTGAGCTTCTTTCTTTAAAAAACTGAAAATCTTACTGTTCAAAAAAATTTGACTGGTAGTATATATATACATTATTTTAGCTAATATCAAATATCTGGTTTAAAAAAAAAACGGAGGAAAATTCAGAATTTTTGGCAGAACAAAAAAAAAAATACAGCCAATGGGATAAAATAATAAACTCAATTTAAGTCCTAACATAATACAATTTTGCTTTTCAGGAAAATCTACATTCTAAGAATGTTTAGATATTTGTACTGGAAATTAAGACTGATGAAAATCATAAATGGAAGTTTGTTTGTTTTTTTGTAAGAATATTGCTTATGACTAAATCTGTTAAACAATGTTAACAAACTGACCTTTTAGTTTTACCAATAAACGTAAAGTCCTCATTTAACGAAATGTAGTTAACTGCTGAATGGCTGAACATCATCTCTCTCCCTCTCTCTGCCCGACAAATTGTTTGTTCTGCAACTTTATGACAAGGATTAGTCAATGAGAAAACACGACGGCATTTTAAGGAGACCAGCGTTAATGATGGCACTAACAAGGAGAGGTGGAGAGCTCTGCTCAGAGCAGGACGATTAGCCCTCTGAGGAAGTGCAAAGGCATAATTATGCATTCTATTATGCAAAAAGTAGTTACAGGGGACTTTAACACCAATTAGGGAATCATTGCTGCTGAGTGGATGACTCCCATCTGAGGATAAACTGGAGTGCGAAGGAAAGAAATAATCAGAGGGAGGATGGATGAAACTGGAGGAGAGGAGGAGAAAGTTAGTGGAGAGTTCAGTACTGCACCAAACACACAGTCCTGCGGTCAAGGAGAACTGCAAATGAGGTGCAAGAACGAGCCCAAGGGAACGGTATTCGCTGATGCCGCTGTTAGACAGTGTCACCTACTGTAAGAAAAATGACTGATTCATAAACTATTTAATCTCACATTTGAATATCTCCCATCGCCTCCTCTGAGAAAACACCCCTTTTTCATTGTCTTTAGTGTGTGTGTGTGTGTGTGTGTGTGTGTGTGTGTGTGTGTGTGTGTGTGTGTGTGTGTGTGTGTGTGTGTGTGTGTGTGTGTGTGTGTGTAAATGTGCGTCCTTACATTTAGTAAGGAAATAGTGATGGAGTCTAAAAAAAAATAGGTGTTGGACAGAAAGACAAGAGTGAAAAAAGCAGGAGGAGGGCTGAAGTGAAAGGATGGGGCCACACGCAGGGGGAGAATGAATGTCATCCAAGGCTTTGACCTTTTTGAATATCATAACACACAAACAAACTAACTCATGAGAATTTGCATGAGAGCGGAAGAGGGCTTCTCTCAGCTGTAACGCAGGGCTCGTTAAGAAGACAGGTGGTTTGTTCACTCTGACACACACACACACACACACACAGACACACACATCTGTCCAATATGCTGTTGACAGATAACAGCACGCTCACCTCCTCTGTAAATACCTCGCAACACCTCTTTGCTGCTCACGTTAACAGGGAACTGTAATGCTAACGTCATCACAGAAGTACTGAGGAAACGGTTCTTTGAGTTTTTGGTTTGAAATGTAAACAATGCATTGAAAGGAATGTTGCACAGATACAGCACCATCCATACAGTACGTTTAAGAAGATTTTTTTAAACTTATTCTTTAATTTAAAGAAATTCTTCTATGTATTCGATAAGCACAATAAAGTTACAAAAGATTTCCATTTTCAATAAATCTTTTTTTTTTTTATTCAAATAATCTTAAAAAATGTTATCAGTTTAGACAAAAAATTACAAAACTGTTGTCTGATAAAACAAAATGTTTCTTGAGCACCAAATCAGCATATTAGAATGTTTTCTGAAGGATCATTTGGCTGCTGAAAATTCTATTTCACAATTCAGTCACAGAAAAACTATTAACATTCCCAAACTTTTAAACAGTACTGTATGTTTTTTCTGAATGAATGAAAAATCAATTTTTTTATTTAGCAAGGGTGCTTTAAATTGATCAAGTGATGATAAAGACATTTATAACGTTATAAAAGATTTCTATTTCAGATAAATGTTGTTCTTTTGAACTTTCTATTCATCAAAGAACCCTGAAAAAATTCTACTCAGCTGTTTTCAACATAATAATAATAATAATAATAATAATAATAATAATAATAATAATAATAACAATACATGGTTTTTTAGCAGAATATTAGTATTAATTTTTAAAGAATGATGCTAAAAATTAGCTTTGAAATCACAGGAATAAATTACATTTTAAAATATATTCAAATAGAAAACAGTTGTTTAAAATAGTAAAACTATTTCCAAATTGTACTGTTTTTGCTGTACTTTGGATCAAATAGTGGTTAGCAGAAGAGACTTATTAAAAAAAACACAAAAAACGTGTGACTATATATATATATATATACAGAATTCAAATATCTGGTTTAAACAAAAAGAAAAAAGGGGGAAAATCTGATTTTTTTTTTTATATTCCAAAAATTCAGATTTTCCCTTTTTCTTTCTTTTTAAACCAGATATTGCATTTCTGTATATATATATTAAGTCCTAATTTATTATTAATTTATGAGCGGAAGTATATAAATGAATGAATAAAAAAATAAATAATAAATAAATAAATATATATATATTAGGGGTGGGCATAGATTAATTTTTTAAATCTAGATTAATCTAGATTAAATTTTGGAATTAATCTAGATTAATCTAGATTAAAATGGCTAATTTGAATTCTGCTGAAGGCATTCAGAATATGTGTGCTACCCAAATAATGACTAAAAGTTAGTCGTTGCTTTTAGAAGCGTCAATTCAGTTGTTGCATATAGTTTAATGTCTTTATTTCGGGATTATCAAAGTAAATTATAACTCACGTGCCCCAGTAAAAAGGGTCTAGCAACGCACCTGCCCTGAAGTGGCTTCATAGCTGCATCCATGTTTGCACGTCTCATTTGATGTGGTAATTTCACAGAAGTTGAAGACTCGTTCTCGCCCCCTACAGTGCAATTCGACTAGGTATACGTCATCCGCGCTAAAATATCAAGGTGAAAGTCATCATATCTTACGTAGTTTAGACCCAGCTCCCAACCCAACTTTGAGAATAGATTAACGGCGATATTTTTTTTATCGCCCGATAAGAGTCTCACGTTAACGCAGCACGTTAACGCCGATAATGGCCCACCACTAATACATATAAATTAATTTATTTATATGGCAAAAAATCAGATTTTCCCCTTTTTGTTCTTTTTTTTAACCAGATTGTATAAAGCATAAAAAAAGTATAAAGTATATATATATATATATATATATATATATATATATTTTTTTTTTTTTTTTTTTTAACACCACTGCAAAGAAAGAAAGCTACTTTTTTGTATATCGAATAAACATAGAATGCATGTAATGTTCTATGTGAAATATACTCTTATCTGACTTTAAACCACACATCTGCATCAAACTTCATGAAAAAGTACAACGTAAAAAATTAAAAATGCATTCTGTCCTTTCATTTAAAATTCAACATAAAACCACACTCCGACTGCATGTGTTTGTGTCTAAAAACACGGCATAATCAGAACATCTTATACTTATACTTCACCTCCTTCCTCTTTCTCTATTAGACTCACCATGGCAGCAAGTAAATTCAAATGTTATATCAAATGCTATCTAAAACAATATTTCAAAAATATTGTGGACTCCCTAGCACCCCCTTGCGGCCTTTATCACACAAGAGAAACTAGCTGATTCTTTTAGTACACAAAAGTATGCTATTTACAATGTAGCCAAGTATTCTAGAACAAATTGCATTAGGTTGTTTGTTTGTTTTTTAAACGTGGGAAACCTTTTGTGCAGATACAATAGTTGTCATCTAACTCACTTAAAGGATAACTATTGCCAAAATGCAACCTGGGCTGTTTTTTTACTGTAAAAAAGACAAACATATATCTAAAAGCATAATTACGACAAACAAGCCGTTTTTGAGATTGACCGTGATTTCGTTTTGTGGTCAGTGGCCGGTGAATGGGAGTACTAAGGGCAAAACTTTGAGCGCATCAAAATCGATATTTTTACAACACTAAGAAGGTTCGACACACCATGACACTTTGCTCGAAGTATCGCCTGGGTCTCTACACATGAACTCCAGCATTGAGAACATTGTTTGTGTACACAGAGTTTACTAAAAAGAAAGGTTTTGAACAACTCACTTTCACTGTTTGGGTTTCCGCTCGTAGCCATCTTGCCAGTCAAGAAGTGTCGATCTTCGAATGCGAATGAATGGACTCCATAGGACGAAATATTAGGCTTTTATGAGGCTCTTTTTACAACTAGAAGGTTAATATTGTTTTTCACTTGCGACAAAACAACGAATTAGCCATACATTTATATGGAAATATGCTTTAGGAGCTATTCATCCTCGCATTCAGAGATCGACACCTCTTGACTGGCAAGATGGCCGCGAGCTCAAACAGTGAAAGTGAGTTGTTCAAAACCTTTCTTTTTAGTAAACTGTGTACACGAACAATGTTCTCAATGCTCGAGTTCATGTGTAGAGACCCAGGCGATACTTCGAGCAAAGTGTCAAGGTGTGTCGAGCCTTCTTAGTGTTGTAAAAATATCAATTTTGATGCGCTCAAATTTATACCCCTAGTTTTCCCATTCACCGGCCATTGACAACAAAACGAAATCACGGTCAATCTCAAAAACGGCACGTTTGTCGTAATTATACTTTTAGATACAAGTTTGTCTCGTTTACAGGAAAAAAACAGCCCAGGTTGCATTTTGGCAAAAGTTATCCTTTAAATTGACAACCCTATGTCAGCATCAACAAGTTGTTTGTTTGCAAAACGATTTTAGTGAAAGGAGAAAAAAAGATATATTAAAATATAGTACAAGACTGTTTTAAGAAAATGGCTACTGTGGGTTTTGCCAAAAACATCATAAACGTAATCTCTCTCTTTCGCTCTGAGTTAGCAGCACCGCCCAGCATGTGTTTGACGAGAGGGTGACAGCGGGATCCCGTCTCCTCTTCTACTAATTCCTCTCTCGCAGTCTGCGTCCTGGCATCGATGTACCATCAATCCACGCCACTGACATGCACATACACCGCAGATGTCCATCAAATGCCAGTCACAGATGTGCTCCCACCCACACACCCTCCAGGACACACCCCCCGCCAAGCAATGTGAGCGTCGGTGCTAGTCGAGCCTATATGTGTGTGTCCTTTTAAGTGTGCACATGTGTGTGTGTGTGTGTGTGTGTGTGTGTGTGTGTGTGTGTGCGTGTGTGTGTGTTCATGCACTGTGACAGCCCTGCTGGATCTGAGCTGGATCTTGTCGAGTGTTGAAACACACTCACTCTCTCATTCTACCCCCACGCTTGGAAGTTTGGAGTTTACAGAATCTTTTTAAACAAGACTCCCCCCTTCCAAACTTATACCTGTATTTTCCTGGCTTTGACAGAATTTATAGTGCCAGGCCTCATGAGCCCATTGTCAGCTTCTGCTAAGTGTGTGTGTGTGTGTGTGTGTGTGTGTGTCTAAGTTTAGAATAGCTCCCTAGGAGGCTGTAGTATTTACCATCTTTTTGCTGTACTTTTACCTGTCCCCTCTGAACAGAATATGGGCCATGCCGCATCCTAAATACACACTGGTTGAAGAACAAATTTAGCATTTGGAAAGGCCAAATGCTATTCCTGACCTAACCAACTGAGATGTTTTGACCTGAAGCAGGTATTTAATAAGAGAGTGCAGGTGGTATTACCAAAATCTAAAATCAGGATGAGTGTTATTTTGTATTGTGATAATGGTCACAAAAGAGCTGAAAATTAAACCCCAAAACGAATTATGTATTACATAACCACAGAGCAATGTCTATTTTTTTATAATCTAGTAACTTGAAAACTAAAAAAAAACTGAAATTTTTTTTGTCCATACAATGGGGTCCAAACTTTTAACTTTGGAAACTTTTAGAATTTTACATTTATTCCAAAATAACTCAAGGCAGTAACAATTTTACATATATCTGCAAGCAATGATTACAAGCGCTTTAAAGCATTTAAGCACATATGAAAATTTAGCAGAGTAACCACCTAAATCAATTATTTAGAAAAGCATTTTTGGCAAATCCAGGTAATTCAGCATGGAAATATTATGTTTTTTAACATTTATGACTTAACGTTTATCACCAGTCGCATGTGCTCACCAGGTTTCGTGAAGTTTTGAGTTTTCCTTTAGGCTTTATAGGATTTTGAGTAAATTTGGAAAGGCCCCTTTTCTAAACAACCCCTTTTTAGCTTCCCAAAGGGTACATAGAGAGTCCAGAGAATTGTACTGCAGTGTTTTTTTGTTTTGTTTTTTTTTTTCAGATTTTTCCAGGCAAAAACCTAGGACTAGTTCGCAAAAGTATTTTTTTTTCTCAATAATTTAACAAACGATTTGATTGACAGCAGTGGTATTACAGGCAAAGTTGTCCGGAATGAGGAGTTATATCGTATGATATGAATATCGCATGTATGTGCGAAAAACCATACAATGTATAATCGTTTATGCCCTTGAAAAATGTGATATCTCCCTCCCAGTCACCGATTTCTTTCAAATTTCTTGTACACCTTTGGGGCCATGAATCAAACAGGCCCACCGAGTTTCGTTCTAATCAGCCTCCATTTACCTTAGTCTAATAGGTGCTCAAACTTCATCTGCCAAAGGCAGCCATGTTTTTTTTGGTTTTTTTTTGAGATATGCAAATGTCCTTATAGACACTTGTGACACTTTGGGCCAAGACCGTGCTCAGCGATTTTCATGTTGATAGAATAAATGGTTGCATAGGTATAGACATTATAGCACCACCAAGTGGCCAAGCTCTGATTTTTTTGTTCTGTGACCTCAGATTGTACCCTGGAAATCCAGAGGTCTCGCGAGAGCACAATTTGAATTGTCTCTGCAAGACACTCTGGCATCGAGCAATGACGCACGTTACTGCATTACGTAATCAGTTCTGGGAACCAATCAAATCGTTGTATCTGATGTAGGCGAGCCAGAGGCGAGCTAAGCTGATGACGACAGCGCTGCGACGTCCGTAATCATTTAGTAAACATTGAAAGATGGCTACAGATGAACACCAGTTGTTTGCAACGGCGTTGGCCGCTACAATGAACGAGTTAGACTTGGCTTTTCATATAAAAGAGGAACAGAAAACCGCACTTGAATCATTCCTTTGCAAGAAGGACGTTTTAGCTGTTTTGCTGACTGGATACAGCAGGAGTTTAATCTATCAGTTAGCTCCACTGGTAGCTAAGGGTATGGGGTGTATTGTTGTGATTGGTCGTGGTGTTATCCAATTGCGTGCAGTGAGAGTTTCAAATGCATGCTTGAGTTAGGCCCTTTTCATTGCTCGATGGCAGACCCTTAATCTTAATAGATTAGGGTCTGGATTTTTTCCAGGCTACTCAGATTGAGCTCTTACATAAGTGTTCTGACTTTGGCGAAGATATCTCATTCAATTCAGGAGTTATAGGCATTTCACTAAAAGTAGACCTGCCCCTTTAGAACGGTTTGGCATCCTTGTGCAACGGTGAGTCGAAAGGTCCACTTTTTTGATAATTATTAATATTCAATCTCCAGGGAATCTTTATGCACTTGTTTGGTTCCGATCAGGTGAGAAACCTAGAACTAGTTTACAAAAGTAAGTTTTTCAAAAAAAATTTGCCAGGCTCACAATCGAATCTGACAGTTTAGGAGTTACGAGCGATTTCATACTTTTGATTTCTGTAGCGCCCCTAACGGGCCGATTGGGGCAAGCCATGGTGATTTTGTCTTGGTGTGAGTACTACCATCCCTCCGGTTTGGTCTGCACAATCAGTGCAGACCAAACTGATCCTTGGCCATTCTTACAAAAAGGTATAACGTGCCTAAACCCCTAATAACATATTTTATTTTTTGTTTTAATTATTATTATTTAATTATTTTTAGTTTCTATTTATTTCAATAGTTAACTTTTAATATTTGGGGGGGGGGTGTCATCAATCATCAAATCTCAGACAGAGATTTACCTTAAATTTTATCAAGATGATTACTCACTAAAAAACCCCACAGATCATGTTTGTTAGGCCATTTCAAGTCTTGTTTTGATGTAACAAAGTAGTTATATATCTAAAAGCAAAGTTGTTTACTTACTTATTTAAATCAGTCTTCCCATTAACGCCATTATATTTTCCATTTAGACTGATTCACGGAATGCACACAAACACAAGAGGCAGGATTTATTGCATGAACCAATCACAGCTGATCCTAACCAGTCATATCCAATCATATCGTGATGGAGGCATTGCCTCCTCTCATGTGACTTTGCCCCATTCATTCTCAATTACCCCCAGCAAACTCACGGCATGCTTTAGAGGGTCTGTTAAAACTCAGTGGGCTCATGGAGGGCGAAAGAGATGCGGACTCCCCCTGTAACTTTAACTGCTGGTGTCACTGTTGGACAGTGTTTCTTTAGAAAAACTAGTGATTAATACACTTGAAATATGTTGCAATATTCAAGCAATATAACAGCCGTTATTTATGCAAGTAAAATTTACCTGGAAGTGAATGACACAGAAAGCATTTCTCATTCAAGTTACAAATGGCCAAACCTGCTCTTACGTTAAAAAAAAGGTGGAAAATGAAATGATATGTAGTGGAAATACATCATCATCATCATCATGAAGTCACTTCAGAGGATGACAATGACAGGAACCGCGGCTACGCCACTTCTCAGAACCCTGACTCACAATCTCGACTGTGTGCCCACATGAGCTGAACTGATGTGACAGAGCATATGCTGCATAAACCATCATCCGATGTCTGCGTTAACAGATTTTTAGTGTTCTGACCTTGTCTGTTTTTTTATCTCTTTTCTCAATCCATTCTTACTTGGAGGATTTGCCTCGATCTTCTGCAGTGGTTGAGAACGTAGGCAAGATGAGTGGGCACAACACTGCAGACATGCAGACTTCGCTCTCCCTCTGTCTAAGAGCGTGGACAAGGGAACAGAGGTGCTTATTATACCTCCTAACTGCTGATAGTGTTTCTTGACATCTAGAAGAGTGGCTGCAACTTTATAGAACAAGGGTTACCATCTAGCCATTGCTGTACCGGACTCCTGCCAAGCTGATAATTGTCTAGTTCTGTGTCTTTGGAAGTTCTCTCTTTCTACTGACCCCTTCGTCACCTTCCACAATGGCACAAGAGGACAAAGCTATGGGTTTGTAATCAAAAAGAGCAAGCAGTGGTAGATGAAATGAAACACTATAAATACACACCTTGGAAAAAAATAATAACAATGGAAAGAGTAATCTTTTCCCAAACTTTTGAACAGTAGTAGGAACATATATACCTATATACATATAGTAAAATCTGAAAGTGAAATGTGTCTTAAGCATTTTAAATAAAGCCCCAGTCCAACCAGATCATGGAATCAGTGAGCTTAAAACCCGAAAATTAATAATACCCCATAATTTACTCAGCTTCAAGCCATCCTAGGTGTATATGACTTTCTTCTTTCAGACGAGTAAGATTGGAGTTATATTAAAATATCGTGGCTCTTCCAAGCTTTATAATGACAGTAAATGGCTGTTGATTTTTGAACCCCAATAAAGTGCATCCATCCATCATTTAAAGTGGTCCATACAGCTCCAGAGGTTAATAAAGGCCTTCTAAAGTAAACCGATGTATTTTTCTTACACAAACGCACCGAATCACTTCAGAAGGCCTTTATGAACCACTCTGAACTGTGTGGAGCACTTTTTACAATAGATAGAAGCACCTTATTCAACTTTTAAAAAATCAACAATGATTCACTGCCATTCAGGACATTTTTTATATAACTTGTACTTACCTGAAAGAAGAAAGTCATATACACCTATGATGGCATGAGGGTGAGTAAATCAAGGGGTAATTTAATTTTGGGTGAGCTATCCCTTTAAGAAATTAGATAACAGTTCAGTGAGTTCACTGAATCAGCTCAATAGAATGATTCATCACGAATCAGACATCACCATCACCATCACTCCTCAGAGACTTAAAGAGACTCAGAGAGTAAAAAGTAAACTATATAATGCATTGAAATGTAGAAGTAATCCTACTGTACATCTACCATTGAGAGGGTAATATGAACTATAACCATGCTGTTCTTGAGCAAGGCACTTACTTTGAATAAACAAGTCAGCCAAGTGACTACTTACTTCCACTTCTCTGTCTACACCTCACAACAAATGTTTTCAACAATACCCCAACATCCTCTCTATGAATGACATTGATACACTGAAGTATCAAAGACAATTAATGCCCAAGCAACAGGATCCTACTGCGTCCGCTCCCGCTGGCACATCCGAAACGGATCAGTGCCGACACCACCGACCGCAGGCACCCTCTGGGAAACAGATCTTACCATATGGGATTGCAGGTCTACAGGAGACCCTTTGAATTTCACGTCACCACAACCGTATTTAAGTAATTGGGCCTCAAAATTACACAAACAGTAGGCCGAAAAGAAGCACGCTCAATCTAGACACTAAAGCGAGACTTCGCGGGAGTGAAAGAGATACCACTTGGCTTTTAAGATGTTTGCCTTTTAGTTCACATCGACTTAATTCAACCTCTGATTAATTTATAGTGTCCTCTGCATAATAGCTTGGCTCAGCTCTCCTGCTGGCTGAATGCAGTACTAGGGTGATTCAGGAAGTTGTTCTGGGTCACCGATCTTGTCATTCCTCCATTTGCCTTTTCCTATCATTTTCCTGTTGCATTGCAGCACGTCACGTGTTGCGTGTAGGTGTGTGTGCGTGTTTTTGTCAGGCTAACCTTCCATTGTAATCTCTCGAACCCTCCTCTTTGTTGTCTAGGCTGAAAAGAGTTTGATAGTTGTCTGGCTGACAGCGTTTATTGGGAAACGTGACACATTCGTCTCTTTATTTTTCTTTTTGGAGGCATTTCTCTTCCTATGTGAACCTTTTCAAGTCTTATTTTCTTTTTGTGTTTAAAACAAAGCTGGCACATCATGACATACAGGTAAGAACATAAAGAGAAAGACAGGCACGAAGGGAGGTAAAGTGGGAGGGGAAAACGGGGGAAGAACATAAAAGATAAGCCTTACATCCTGCCAGGGTGCTTGGACCTCTTTTAAACGACGGAGATAAAAACAGATTTTTAGCATACGTGTGGCGCTGCTTTTTAAACCTGGTTTGAAACGGAATCCTGATTTTGACAGAATGACAAAGAGACCGATAGATCTATATTCATGTGTGGTGATTTAAAGGGAAAGTTCATCCAAAAATGACAATTCTGTCATTTATTACTCACCCTCATGTCGTTCCAAACCCTTAAAGGGGTCATCAGGTGCCCATTTTCCACAAGTTGATATGATTCTTTAGGGTCTTAATTTGAAGTCTATATCATACTTTGGTTAAAATGTCTCAATGGTAGTGTAAAAAAACACTCTTTTTACCAGGTCAAAAAAAAGCATAAAACACTCACTTCTGCTGTGGGTGAAGTTGCATCACAAATGATTTGCATGAACATAGACGCATATGTAGATCGGGATCGGTGCTTTCCTTTCAAAAATGAAAATAATGTTAAATCTCTGCGTTTTCAGTAAGATTTTGTATGTTTTTTAAAGATGTCTTTTCTGCACACCAAACCTGTATTTATTTGATCCAAAGTACAGCAGAAACAGTACAATTTTGAAATATTGTTACTGTTTAAAATATATGATTTCTATTTGAAAATGTAATTTATTCCTGAGATTTCAAATCTGAATTTTTAGCATCATTACTTCAGTCACATGATCCTTCAAAAATCATTCTAATATTCTGAATTGCTGCTCAAAAATTTTGATTATTATTATTTTGAAAACAGCTGAGCAGAATTTTTCACTTTACTTGGATGAATAGAAAGTTCAGAAAAACAGCATTTATCTGAAAATCTTTTGTAACATTATAATTGTCCTTATCATTACTTTTGATCAATTTAAGCATCCTTGCTAAATAATTAGCATTAAGTATTAACTTCTATAATTTCAGTTAAGTTAATAATATAATTTTTAAAATAGTTTACCCACATAATGTTACAAAAGCTTTATGTTTTAGATAAATGTTGATCTTTGGATCTTTCTGTTTTAAATATTACTATTAATAATGTTAATGTTTCTTGAACAGCAAATCAGCATAATGATTTCTGAAGGACACTGTGAAGACTGGAGTAATGATGCTGAAATTGTAGCTTTCATCACAGGAATAAACTACATTTTAAATATCACAATATAACTGCTTTTGCTGTATTTTGGATCAAATAAATGCATGTTTGGTGAGCAGAAGAGACTTCTTTAAAAACATTACAAATCTTACTGTTCAAAAACTTTTGACTGATAGTGGAAGATTTAACTCTAACTAGTTGCTTGCTCTCTCGTCCGGTCTATTCTGTCTTGACCAAGAGAACAAATTAAAATTTACAGTAGAACTACGATGCTGTCAGGCAAAGAGTCACGTTCAATTGAAGTACTACTTGACAGCTGTCCATTCTCAACAAAACACAAACTGAACATCCACCCACACACACAGGCTATACCATCGATTTGATGTAAAAGCACACTGTCATGTGTGAGAGACAGAGAGAGTGAGAGAGAGTTGATGTAGCTGGTTAACTTGCAACAACACTGACCTCTTTTCACTAGGTGTGTGAATGTGCGTTCCTGATTAAATGACAGGAGCTCAACAAAATAAAGAATTCAGTGCACTGCAATAAAACTACTTCACAGACGCACACATACAACTTTTGCACATCTTAATTGTTGCCTGTTTGAGTGATGGCAGCATTTAGCATTTAAAGGAGAAAAAACAGTTAAATCTTCTGTCGGTTGGGAACACATTCTTTTCTTTTCAGTCTTTCACACAAACATAAACTTGTTGAACCTTCTTTTTCATCTGCATAAACAGAATAGCAACAGAAAAGCTCACAAAATCATTTGCAAAACACCTCTCTACTAGCAGAATAGACAAACAGATCTTTATTCCTCTCTATAACTCATCTTACTTTGTTTCTGCCAGTAATGATGTTTAGAACACATTGTTAAATGCTAATTTTAAGTCTATAAAATAAACAACTGTATTATTAATGGTATTTTAATTAACATTACCATTGGAAAGCTTGACTTTATTCTCCTGTTACCTCTTGAATTTCTATTGTTTCATGCTTTCCGAAGCCAACAATTCAGCACATTAATATCCTAATTTCAGCATACTTATTTGCATCTAGTATTATTTTTTCCACTCATTCCGTAACATACCAGTGACCCCATTTTCAGTTGTAAACTGCAAGCTAATTATAACTACTAGGAGTACTATAAACTCAAACCCACACACAAACCCTACAGGAAAATGTTTAGCAATTCTATTGTATAATAATACATATTTAATAATAATACTTGAAAAAATAAATAATATCATGTAATATTTTATAATATTATAAAATACCCTATCATCCAGAGCCCTAGAGCTACAAAATATGGGAAGTAAGGATCTACGAGACACATACTTGCGCACACACATTCATGCTGCTGTCTTTTTCTTTTGTGTGCTCTTCCTTTCCGGTTGCAAATAATGCAAATAATGCTTTTACATGCATATTCATGAGCGCAGAGAGGCATGCTGGGATGCTGGACAAAGGGAAGAAGAAAACTAGAGAACAGAAGGAGCTGTCAAAGCAAAAGACAGAGAGAAAGAGAGACAGGCCTGGATGACACTCATTCATTCGTCCTGGAAATACTAGTAAATGTCTTTTAATAACACACACACTCACAGCATTCAAAGTTAGAACACCAAATGCCAGAAGTGGCACAGTGGATGTTAAGATCTTTGGCTTCGACTTTGACTGGATAAAGGCTGTAAGCGTATTAGACTCAAAATCCACTGCTGAACTGTATTTCCACTCCTTACAGTGAACAAAAGGTCACCCAAAACTATAAGAGATGAGCACGACTGGCACAGACAACAAAAACGATCAAGACTGGCACAGTAGCTATCATTTTTAGCAAAATTCTCAAAGTGGATTTTTTTTAGATTTGCTGCTTATTGATTTCACAGACTTTGTTTGTAGAGGTACTGTTATTATAGGTAGTATTTTGATTTCCAAGTCCATTTATCTCGTTTTAAAATATATATGTAGGTATTAGTAAGTAACATTTACAAGCACAAAATGTACCTTTTCTATCTTTGTACATGTTTGTACATGCAATTTGGGTGTATTACAACATTCCTACAGTACATATTTACAACTAAAAATGTAAAACATCTACAAATATTTTTATTTTTATATCATTACAGGGCTCTAGACTAACTTTTTGCACTGGTTGCACTGGTGCGCCTAACTTTTTTTCTTAGGTGCACCAGCACAAAAGTTAGGTGCACCCAAATTTTCAACCGCATCACATTCAACACCGCAGTTTTACAAGTTCACTTTTTTTTTACTTTTTTATTTTATTTATTTTTTAATCCCTGTCCATATAGGCAATATTGACTTGTAAATGATTAACTAACAATCTGGTCAATATAAAGTTCTTTATTTGAAGCATATTTTTTCCCCCAGTACTTTACCCTACTTTGTGTAATAACGAAAACATTTCAGTGAA
This sequence comes from Garra rufa, assembly GCF_049309525.1. Classification (NCBI taxonomy): domain Eukaryota; kingdom Metazoa; phylum Chordata; class Actinopteri; order Cypriniformes; family Cyprinidae; genus Garra; species Garra rufa. The sequence goes on along the minus strand of NC_133365.1, from coordinate 44,194,686 downwards.
AAAATAAGTCCAAAACTCTCTATTTTAACATTTTGAACAATAGGGCTCTAAAATTGTTTTTTTTATTTTATTTTTATTTTTCGAAATTCTTGTTTTAATTTTTCTCATAATCAAATGAAAGCATAAACATGTATTTATTTTTAATCAAATGAAAAATAAACCTTTTTAATTTTTGGAAAACATATATATGATTTATAAATAGGAATATATAAACACCTACATTATACTGTACAAAAGTAATACAGGACTAATATTGTTCTGTTTCATGTTAAACCGTACTTTTATTTTGACAGGTTGCCGTGAAGTTTCTGTGTGTACAGTATGATATGATGCTTTCTCAAATGAAACGGTAAAAGTGACACAGTAGGTTTGGAGATTGAGTTTATCTGTTCATGTGAGATGCAAATGCGAAAAATTAGCGGGAGCGTCACGCATGCTTCAGTAGCCTATACGCGTGTAGTTAAAAAAAAAATACACGTCTCCACCATTAATACATAGAGGCAAACGGAACATGCAGGATTCATTTTAAACGGTCTTTTTGCCTTTCAGTTTTCATAGACACTAGTCCATATCGCGATTTGAATTAAGTGACAGACCAACTTTTGATTTATCAATCCAGAAATCAACGTATTACGTGGCATTCCGCGCCATAGTAAATTCGGTTTTTATGAATGGAGTCCGCGATCCAGTCCGTGTTTTTGCGGAGGAGGCATTGTAAACGCTTGCCAATGTAGAGACAACCTGACTGCATCACATGCATTTTCAAACGTACACACACGTACAGGAATATCTGGACCACGGACAATCAGAGGGGGGGCGGGATCCGTCCTTTATCTCTGATTGGTTTAGACCACGATATGGGTCTAATGTGTGTCTGTTGTTGAGCAACAGGGAGACTTTAAGAGTGAAGGAGTTTCGCTTTTTTCCCCCTCGAACGGCTGGTCGCACCGGTGCAACCTTTGATTTTTTTTAGTCGCACCATTGAGAAATTAGGTCGCACATGCGACCAAATTGGTCGCACTCTAGAGCCCTGCATTAAGATATTTGTATCAACACCTTTTCATCATTTGATCGATAAACAATTTAGACTTTTAGTTCTCTTAAAGGGGTCATCGGATGCCTATTTTCCACAAGTTCATATGATTCTTTAGGGTCTTAATGAAAAGACTATAATATACTTTGGTTAAAAATTCTCAATAGTAGTGTAAAAAAACAGCCTTTTACCTTGTCAAAATCAGCTCTGCAAAAACTCAACTCATTTTAAGACATGGCCCCTTTAAATACAAACGAGCTCTGCTTGCCCTGCCCATCTCTGGGATTATGAGTCGTGATGTTTACTTTATTTAGCTGCGTTTAGCCTCGAAACTTGCCAACAAGGACATTATTAAGAAAGTCCATTTGCAAAGATGCATAAAAAGCCTTTTTCTCACTTCTGCTGTGGGTGAAGCTGAATCAGGAACGATTCGCACGAACTAGACGCATATGTAGATCGGGATCCGGCACTTTCCTTTTAAAAACGAAAGTAACGTTATCACCTTCAATGGCTCAGATGTTGGGAGTAAATGACGACTGCTATGTTCATTACTACATCCAACAACAGAACACTTCAATCGCTCAATCTGAGACATTTTTATCTTCCTCTGCACCTGAGTCGAAACAATGGCGATCAGAGTCGGGCTGTTTCAGCTCGGTGAGGGCAGGTCTAAGGTGTCATGTCAATCTACTATTGTGGGAGCGGCCTCTGTCGGTGTGCCGTCACACTGACAAGAAGCTGAGAATTACCTGATTTTAAAAAGGGGATATTACTTTTAAAGATAAAAAAAACACTAGGTGGATTTTTATCATTGTAGGGTGGTTGTGTACTCAAACTGCCATGTTCAAATAACATGTAAAAGTTAGTTTTGGATCTGATGACCCCTTTAACCTAACCTCAAACCTAAACATTGTATAATGAATATAAAAATATATAAAACTTAATACATCAAAATATGCAGGGAAATTAAAATTTTAGTAACAATATAGCATTAAAAAGATGTTGAGTCGCTAATCCCACTCCTACCTCTAAAAGTAACCATAATCATATCTTAAAAATATGACCTGCTGTAAAACTTCTTGAAGCAACATTTTTTTTTAATTTCAAGACGAAGATCGCTAAATAAAGGCTTTTTTAAACAAAAAGTTTGGGCCTGTTCTTCGAAGTCGTATGGATTCTTGAGATTTAGATTAGTGCGCACTAATAAAATGTATTACTTTTATAATTATGTTGCGATTTTGGTGTATTTTATGGTTCTATTGTCAGTCGCAGCATGGAGAAAACACCATTTGTGTCCCATGGCTAACAAAGTAAATATTACATGTTACGTAAAATGTGATTTTACAAAACGTACATTTACTTAAGTTTTTACAGACACTAAAATATACAATACTGATGTATTTACAGCATCTAAACGTACAGTACTAACATATTTTCAGCATTTTAACACACATGTCCAATGTCCAATACAGTTTTTCACCGTATATAGCAGGGGAACCTACCGTTAACAGGTTTTTACAGTAGCATTTTTTACTGTTAAATTCACGGTCATTTTTTACAGAGTAGGTTTAGGTTTGGGGTAGGTTAAGGGGTCTAAAATCTAAATAGCTTATCGATAAAATGATAAAAATGCACTGATACAATGGTATTTTGTTTTTGCTAAAAACACATAGCCTTTTTTACGTTTTAAATGTTAAAATGCATCCAAATTGTACGTTTCAGCATAAATAAAAATGTACATTTTGTGCTTCTAAAAGTTATGTACTAATACCTACGTATAAACAATGAGACCAGGTTGAAAATACATCTGAATTCCCATGAGATCACGCTGTTTTAAGAATGTTTAGATGCAGTTACTTGAAAAAAAATGATTAAGCAAACTTTTTTGCATTGCAGAGCAGTCAAGGGAACATTGGCTTTGGTCTTGGCTGAACACTGAAAACAGTGTATGCTGTTTGTTTTCTACTGGAACCGATCCAGGATTGTCTTTGCTTATAAACTGCCTATCTAGAGAAACGGCGAAGGGATCTGTATGTCCTGTACACACAGTATTGGAAGTGCTGATACCGTGGATCCGAAGAGAAATGGATCTGAATTGCTTGACTTTGGGTTCACCCATCAGGGGTTGGGAACAACATAGTGAGATCTTTTCAATGAATGTCTTTGAAGAGAAAGCACAGAGTGCTGTGTACAGTGGCCAGTTAAGGTCTCATGCGGTTCAGAGTGAACTCATCAGTCAAACAGCCAAAGTGCCAAAGCACCAATTCTCATGAAAAATAAACAAGCAGGAAATGAAAGAGTATCTGTATCTGATGGCGCCGCAGAGAGCAGCATGATTGGGGGAATGAAAAAGGGCCACAAAATTGACATATGTTATTTGTATTACTGTTAACTGTGGGAAAGGGAAAAAGATATAAAGAAAAATATACTTAAAAATTAGAATGGCACAGAGAAAGCGAGAGACCCTGAATAACAAGAACCGTTCAGCAGTGTACAGTATATCAAGCACCAAAAAATATTGAAGGTATGTGAAGAAAATAAGCTATTCAAAAAACTTGTGTTTCAATCAACTGAGATCAAACACGTTAAATTAAAGAAAACTCTGTATTGATGGAATAAACATAGAAGACAATGTGTATGTGCATTGGAAATGAGTCACAATGGTCAACATACATTTTACAACCAACCAGTCGATTAAAAATATATTTCTGTCTATTCAGAAATCATTCTAATATGCTGATTTGGTGCTCAGGAAACATTTCTTAATATTATAAATTTTGAAAACAGTTGTGCTGCTTGATATTTTTGAGGAAACTGTTATACTGTACTTTTTTAGATGATGCATGAAAATTTGTGCTGTCAAAATCAGCGCATTAACGCAGGCGATTAATTGTTCCAGTTTAACGGCATTAAAAATATTTAATACAGTTAATGCAAATAATCTAATAACCCAGCTGCTGTGATGTCTATTAATCAAAGAACATAAGAAAAAATATATAATATAATATAATATAATATTTAGTATTTAGAGATTCATAACTTTATTTAATTTCTATATATTTCATACTTGCTGCAGGGCACGGGACATAAAGGGTTTATGTGAAGATTGATCACTTAAGTTAGTTCACTTAAATTAGAAGTTGTTATTTTTTAAAGTCTAATAAATGTTAAAATTGATAGCTCTCAAATACACTATAAGGTTAAATACTAAGGAAAAAAATCCCAGTCATACTAAAAATATTTAACAAATATTAAAAAACAAAATGTCTTTATGTTGTTTCTACACTAATTTGAATACTGAATGCGAAATGATTGCAATATAAATTAAAAACTTTAATGTTATGTGGGATTTATCGCAATTAATATCAGAAAAAAAATTAGATTAATCAGTTCATTTTTTTAAATAATCGATTGACAGCACTACTGAAAAACAAAAAAATAGAACAGAATTAATGTTATAGAAATAAGTCTATAAATCTATATATAACTCAATATATAAATATATTTATAAAAATTACAGTGTGCACCTGATTAAACTAGTCAATTTTGAAAAATAATTGAGTGTGCATGTATGTTTCATTCTATTCAAGGAAACACTTTCACTGCAAACTACCAAAAACATTAACATATTCATAAAGTATAATACAAAGGCCAAAGTCCTGCTTTACAGGCCAGTCGTTAAAGCCAAAAATGAGAAAGTCACACTTGAGCAGAACTGTACAACAGAAACAGGAGTCACTGTCTATGGCTATTCTCCACTGAAATGAAGGACTTTTTCTTGTTCAGAGAGGTCAGAAGATTCAGCACAGAAGAGTTTGGAACAGGCCATATACACAGTGCAGCTAAATACAGTTACACTAGTGCACTTTGGGTATGCCATTATACAGCTACTGTACATGGCAAGTCCCAAATGGGGAAAAAATCACATGAAATCCAAGATTTTTGAAGTGCATTTACAAAAAACAATTTTGACTGGATTTCAAACCACATACAGGTCTATAAAAACTGATTTTATGTAGTTTTTTTGTTGTTGTTCAAACTGCTAACAATTTATATTGAACTAAAAAGAACTGAAGAATAAAGAAATAAATGCAGTTTTCACTTCCGACACTCTGCTTTGTGTATGTGGCCATATATAGATGTATATAGAGGAAGTGGAGAAGTGACAATTATCAAGCAATCCTGCAATTATTGCAATTAAGCAATGTTTAAAATAAAGGGCACAGTTCTACGATTATACACTGCCTCTCCTATTCTAGAAAATTCTACACAATACAGCTGCTCAATCATACATACAACCGTAAGCATTGCATTTTGATTAGAGTAGTCATTCTCACACGCATCCACTGTTTTTGAAAAGGATGCATGCTCAACACAAACAACGTACGTCGAGAGCAGTACAGTCACACATGACTGACTAATAACAGCCAAGAGAAATCCTTCAGAATGACTAGTGTTTGTAAATATTATCATTGGGATTCAATGCCGAGGAAAGAAAAAGAAGGGCTGTTGTAAACTCTAAATTTGAAATTTTGATGAGAGTTTATTCACCCCTTCAGGCCATCCATGATGTAGATGAGTTTGTTTCTTCATACGAACAAACAAACTCGTACTTTGGCCAGTTTGAAGTTTGAAAAAGATGGATTTGTTTAGTACAAAAATGCTTTATTCACTTCACAAGATGATAATGGATGGACTGGAGTGGTGTGGATTACTTGTGGATTACTATGATGTTTTTATCAGCTGTTTGGACTCTCATTCTGACGGCACCCATTCACTACAGAGGATCCATTGTTAAGCAAGTGATGAAATGCTAAATACGTGACCCTGGACCACATAACCAGTCATAAGTGTGAGATATATTTCATCTATAAGCTAACTAAATAAGCTTTCTATTGATGTGTGTGGTTTGTTAGGACAGGACAATATTTGGTTAAGATACAACTACTTGAAAATATAGAATCTGAAGGTGCAAAAAAAATCTAAATATTGAGAAAATCGCCTTTAAATTTGTCCAAATGAAGTTCTTAGCAATGCATGTTACTAAACAAAAATGAAGTTTTGATATATTTACAATAAGAAATGTACAATGTATCTTCATGGAACACAATCTTTACTTAATATCCTAATGATTTTTGGCATAAAATAATATACCTTGCTACTTAAGGTTAAGGTTTTGTGGTCCAGGGTCACATATATGCTCTAATGCAGAATAAAAAAACTATTTTAGATGGACTGGGGGTAATTAAATATTCAAAAAATATATATATTGGGGGTGAACTATTCCTTAAATTGATTTTTATATCCTTTAACCTATTTCTAGACTAACGCAATATCTTCAAAAAATTATTTGTATATTTGTTTACTACGCCATTTCCCTCATGGAGGCAGCTGTTGGTGAGTTTAGCATCAAAACAGGAACATTTCATCTTACAATGCATGAAAAACCTGACCTACACACAAACACAAACACATAACAGCAGGGAAGACATCAGATGTTATGTGAACTGTGGTATTAAACAGTGAAAACAGTGCATAAAAGCAGAGCATAATCTCCCTGTCTCTAATCTTGCGTGAGGCAGTGATAAAAGTTGACGTGTATATTGATGTTCAGTGATCTTCTAAAAGCTTTCTGACTTTCCTGACTGTAATTACACAGACACTTTGATTTTGTTTGTTTCTCCTTATTGAAGTTTCCCTCTAGAGGTTCTTATTGTGATCTTATTCATTCATATCTGCCAAAAAACTCCCTCAAGCAACTCTCTCTATCTTTTTTGAAGCCTCCTACATCAATATGAGTTTTTATTGGACATAACCTGTGGCTACATCTCATTTAGCAGAGATGATTTATCCAAAGCAACTTAGAGTACATCAACCACACGGACGGTCTTCTAGAGCAACATGGGGTTAAGAGTCCAGGTCAAAGACGCAATGCTGAATTCCCCTCATAACTCTTCTATTGTTTCCCTTTCAAGTATACAGCAGCACCCTTAATCCATCAAAGCATTTTTCATTATTATCTCTGTATGATATTCAATCCAAGTCCTATTTGGTGGGCTTTTCTAAATTTGTGCTCAGTTAATTTGCAATAAAATTAAAATTGCACAATAACTACCGACATGTTGCCATTTGTGAATCCATTCAACTCCTTAAATGCGCCGCTGTATGTTGTCTACGAAAATAACTAGTTCATTCTCACCGCTGTCTCCATCCACCTGAGGGGAAGTTAATTTGGGAGCTTGTGCCGGAAGATTTACCTTGACTCTGACAGCAAAACAGCACCGTTTAAATATCATCCCCTTTTCCTCTCACATTGTCCCCTGTCAAAACAAATGCAAATGCAGACTTCAGAGGGAAAAAAAAACATGTATCACACTCAGACTCTATCAAATCCTCAGTTTCAGCTGCTATGCTTCTCTCAAGGGCAGAGCAGGTTTGATGACTGTCCTTAGAGTAGGACGTCAGTAGCATGTCATCAGACAAAAACCTTGCCATTCACAGTGCTGTTAGAATGAGGAAGGGCGTTCATAAATGCCAACAGACCCATCTTGGGAAATTTAATGCCAAGACAGATTCTTACCCTTTTCAGCACTGAACTGGTGAGCAATTCCAGCTGCAGTGTTGAACCGATTCCCTATTGAGAGTCTCTGCATTATCTTGTCTTCTCGCGAAAAATCTTCAGAAAAATGACAAATTCTTTGGTTTTTCAGCATTTTTGTGTATTTGAACCCTTTCCGACAATGACTGAATGATTTTAATATCCATCTTTTCACACTGCGGACAACTGAGGGACTCGTGTGCAACTATTAGTAAAGTTTCAAATGCCCACTGATGCTCCAGAAGGAAAAACAATGCATTAAGGGCCAGGGGTGTAAACTTTTAAAAAGAACGACGTTGTGAAATTTCTCTTATTTTGCAATAAATATCATATTTTTTCATTTGTTACTGCCCTTTAGAAGAAAATACTTACATGTTTCCCAGAAGACAAAATAAGTTAAATTCACCCTGATCCTCACATTTAAAAAAGTTTTCACCCCCTGGCTTTTAATGCAGTGTGTTTCCTTCAGAAGAATCTGTGAGCGTTTGAACCTTCTGTAATAGTTGCATATGAGTCCCTCAGTTGTCCTCAGTGTGAAAAGATGGATCTCAAAATCATGCAGCCATTGTTGGAAAGGGTTCAAATACACAAAAATGCTGATGAATCAAAGAGTTTGTGGGACCTGAAGGACTTTTGTAAAGAACAGCGGGCATTTAAACTGCTCAGGACAAACAAGATACTCGTGAACAACCATCACTAAACAAAAAAAACCCCCAAAAAACCAACTGTGGATCATTCAGGTAACAACACAGTATTAAGAATCAAGTGTATGTAAACTTTTGACCGGGGTCATTTTTATATCAGATTTTCTCTTGTGGACTATATGTAAACGTCTTTTATGTGAAATATCATACTAAGGTCAGAACTAAATAAAAAATAACATGCATTTTCTATGTTCCCTTTTATTTTAGTAAAATAATTAACATTTTGCAGATTCTGCAAGGTGTATGTAAACTTTTGACCTCAGCTGTATATTTAAAATCCTTAAATCTTATAATTTATGAAATTATAGGTTGTTCTTTAATTTTCACAATAAATAAATACATTAAAAATACATTCTGTAAAAAAAAACAAAAAAAAAAACTTTTTTTTTCATACATTTTCCAGTAGCACGTTGCTGCCCCTGGATGACCCCAATTCGAAAGCCCATGTTCACAAGTCTTATATTAGGTTAGGTTGTGATAGAGCAGTATCACAATAATCTTGAAAAGAAAATCAAAAATGGCTTCTCACTCCAGGCCGAATCATCTAACTCGGCTCAGGACACTGGCCCAGAGCAGCCTACAGTAAGATCAGCTAGCTGTGCTCTCATACTTAAAAGAGGGGTGAAATTTCATTGTACAGAGTGACAGAGCGTGGCTGGAAAAGAAAGGGATGACCGGAACGGATTCATTCACTTTCCACACACACACCTTCATGAAGCTCAGAAGCTCGCAGGTGTGCACTGAGGTGGTACGACAGGTTACACAGCCCTGGTTCAAACTGTCAAAAGGGTTAGAGCAGTAAGAACAAGCTAGCTAGGGATTTTTTTTATTACACTTAAGGTTAAAGCAGAGCCGGACCTAAGCTAAGTTTAAAGCAAACCTGAGCTGAATTGCTGAATTGCTAACGCTGTCCCACATAGTCCTAAGAAAAATCAAGAGCAGGAAAGTGCTGGCAGCCTCCTAGTGGAGTTTCTTTTCAGTTACGACTAGTTAAGGATCTCCTGTCAGGTAGAGGATTAGTCAAACCACACAATCTCTGCTTTCATCACACTGTCGGATAAACAGGGACTGGCAGGAGCTTGTATGCACCGACTACTTCTCTTCCAGGCTCTGATCGTCACACTGATGGATGTGATGGCTGTCTCTCTCTCTATGAATAGTCCTGCCACGTGCACTTCATAGATTCAAATCTGCTAACCAGTATGACATGCAAAACAGTCAGATTGATAAAAAGACAGACAGAGATGGATAGAAATCTAAGCAGACAGATTCAGCGTAGTAGACTGAAAAGCAGGCCAGTAATCAAAATTAGATTAACTGTATGTGGTCTTTTTTAGTCCTAACTGTCTGTTAAAGGGTTAGTTCACCCAAAAATGAAAATTAGGCCACGATTTACTAACCCTCCAGGTATCCTAGGTGTATATGACTTTCTTTTTTCAGACAAATTTAATCGGAGCTATATTAAAATTATCATGCCACTTCCAAGCTTTAGTGTTTCTCTTCATCAGTCCAAAACAATTCCAATAAAGTGCATCCGTCCATAATAAAAAGTGCCTTACACGGCTCCGGGAGGTGAATAAAGGCCTCCTGTAGTGACTCGATGTGTTTTTGTAAGAAAAATGTCCATATTTAAAACGTAAGAATCACTTTAATCTAGCTTGCACCAATATTATATCAAATAATATTGGTGCATATCAAAATCCTCCGACATTTTCCTTTTTAAATCCTTGTTTTGAACTTCTAATTCGTGAACGTTGTTTTATTTCAAGCTACTTCCAGGTACAACCAGTTGGCACAAGCTAAATTAAAGTGATTCTTATATTTTAAATATGGACATTTTTCTTACATAAAATGCATCGATTCGCTACAGGAGGACTTTATTCACTCCCCCGGAGCCATGTGATTCACTTTTTATTGTGGATGGATGCGCTTTATGCCATTCTAAATCTGATTGGATTTGTCTATAAGAAGGAAGTCATATACACCTAGGATGCCCGGAAGGTGAGTAAATCATGGGCTAATTTTCGGGTGAACTAAGCCTTTAATATTTGGTTTCACATGGTTTATTATATATATATATACATATATATATATATATATATATATATATATATATATATATATATATATATATATATATCTTTGGTGGATGAACCATTTTGTTTCACACCAATTATTTTTAAAGCAGCAGTAAGTCAATTCAATGTTTAACACATTACATTATCAGCCTGCATGAGTTTGACAACTCTTCACTACAGTGCATCATTTTCTTAATCAGTGTTTTCTTGTTTTACAGTTAAAAAAGTAAGCACCCATAAAAAATGAATAAGATACATCCTCATTTCAGTATATTTCTTGTTTTAAGAATAAATGTAACAAAATATAGCAAGGTTTACAAGTATACATAAACAAATGTATTAAATTTCATTTCAATATAAATTTTCTGGTAACACTTTACAATTAGGTTCCATTAGTAAATGTTAGTTAATGTGTTAACCAGCATGAACAAACAATGAACAATCCATTTATTACAGTATTTATTAATCTAACGGTCGTTCATTGTTAGTTCAGGTTAGTTCACAATGTGTTAACTAATGTTAACAAGCACAACTTATTAAAAATGACTTGTTAACATAAACTAAGAATGAACAATACTTATACAACATTTATTAATCTTAGTTAATGTTAACTAAAATAGTTAAAGAATGTTAACTAATGAACCTTACTTTAAAGTGTTACCAGTTTTCTTATTTAATGCATTTGTTTTTAATATATTTGTTTTTAATATAAGAATGTTTCGTTGTTTTTAAATAAAACAAGTCAAAAATACATATTTCTTGCACTGCACAACTTAAAAATACTCTTTCCGACTTAAAAATACTCTTTTCCATTTTGTGTGTTGGCATGTGAGAGTGGAAAAGGGAGAGAAGATATGAATATATCTTAAAATAAGTTATTTTTTGCGCTGAGGTTCATACCCTGTGTTGAGGTTCATAAATAAAATAAACTTCAATAAACATTATAAATAAACCATATAAATAAATGAATAAATAATGCAAGTGGTGAGGAAAATGAACAGAATTCATGTTATATTCTGAAAAAGCACAAATTATATATATTACATTTTCTTATTTAATATATTTAATTAACATAATCTTATAAGAATGTTTATTTTTTTTACTACTAAATAAAACTAAAAGGACAATGCAAAAAGTATGATTTGTATTAAATAAAAACATTTTTTTATATAATAATCTTTAGCGTACAACTTTGTGACTCTTTATGTTAGCGTGCGAGAGGGGGAAAAGTTAGAGAGGATCACAGTGGGTCAGTGAGAGAAGAAAACAGCAAGAGATGGCCAGAGAGAGAGAGATACTGGGGATCACAGGGCTTTAGTCAGGATCAGATAGTGGTTGCAGAGCTCTTAAAACATCTGCGTTATCTTAACCTCGTCCAACCACACAGACCTACACATACACACACTCAAACCCTTTTGCACTGTGTGTGTGTGTGTGTGTGTGTGTGCGCTGCAAAGAGTCCTGCTAAGTTCCTTCATTCCTCACACACACCAGCTCAACACCGACAGGAACTCACACTTGAGCCTCTCAGAGCCACACAGTTGTTAGTCCATAGCTCATAATATACTCTAAAACAATGCTATCATTCTATTTTATATCCATGAGAGTGACAAAATACTAGTTTACATGTTAGAATGTATTTTGCATTGGTGCAAGTGCAACCTATATTTTTAAAAGAGTTGAATTTAGCAAAGAACAAGTAAAATGTAGTGTCAGATGGGTTATATTGTGCATTAAAGCAAATGACATCTGTATTGTCAGATGGGCTGAACATCGCATTAAACCACATGAATGACCAGAGTACAATTTCTTTTCTTTCCACTATGCAAAATTTTTGCTCAGCTCAACAAAAAATTGCTTTGCAAATTGTTTTGGGGAGAAACGTTGGATATTTTTTTGCCACTCATTGTGTGAATAGACATTTAGAAGCATTTGACTAGAACTAAAACAAGTAACCCCAGAAAGACTGAAATACTATTTCAGTATTTCTACCTCAACATTTCACATTTAAAGTTCTTTTAATTGTGATGACTTGGCTCACATTTAACAAAAAACCATCAATTCACTATCTCAACAAATTAGAATACTTCATAAGACTGGAAAGTATGTTCATTTACTGTATATGTCCTCAATACTTGGTAGGGGCTCCTTTTGCTTTAATTACAGCCTAAATGTGGCGTGGCATGGAGGTGATCATTCTGAGGTGGTAGGAAGGCCAGGTTTCTTTGACAGTGGCTTTCAGCTCATCTGCATTTTTTGGTCTCTTGTTTCTCATTTTCCTCTTGACAATACCCCACAGATTCTCTATGGGGTTCAGGTCTGGTGAGTTTGCTGGCCAGTCAAGCACACCAACACCATGGTCATTTAACCAACTTTTGGTGCTTTTGGTAGTGTGGGCAGGTGCCAAATCCTGCTGAAAAAATGAAATCAGCATCTTTAAAAAGCTGGTCAGCAGAAGGAAGCATGAAGGGCTCAAAAATGTATTGGTAAACAGGTGTGATGACTTTGGTTTTCAAAAACCACAGTGGACCAACAACAGCAGATGACACTGCACCCCAAATCATCACAGACTGTAGAAACTTAACACTAGACTACAAGCAACTTGGGCTATGAGCTTCTCAACCCTTCCTCCAGACTCTAGGACCTTTTTTTTTTTTCAAATGAAATACAAAACTTGCTCTCATCTGAAAAGAGTACTTTGGACTAGGGCTGGGCCGATAAACGATATCATATCGAATCGCGATAAAATTTATGTTAATAACGATGATAAGCTCTAGACATTTTTTGCTCGATATGGATTAATCTAAGAGCCAATCACACAGTAGAAATATGCGACAACAGCCAATCAGCGTACAGCGTGCGTGTGCACGTCAAAGTACAAAGTTCATTTCCTACCGCACTTTGCGAAGCAAACTTAACACCAGGACGACAAAAAAAAGAGAGAGGAAGCAGCGACGAAAGTGAAACTAACTTCGAGTTATTATCCAAAGATGTTGAAATTGTCGACAAAAAAGGTAGCACGAATTCCGTTATATAAGTGGTTTGGCTATCTAAAAAGTGACTCTTAGCTCAGCTGAGAGTTTGGCGCGATTGTTAAAACTGAAACCGAAAGCAAAAAACGCACGCGCATTCAAAAGCAATTTTAATCCCCCCAATGCACGCAAATTAGGCTACATGACATATCTAGGCTGTTATTAGTATGTAGGCTATGATAGGTTGTGTATGTCTATAGCTCTGTATCATGCTTGAAATATCCATCTCTATTTGCACTTTGAATATTTAGAGAGTAGCCTACTTAGATTATGGCTGAATTGTCTGCACTTAATACGATTAAGAAAGAACTGTGTCGTAATTTTTTCTTATTTATACTGTAGATTGTTTCAAAATGCAGTGGTTGCCTCTAATTTAAATAGCTCAACATATAATAGAGAAAATAAACAATTGTGTTAATAATAATAAATAAATAAATAATTGTGTTACAAATTATGTTTTTACAATAATTTTATGTTTACATTTTGTACATTTACTCTCATTTGCCATACTCTGTCACAACTTTTATTTTTTTTTATTTATTTTAGTAAGTTGTTAAGGCCAATTTTTAATTTTTAAGGCCAAATCTGTAATCTGTTTTTGTTAATAAACTATACTTTAAATGTAATTTAATGAACCCTTTAATTTGTGTGGCTTTAGTCATTGTTGGGATACTATTTTAAAGCTGGCAACATCAACAGCTTATATCAAAATATATATCGTTATCGTTCAATATGGGGAAAAAATTATCGAGATTACATTTTTGCCATATCGCCCAGCCCTACTTTGGACCACTGGGCAACAGTCCATTTCTTCTTCTCCTTAGCCCAAGTAAGACACCTCTGACATTGTCTGTAGTTCAGGAGTGGCTTAACAAGAGGAATATGACAACTGTAGCTAAATTCCTTGACACGTCTGTGTGTGTAGTGGCTCTTGATGCCTTGACCCCAGCCTCAGTCCATTCCTTGTGAAATTCACCCAAATTCTTGAATTGATTTTGCTTGACAAGCCTCTCAAAGCTGTCTCTGTTAACATGCTTGGATACAGCACTCTGTGAACAGCCAGCTTCTCTGGCAACGAATGTTTGTGGCTTACCCTCCTTGTGAAGGGTGTCAATGATTGTCTTCTGGACAACTGTCAGATCAGCAGTCTTCCCCATTATTGTGTAGCCTAGTGAACCAAACTGGGAGACCATTTTGAAGGCTCAGGAAACATTTGCAGGTTTATTAGCATTATTGGCATGTCACCATATTCTAATTTGTTGAGATAGTGAATTGGTGGGTTTTTGTTAAATGTGAGCCAAATCATCAAAATTACAAGAAAACCAAAGACTTAAACTATTTCAGTCTGTGTGCATTGCATTTAATACACAAGTTTCATAATTTGAGTTGAATTACTGAAATAGAAGAACTTTTCCACGGCATTCCAATTTACTGAGATGCACCTGTACGTTTCATGACATATTTGCTGTGAAATGTCCACTTGTGACGTTTTGTATTTGTCACCGCAGTTCTGACTTAAAATATCCGTTGAGTGGCGCTATAACTCTAATGCTCCGTGACGTTTTAAAATAACCATCTGAACTACCACTAAACCTACCCGATAGTATGAATAAATGTGAATGTAATCTAAAAATGCAATCACAAGCATGCCGTTTTAGCTTGTTTTTCGGTCTCTCATCTTTCAGCTCTTTCATCGTGAGTTATGATTTTCACAGGATTCTTACCCAAGTATTCCGCATCCTAATTCCAATTCCGTGGTCTAATCTATCGAGCAAGCCTGTTATGTCCGGAAAGTGAAACATTTAGGGTTGTGGCTAAAAGGGTTAGAGCTGTGGCCAGAAACTAACAATAAATTTCATTTTCTACCTATTAGATTGTGTTTTATTAACATCTTACACCTACCCCAACCCTTAACCCACCGCCTCTAGTGTTCATTTCTGTTGAAAACTGCAGTGATATGTACTTATTGGTAAGTATTTCGTGTCTTGCGAAAAAGTTCCCAGAGGTACGTTTTTGTCATGAGACTTTCTGGAGTTGATTTTACTTCAACTTAAACTCCTGATGGTTTGTCCAGTGTGGAAAGAAGATGTCTCTTTAATTTATGTGTTGTTCAGGTTTGGCAACAAGTTGTGTTTGTACCTCTTTTTATGTGCGATAAGAGCACAGCCTGTTTTCTTTTGGCAGCCAGGCCTGTCTGCATCTGAGGTCTTAGAGACCAAGCTTTATGGAAGATCATTATTTTTGTCTTTTTGAGGTCAACTGCCAGGGTCCATGTCTGACGGAAACTGTTCAAGGGGTCAAGATGTTCCTGTAGGCCCTTTGAAGGGAGAATCCATGTGTGGACAGGATACATTTGACTTGAGATTGTTCTAGGGCATCTGTGCTCCTTCATTAATGTGTATTTCGAAGACTGTGGGACTCCCGACTGACTTGCTTTCAACTCCAGGGACGAAATTTGTGTGTTTTCTGCCAGCCTTACCTGCAGACTTGTTCTTAGCCTATATTGATTTGATGATGTATGTTTTTCCTCTCACACACTCAATCAATTTAAGTAGGAGACCCTCACTGCAAATTGAGCATCTTGTTATGTTTGCTCAAAACAAATGCAACAAAAATCAAGTCCTATCTTGTTTTTAACTGGAGTGGAGAGAAGGTTTTCAATCTGCACAATCTGTACCTATTACCCTTTTGCGACCCACAGGGAGCTGGTGCCAAAGCCAGAAACTCAAAAAGTTAACCAGCCCATTAAACCAGAAACTATTAATGTCAGTGTCCAATGTCCTCACCATAAAGTTTTCGATAACAGTTCAGTCTGGCTAGACGGATTCAGAAAATAAGGCTAGAAAGGTACAAAACTAGATCGTTTTCATTATAATGTCTACTGGAAATGCACAATCTGGCACACATTCTGCTCGTGAAGACGTGCTATTTTTGCCACTCTGCACAGCTACTCCAGATGCATTTTTTCCTGTCCATTTGAAAATATAATATCCCAAGTATAAAATACATTTTAAATAGCAACATGAATCTCCACTCATGATGGCAAAAGTCACTGAATTAAATTTCAATGGATATTAAGTAAATGAAATGGACATTTTAGTAAATGAAATAACTAATATAAAATAGCAATGAACTTTGACAGTATTAAATTACATTTACATATATGCATTTAGCAGTTGCTTTTATCCAACTTAGCTATCGTCTTGTGTGCTTTTATCCGCACAAAAAAAGTATTCTCGTAGCTTCAGAAAATAAACATTTAATCACTGATGTCACATGACCTATTTTATCAATGTCCACCTTACTACCTTTCTAGACCGTGAACTTTGTTGTTACAGGTACGTTGCTGTGTATCCAGACTCAAAAAGCTCTCAGATTTCATCAAAAATATCTTAATTTGTGTTCTGAAGATAAACAAAGGTCTTATGAGTTAAGATATTTCACATAAAAGATGTTTACATATAGTCCACAAGAGAAAATAGTAGTTGAATTTATAAAAGTGACCCCGTTCAAAAGTTTACACACACTTTATTTTTAATACTGTGTTGTTACCTGAATGATCCACAGCTGTTTTTTTTTTTTGTTTGTTTGTTTGTTTGTTTATTTAGTGACTTGCTTGTTTGTCCTGAACAGTTAAACTACCTGCTGTTCTTCTGAAAAATTCTTCAGGTCCCACAAATGATTTGGTATTTCAGCATTTTTGTGCATTTGAACCCTTTCCAACAATGACTGTATGATTTTGAAATCCATCTTTTCACACTGAGGACAACTAAGGGACAATGTGCAACTATTACAGAAGGTTCAAACTCACTGATGCTCCAGAAGGGAAAAAAACAATGCATTAAGAGCCAGGGGTGTAAACTTTTGAACAGAATGAAGAATGTGTAATTTTTTCTTATTTTGCCTTAATATCTTTTTTCTTTCATTTAGTACTGCCATTCAGAAGTTATTCACATGCTTCCCAAAAGACAAAATATGTTCAATTTACCCTGATCTTCAAATTCCAAAAGTTTTCACCCCCAGCTCTTAAGGTATCATTTTTTCTTCTAGAGCATTAGTGGGTGTTTGAAGTCCCTCAGTTGTCCTCAGTGTGAAAAGTTGAATCTCAAAATCATACAGTCATTGCTGGAAATGATTCAAATACACAAAAATGCTGAAAAACCAAAGAATTTGTGAGACCTTAAGAATTTTTCTGAAGAACAGCAAGCAGTGGATCATTCAGGTAACAACACAGAATTAAGACTCAAGTGTATTTAAACTTTTAAACAGGTTCGTTTTTATAAATTCATTATTTTCTCTTGTGGACTGTATGTAAACGTCTTTAATGTGAAATATCTATTCAGATAAGTACTAAATAAAACATAACATGCATTTTCTATGATCATTCTTACTGCATTTTGGTCAAATAATTAACAGCAGATTCTGCAAGGTGTATGTAAACTTTTGACTTCAACTGTATTTCAAGTGTAAAAAGCCCTTTTGGGTGAACCATTCCTTACATTACTGCCATCAAAATTAAATTGCGGTTATAGAGCTTTTGAAAAAGCATCTCAAAATCGTGACCCCTTCCTGTGCACACAAGATTTAGATACTGTAGGTCTTCAGGGAATGAGATAAAGGGGTTTTACCTCTGGATGAATGATACACGAGCCCTCAGGGACCGCTTACCTTTCCATACGTTTGTACTGAACCCACTCAATGCTGCTATCAGAAGTCAGCTAGATCAAGAAATAAGCTCCCAGCCTCTTCTGGGAGTTCGATATGTGTGTGTTTGTGTTTGTTAGAGAGACGGGTAAGAGGGGGGAAAATAGAATAGAGTTGCAAGAGAGATTGTTGCAGACATTCTCTCTCTCTACAGGCCTTGCCCTCTGTGTTCAAAAGCACCACGCTAAGTGCTTTTGAGATTAGAACGATACAAAATGAGACCAGACGGGTAATAAGACAAGCTCCAGCACAGGTGGGAAGCCACAAGTGCTCATGACCCTCCATCTACTTCGCAGTTTAATGTAATCATGCGCATACACACACGTTGAGCTTCCTATCACCTCGCTTGTTGAACGTAATTACCCAGCAGTTCCGTACTTATCACGTCTACGGGCCAGCTTAACTACACTGTCACGCACATTTACAGAGATAGAGAGCGAGCCAAGTGCTTTCTGTAGTTCTAAATGGATGAACAGGTCATCCCAACCGCACACACACATATATGAGCCATCAACAAAATTGTCTGTGTATGGCTGAGTAGAATAGAAGGGAAAAAATCCTGAGTAGGATTTCATTTTCATTAAGACCAATTCCCTTGAGATCCTGTAGGTCTGAGTCTTTTTCCTTTTCTTATACATCATGTCTTCTAACAGGGACTAATGATGCTCAGTGCCTGTTCAAATGAATATTTTAGAGTTGGCTAATGAGGATGAGAGAGAAGGCGCACTATTGGAGGGAAAAAGAGCGAGAGAGAAAGAGAGATTTATGGTGGTAAAGTGGTGTGCGCTTGAACATTAGGCCACACCAGTAGGCAGCCGCAACTCTGATGCACTGTGGGACACCAGACGACAGACATTAACACAATGGCTGGGTGCAGACCCGGAGAACGAAACTCATCCTTTAAAAAATGTGAGTGTGTTTGTGCACAAATTTAACAATGTACAAGGGACATCCTAAGGAAAAATTGTGTTTTTAATTGTAAAAATGTAAATAAATAACATATTAAAATATATCAAGTATATATGTACCGACTCACACACGCAGACATAGTCATAGATATATAGATAATTTTCACTTAGAAATTGCTAGTAAATGTCATAATTAATTATACAAAATAAATTGTGGAATAAAGCTAAAAATAAAGAAAGAAACACAAATAACATTGAGGAAAAAATATTCATAAAGATAATACAATTTGTTTTTCATTGAAAAAATGTAAATAAATGTTATAGTAAAATATAAAAAATATAATTTATGTATGTAAAATATATAAATAATTTCAGCACTTCAACTTAAACTAAACAAAAATGAAAATGTTGTCATCTACCTCACATACAATACGTTTTTATATATGAAAAATGATACACATATATATATATATATATATATATATATATATATATATATATATATATATATATATTTCACTGAAAAAAAATTCTCTCAGAAATTGCTAGTAAATTTCACAATTAATTTGTAAAACAATACTAAAAATAAAGAAAGAAACGCAACATATCTAACAATATACTGAGGCAAAACATGAAACAAAATGATCTAAATCTGACAAAACTTTATGTGGACATCCTCAGGAAAAAATATTCAGGAATAAAGATAATACAACTTTGTTTTGAATTCTAAAAATGTAAACCGACCTACACACAGATATTTTCATAGATAGATATATAGATCATTTATATATCATTTATATCATCATCACATCATAAATGATATATTATTAATTAATCTAATACACTGGGGAAAACTGTCCAAAAATGATCTAAATTTGACAAAACTTCTTGTGGACATCCTCAAGAAAAATAATTCATAAATAAAGATAATATAAATGTTTTTAATTCTAAAAATGTAAATAAATATTATATTAAAATATAAAAAATATAATTTATTTATGTAAAATATATAAATAATTTTAGTACTTCAACCTAAACTAAACAAAAATCAAAACTACCTTACACAAAATAAGTGTAATATATAAATATATATACACACACACACACACACACACACACACACACACACACACACACATACACACACATTACTAGTAAATTTTACAATTAATTATAAACAATTGTGAAATAAAACTAAAAATAAAGAAATGTTAGATATCTATATCTAACAAAATATATATATATACACACACATTGCTAGTAATCTTTATAATCAATTGTGAAATAAAACTAAAAATAAAGAAAATGCAACATATCTAACAAAATAAAGATAATAGAATTTTGTTTAGAATTACAAAAAACCGTAAATAATATTAAAATATATAAATGTATAACTCTCTCACACACACACACACACACACACACACACACATACATTTCACTTCTTTTACTTATTTTATGTCAACAAAATTTAGTTTAGTTTAAGTTGATGTAATAAGTTTTTATACATAAAAAAGTTATACACTGAAAAAAAAACTCGTGAAGAAACCATTTTCCCTCAAAAATTGCTGGTAAATTTCACAATTAAATTTAAATTCTGAAATAAAATAAGGAATAAAGTAAGAAAATAAAGAAAGACACCCAAATAAAACATTTAATTAAAAAAATGAATCTCAAATAACACATTGAAATAAACAAAAAATGTAACAGCAAGTAATTAAAATGTTTTTTAGTTTTAGTTTAAGTTAACAATAACAATTCCACAAAAGCATTATTTTTAATTAACAAAAATGTCCCAACAAATACACTAAAAAGTCAGAAATCGACTTGTGAGGACATTTTGGAGCAGTTCTAAGTATCTGACATGCTTATTATTCACCAAATCATGTTTTGCAATTTTAATCATGTAATCACTTTTGTGTGAGGTTAAGGGGTTGTATATAGTAAATATAATTATCTTTGTCCTCATTAGCACAACTTGTGAGGTCTGCGTATGTGTGTGCGTGTGCATGTGCGTGCTATAGTGGCTTTTGTTTTGGCTAAAGCAGAGCTCTGTGAGGATGCATACGATTTGAAGATCTGTGGAATTAGCTTTGCAGTACTAGCACTAAAATATCTTTGCCACCTACAACTCGTGTAAAGTCTGTCATTGATCAGCCTCTGTCATTGAAATTCGCATTACTGATGTACTGACCTACACAATCCCAGTAGAGATGACTTCAAAGATGAAGTCTGTATTCTGTTACTCTCAGTAACACAGGATAGTCATTGGGGATTTTTTGGACCCCAATGACTTTCAAAAGATCTTACTTTGTGTCACTGAAGAAGAAAATGGCAGAGTGAGTAACTGATGACAAAATTGGCATTTTGGGGTAAACTATTACCTTAACTACTGACACACTTCTTAAACCTTGCACACCTCAGATAGTGACACTGATTGCACAGATCTTTGCAAAAACAATGTGATGCAAATTATACTTCAGAAATTTGTTTACAAGTACGTTCTCTTTTGCCTCACACCAATCTCCTGAGAAAAAGCACTGTTTTTCAGCTGAATGTAATTGCGTATTCCAGATATTTCTGATTACAA
Organism: Garra rufa; assembly: GCF_049309525.1. NCBI lineage: Eukaryota > Metazoa > Chordata > Actinopteri > Cypriniformes > Cyprinidae > Garra > Garra rufa. The sequence continues at coordinate 44,173,039 of NC_133365.1, read as the reverse complement.
AACTCTTGACAAATCCCTGAATATTTTTTCTCAAATTCTGTTTTCTCATTACATTTTGATTTGTTAACCAAAGTGTATAAGCAGATAAAATCCGGAGCACGTTCAATCCAAAGTCCTTTGATTGCATTATGCATTAAGGTAGAATGAAAATGCAGATTGTTTTGTAAGATGAGCAAGATGAGAGAAAACAGCAGAAGATAGAGGAGTAGTTAAAGAACAGCAAATAAAAGGGGTATTGAGGCAAACAGACATGTTTTTGGTATAGAGTTCAGCTACATTTAAAATATTCATTTTAATATTTTCTAATACAATTTTAAAAATCCACATTTGTAATACACTATGCAATTTTATGCTAAATAATACAATACTAATGAACTAAATTATTCAAAAAGAAATCTTTTGTACAATTCTAAAATGTCCTAGCTGTCACTTACAATCAATTTAATTAATTCTTGCTGAAAGTATTTGTTTCAAAGAAAAAGAAAAAAAAAATCTTTCAAAAACTATTTTTTATTACATTTTTTTTGTGTGTGTGGTTAATGTTCTGTTTTGTTTCTGTCTGTCCGTCTTTCTACTCCTCAGCTGAAGTTCCTAAAATAAATGATCCTAGCCTTGCAAATTAGGTGAAAACAGTTCAAATCTGTTGAACATTAAGATATGCAAAACAGTTAAGACAGTCGTGTTTGCTGATTTGAGAACAAGTACTAAAACTGGAAAAAATGTGGCAAATCATCTGAGAAATCCGCAGTGTTTTGTTCACCAAGCATCACATTGCGAAGTGTAAATGGTTCCTTTTGAAACACTGTTTGACAGCTGCGTGGCACACATGATGGAAGAGGACAGATAGAAGAATTATTTCCAAAACTGTGATCAAATGAGATGTTCTAATTCATCTAAACTCTAATTCATCTAAATGGCCAGAGGTAAACTCTGCAGCAATCTTAATCTAAATAATTAAAATAATCTTATGGTGACAACAACCATAAATGCAACGACCATAAATGCAGAGTCACAAAATATTTCTATGAATTGACATTTTGAATAATACTGACTAAAAAACTGTTATTCTTAAAGAGGTTCATTGGATACACATTTTCCACAAGTTGATATGATTCTTTAGAGTCTTAATGAAAAGTCTATAACATGCTTTGGTTCAAATTTCTTAATGGTAGTGTAAAAAACACCCTTTTTCTTCGTCCCTGTTCCGGCATCGAAACAATGGCAATCAGACTGTTATAGCTCATTCAAGGCGGGTCTAAGGTAAGACGGCTGTGTCAATCAACTATCGTGGGAGTGGGCTTCGTCAGTGTGACGTCACACAGACAAGATGCTGAGAATGGCTTAAATTTGAAATTAAATAAAAATTTACATAAAAATTGTACATTTTTATCATTATAGAGTGTTTGTGTACACACACTGCAAACACACATTTGTTGAAACATGTTAAAGTGAACTTTGCATCTGATGGCCCCTTTAAAAAAACGAGTCGATAATTTTAAATATTTGTTAGTTACTACACTTTAGAAAGAGGATTGTGGACCAAAAAATGGTCTAAACCACTTTGAAACACTCTTTGAACTTTTAAAATAAAATAAAATAAAATAAAATAAAATTATAATTTTCAAAATTTGTAGAAATTCAATTTAATGCAAAATGATAATTAAGATATAAATAACTGCTTATCTTACAAACAAGTGAAAACTTAAAGTATTAGTTTACTTCCAGAAAGTTTCAAATAATACGAACTAAAAAACTGGTGGTATTTCTATGATTTGACATTTTAAATAATACTGACTAAAAAACTGTTATTTGTAAGAAAACAAGTTGATAATTTTAAATGTTTTAAACTGCTTTGAAACACTTGAAATGTTGGTGTTTTTAACAGATAAGTTTTTAACAAATAAAAAATAAATAAAAATAACTGTAAAAATCTATAGAAATCCAATTTAATGCAAAATGATAATTAAGATATAAATAACTGCTTATCTTAACTAGTCAAAAAAAGAAAAGCCAAACCCTTATTTTTTCTGGTTAAGGTACAGGTATATACACAAGTGAAAACTTAAAGGATAAAAATTCCCAAAAAAAATTTAACTCGCCCCATGTCATCCAAGATATTCATGTCTTTCTTTCTTCAGTTGAAAAGAAAAGAGGGTTTATAAGAAAAAAAATCAGGATTTTTCTCCATATAGTGGACTTTAATGGGATCCAACGGGTTGAAATGGGAGTTTCAATGCAGCTTCGAAGGGCTCTACACTATTCCAGCCAAAGAAAACGGGTCTTGTCTAGTGAAACGATCGGTCAAGTTCATTGAAGTCCAGTATAAGGAAAACATTTTTGGAATATTTTCCTCAAAAACCCTAATTTCTTTTTGATGAAGAAAGAAAGACATAAACATATTGGAGGACATGGGGGTGAGTAAACCATCAGGATTTTTTTATTCTGGAAGTGAACTAATCCTTTAAAGCCACTGATCTACACTCTTCAATATAAAGATGCTTCACGATGCCATAGAAGAACCTTTTAGTCTAAATGGTTCCATAAAGAACCTTTAACATCTGAAGCACCTTTCTGTTTCACAAAAGGTTCTTTGTGACAAATAAGGTTCTTCAGATTCTAAAAAGGTAAGCAAGAAATGGTTCTTTAAATATTTGTGGAACCAAACAATGGCTCTTCTATGACATCGCTTGAAGAACCTTTTGAAACACCTTTATTTTTAAGAGTGTAGAATCTTTGAACTTCGTCTAGACTGTGACAGAACACATAGAATATATAAACGTTTTGGCTTTGTTAGGTCGATTCAAATGTCTGTAGAGGTGTGCCTTCAAAGACCTGCCTTTCCATGTGTATGACACAAACAATGAAAAATACCAACTACAAAAACTCTGTTTTGATTTAAGAGGAAACAAATGAAGCTATTTTTAGCTTTTTCAATCTCCTCCTCGGCAACAATGAGGGCAGAAATTTGTGATTTTCTAGACAAACAAACAAACAACGGCTGGCAGACTTTTCCCATCATCGGTAGGAGGAAAACATTTTGATTTTCTCCATCTAAACAGATAGCAGGTGGCGAAATGAAAGACATCACACATCTTTTATAGACCCAAACGACACCAGCAGGAGTGGCTTTGATGTCGCAGCATCGTTCAACTAGCAGAAACAATAGCATCTTCCTCTGCCAGCATGCATCTGTCTCTCTGCTGACGGAAGTTAATTGAGATAGGAAAGACGTTTTCCATAGTGACTCTCCTGCAGATAATCGCAGTCCCAGACGTAAATACACCTCAATGCCATCTAAACGGAAATATGTTTTTAGCTTAAATAGCAAACCAATATATTAAACAAATACATGTTGCCCTCATAAATTCCACCTAAGATCAACTTACAATCTTCTCAGTGACTATACGAGAGACTCCGTTGTTACACCCCCTGAAACAACCTCAACGTAGTGCTCCTTCATCCATTTTAATGATCCTTACGTGCTGATGGAGGAGACTAATTATTGCCCATTACAAAACTCAACAGCAGTGATAGAGAGCAGCGGAGCTGGCGGGATGTGTACGGCTGTAGTCTGGAGCTCTGCTTTATCTGCGCACTGATGAATAAGTCTAATCTATCATATGTCTGGGAAAGCCCCAAGGCCTCCAGACTGAAAAGCTGCCAGCGAGTAAGCGAGCAGCAGTGTGTTCATGTGTGAACTGTGACTATAAGGATCACTAAACTGCATGCGTGTGTATTGTTAGTACTGAATAATGGGAGTTCTATGGCTGTAAACAGGGCCTAAAATTAACACTTGCCAAACAAGTATATGAAAAGTATGACTTGTCAGTTGCCAGTAACTATTTTTCTATTAATTCTAATAATGCCAAAGTATGCAATATGGTTAGAGATTGAGTCACATATACCATGCATTTAAAAGGGCAACTTGCCCAAATCATCTTTCCAAACGTTGTAATGACAATCATTCATACATTTGTTGTCTACAAAAGAAAAGCATTTCAAAATAGAAATATCCCTGCGTTTTCCATCAACATAAAAAATCTACGGTAGTTCAACCAGGTGTATATTTCTTCTTTTAGATGAATACAGTTGGAGTTATATTATTAAATGTCCTGGCTCTTCCAAGGTTTATAATGACAGCGAATGGCTGTTGAGATTTCTTCATCCTCTGGATCGCCATTCTCTCATGAACACATGTGTGACAGTTAGCAGAAGCTAAATATGTTTTAAATATGGACATTTTTCTTACACAAATGTATTGCTTTGCTTCAGAAAGCTTTTATTAACTTATTAAGTACTTTTTATGATGGATGGATGCACTTTATTTGACTTTTTTTTTTTAAATCAACAGCCATTCACTGCCATTTTAAAGATTGGAAGAGCCAGGGTATTTTTTTTAAATACAGTGGTGGACAAATTTATTAGAACACTAGTATTGTCACTGGTATTTTCACTAGTATTTTGTTTGCACAAACTGAGACAGACTAAATCCAGAAGAAATGCGGCAACGCCTCCAAGATGCTTCAAGAAACCTACCTGCAAAGCTACAGTACTGTTGAAAGTTTAAGCACTGCTGTAAAATGAGAATGCTGTCAAAAATAATGTCATAAATAGATTTTCTTTATCAATTAACTTCTATTAACTACATTAAAATCAACATTTGGTGTGACCAACCTTTGCGTTTAAAGCAGCTTTTGCCCTAGGTGCACTTGCACATGGTTTTTCAGGTAGCTTTTCATGTAGGTCTCTTGAAGCATCTTGGAGATTTTGCCACAGTTCTTCTGGATTTAGTGTGTTCTGCTTCTTCATGTCATTCCAGACACTCTGGATGATGATGAGATCAGATCTCTGTGTGGATCACTGGCTGTTGTCAGACTCCTTGTGCAAACAAAAAACTCACTGGATTATTACAATTAATGGCAAAATGAATGTTTGGAAATGTAAACTGATATTTTCTACTGACACACTACAGCAAAAGATAGAAATAACTGACTTAAAACCATTTTTAGCTAATGAAAATACAAGTGTTCTAATAATTTTGGCCACCACTGTAACTCCAATTGTATTCGACTGTATTCAACAAACCACCTGACAGAGCAGCGAGCCAACAAGTCAGCTGCGTGAGCTTTCAGATGCAGCCTTTGTGTTTGTAAACGTGCTGTAAGCAAGCTAAGATGGTCAGGGTTCATTGAGAGCAAAGCTATCCAATCCTGTTCCTGAAGGGCCGCCACCCTGCAGAGTTCCGCTCCAGTTCAAATTAAACACCTGAACCAGCTAATCAAAATCTTCAGGATCTTCAGACTTACTAGAAACCAGGCATGTGTGTTGGAGCTCTACTCTGCAGGAAGCTGGCCCTCCAGGAGCAGGACCGCACACCCCTGATTTAGAGTGCTGACATACAAAGCCACAGTTCTTGCAAACCACCTTGAAATGAATCCAGCCACTAACAGAAACCATTTATGACAATACGAGCTGTACACACTTTAATTTTTTACCCACATCGTCTCATATGCACAGACATACTCTCCACTGACACTCTTTATCAACACAGTGCTATAGACTTGCCAAACGGGACTGAATATTTTTAGGCATGCACAAGATAGTAATACCACACTGGTTAATGGACAGTGTAACTTTTTCATACTGTACATTATAATGGTTTGATGCCTAAAATAGCTTTTATTTTATTTGAAAAACATTATTTAATTTTATTTTCTAATGTTTACTTTTTTATTTATTTAGGAAAAACAGTAAAGAATTTTAGAACTTCACTTCCAGAACAAAAAGTTTATTCACTCCCTTGTCATCCAAGATGTTCATGTCTTTCAGTCGTAAAGAAATTATGTTGTTTGAAGAAAAAATTTCAGGAATTCTGTCCATATAGTGGACTTTTATGGTGCCCCCGAAGTTGAACTTCCAATACGCAGCTTCAAAGGGCTCTAAACAATCCCAGCCAAGAAAGAAGGGTCTTATCTAGCGAAATGATTGGTTGTTTAAAATATTTAAAATTACAATTAATATACTTTCCAACTTCAAATGCTTGTCTTGTCTAGTCCTGCATGAACTCCTGTGTATTCTGGTTCAAGACAGTTTTTTTTTGTGAAGGGCATTTGATCATCTTTGCTTGTTCATTTTGTAAATACTGGGTTGGTATTGCAGCAATGTAGGATGATTTTGAAGTTGAAGAAGAAAATGAGATGGGAGTTTTTCAACCTACCCTAACTGTCTTGAACCGGAATACACAGAGTACACGAAGAGCTAGACAAGATGAGCATTTGAAGTTAAAAAGTATATAAATGTCTGTTTTTTTAGAAAATAACAAATTGTTTTGCTAGATAAGACCCTTCTTCCACTGCTGGGATCATTTAGAGGCATTTGAAGCTGAATTTAAACTGCATTTTGGAAGTTCAAACTCGGGGGCACCATAGAAGTCCACTATATTGAGAAAAATCCTAAAATGTGACCATGGACCACAAAACCAGTCATAAGGTTAAATTTGACAAAACTGAGATTTATACATCACATGAAAGTAAAATAAATAATCTTTCTATTGATGCATGGTTTGTTAGGATAGGACAATATTTGGCCGAGATACATCTATTTGAATATCAGGAATCTGAGGGTGCAAAAAAATCTAAATACTGAGAAAATCACCTTTAAATTTGTCCAAATTAGGTTCTTAACAATGCATTTTACAAATCAAAAATTAAATTTTAATATATTTACAGTAGGAATTTTACAAAAAATCTTCATGGAACATGATCTTTACTTAATTTCCTAATGATTTTTGGCATAAAAGAAAAATCAAAAATTTTGACCCATGATATGTATTTTTGGCTATGGCTACAAATATACCTCAGCGACTTAAGACTGGTTTTGTGGTCCAGGGTCACAAATGTGTCCCTCAAAAAACATAATTTCTTTACAACTGAAGAAAGAACGACATGAACATCTTGGATAACAAGGGAGTAACTTATCTGTAAATATTTGGTTCTGGAAGTGAACTTCTTTAACATCTATCTTTTATTGAATTTGTCCTATTGTTTGTTATGTGCATCTTTGCTCTAATACATACCATTATTGTGAAGTAAAATAATATTGACAATTAAAATATCAGTCAAAATATTAATATCGGGTGCATCCCTACATATTGTGATTCACTTACATAAGGTTGGCTACTTTTCTGAAAGACAAGTACAAGGCAAGTAAAAATGAGTAGTCATACAAGCCATACACCATAAGAGATCTGGTGGATTGTACTGAAATTAAAAACTAATTATTGTCTGATCGATGCATTAATATATTAATGAGCACGTTCAACTTCTATGCAGGTGTGTGCATGTGTTTTGTCCTACCTCAGTGTGAACTGCTCAGTGGCGGCAGCAGAATTCATTAGTACTTGAAATCCCACAGTCTGCCCCTGTTTAACTGGGCTGGGGGGCGCCAGAATCTCGACGTCGCCGTCCAGTCTAAGTCGGTTTCTGGGCGCTTTGTTGTCCCCAGTGGCGAGAGTCACCGTCCCAATCCTCTGCATATCCCCTTCCTGCCCTACAGCTCTTCCTTGCACCCTACCCGCTACGCACTCTTTCCCCAATGCCTCCGGAGGAAGAATGGAGTAGTGCAACTCCACCATGACAGGAACAGGCTCCTGTGCACGCCTACGTGGCGGAGGAGCGTTGAACCAGGTCGTTGGGATGCCAAGCTGGGCTACACAGATCCCCAGGTTTCCCTCCAGCCGGCAGGCGGTTGACACAGAACCTTCTCCTGGATCACGGATTCCAACGACACGGATACACGGCAGCAGTTCTGCTGGAGGATCCACATCCTCCCATCTGCGGCCCGCCAGATAAAACAACACCTGGATTTGCGGTTGATCGACTCCTATCCTCCTGTTTACCAGGTGTGCTCTCACCTTCCATCCCAGCGTGAGGTGCGTGGAGGTATGGAAGGAACGTGGCAGAGCCCCCTGGAGGAGTTCTGGCGGTACCGGCGCCTCTGCGGTGAGGTTGCCATAGCTACAGTTGACCGACAAGAGGGGAGCGGGGCCAGCATCGGGCAAGTGGAGAAAGAGAGGCTCGCTGCGTGTCTGCAAGCTCCCGTTACGCATCACTTCCTGTGTGGCCTCCCGAAGAAAGAAGGATGACTCTGCACCCTGCAGTTGGCAGGACACGGGGAGGTACGTGGGCAAGGATGAGGAGAACCTGGGCACGAGATCGCTACCTCCGCCCCTGCTCTCACACACTGCGGAGAGACAAAGAGAAAGAGATTTATCTGTATGTTTATTGCATTTCAGAGGCACTACAGCTGTTATTACAAGGAAAATTGCTTTCGGTTAAAATTTAAAGTGTCCCCTAGGTTTTTGTTTTATCTCATTTAACGAGAATGTTTATTTACAGGGAAATAAATTAAATTAAGGCCAAGGGTCTTTGGAAAGATAATTGTGTAAGTGTGTGTAGAGAAGGAAGTCAATGTTCTGAGTGAACAGCCAGAAGAGTTCAGCAAAAATAAAGTTATTGTATACTATCATTCAAAAATTCAGGGTCGGTAAAATTTGGTTTTTGGCATGAAGTCTCTCACACAGGCTTCACTTGCTTGCTCAAAAATAGAGTAAAAACAGTACTGTTGTGAAAATATATTATAATTTTAAAATGTAATCTATTCCTGATGGCAAAGCTGAATTTTCAGCAGCCATTACTCCAGTCTTCAGTGTCACATACTACTTCAGATATCATTCTAATATGCTGATTTGTGGCATTTATTTTTATCAATGTTGAAAATGGGTGGTAATGTGGAGACAGTATATTTTAAATAGACATTAGATATTTTTTCATAACAAATGTAAAAATCCTTACTGTTACTTTTGAACAATTTTATTGCATCCTGCTAAATTAAAGTATTATTTTCTTTACAAAAAATATATATAAAATAGAATAGTTTTTTTATACTATTACATTAACATTCTTATCAAAGTGTTTTTAAGCATTTTACATTTATTAAAACAACTTAAGACAGTAACAATTTAAAGTATATATTGTATTTGCAAACTTATGTTCAGCTATTCTTTTTAAAAGTTAATTTAACTATTTTTCAGACCATCAGTCATCAAAGCTCTGTATATATTGGTCACAGACGCTGAGATTTACCTGAGATTTGTTTGCTTATTTTTCTTTTATAATCTTCCCATTAACGCCATTATATTGTTAAATCAGACTGATTCGCGAATGCAGAGCACACAAACACAAGAGGCGGGACTCATCACATGAACCAATCACAGCTGAACATAACCAGTCATATCCAATCGTGTCGCGATGGAGGCATGTGACATTCCCCCATTAATTCTCAATTACCCCCGACCAAACTCACTGGTCTGTTAAAACTTAAACTCAACGAGCTCAGGCAACTTTAACACTGTTGCCGTGGGTTGTTTTTCATGTCAGGTTTAAAGGTGCCATAGAATGGAAAACTGTGTTTACCTTGGCATAGTTAAATAATAACAGTTCAGTACATGGACATGACAAACCATGAGTCTCAAACACCATCGTTTCCTCCTTCTTATATAAATCTAGTGTTTGCAAAAGACCACCGAAAAATAGGTTAATTCCAACATAACACCAACTGTTATGCAATAGTCCCGGGATCGTTAATAGTTACGCCCCCAACATCTGCATCGCCCAATCATCGGTAACGTCAGCACATCAGTAAAACAAGGGAAGCCACTGAAGTGACACGGTTAGCTTAATGCTAGCGCTAGCCTGTTACATTGCAGTGCAAAAGATTTCACTTACCACATAAACAGAGAGATGCCTGCGCTGATGATGGCGAATGATTTACAGATCCCAAGTATCACTGTCAAGCAGCTGAACTTGTGTGTTAAGTAAGCACTCCCTCTGCATTATAGCGTTACACAGAGCACATGCGATCACAGTAATGTAATGAGAGTCCAATGATGTCGGCGATTCAAAACGGCAGATTCAACAAACCGCATATTAAAAGCGGCTAGAGCTCCTAATTAAATATATATTTTTATCAATGTGCCAGCTATAGAGATGAGCAGCTCTGTGAAACAGCCAATCAGAGCAGAGCTCATTAATATTCATGAAGCTTCCAAATAAGGCAATAACAGAGAATTTCATTCTAGGGACAAATCCTAAGGTTGTAAATGGACCTGTAAAACCGTTTCTGGAGATTTTTTGCCCTTTCCTATGCCATATACCTTCTATGTAGATATCAGAGAACAATTTAACATATTGTTTCAATGCATTCTATGGCACCTTTAAGTAGGGATGCACCGATCCGGATCGGTGCATCCCTACCTTTAAGCAACCCTAATAACGTGATACTTATCCCCTGGAATGTCAATTTTACTAGGGGAAATCAGTCAAAAAACACATATTTTACCCCCAGAAAGGATTTTTACTGGGGGTATCCCAACGAAGGGTGGGCTAGAGAGACACAGACTCCCGTTGTAACTTTATCCGCTGGTGTTCCTGTGGAACAATGTTTCTTTAGAAAAACTAGTGATTTATATCATTTTTAATTCTATATTTTGTAATTTTGGCATTGTTTGCAGGTTGAGTAATTCGTTTGTTGAGAATTGCCAGTTTGTACTTTTTTACTACCTGCTTTTTCATTAATTACTGCAATAAACGATGTAAATGTGCTCATAAATTATTTAAAAAGTCCTAAAAGCATCTGACACATCTATATAGTGCATGAGTGTATTTTCACAACACCACTTTTATTCAAAGTGACTTTGAAGGCCTTCATTTTAGCCAACCTATGACCTTGGCAATGCCAACACCATGCTCTACCAGTTAAGCAACAGGAATCATTTGTAGCCCTCAGGCTCACATTCACACAACTGCTTCCACCTCCACTGGACAGGATACGAGACTGCAGTGGCTTTGTGAGTGTCAGGATGTAATAGAAATGGTGGAAAGGCCTCTTTTTTGTGCTCAGGGACAACTTATTTGAACTCCTCTCAAAACATGACCCAAAAAGTCAACAAGTCATCACTGAAATTGAAATCTGTCATTTAGTGGACATTTTTATCCAACGCAAAAGGTCCCACAGGAGCAACTCAGGGCTAAATGCCTTGCGCAAGGGCAGAATGGCACTACAGCGGGACTGTGACCTCAGTAAAATCCCATCCCAGAACAACTGCACGATCAGACACCAAACTGTTCAGCTGCAAGACCACAACTTTACTCAACTAAAACAATGCCTTGCTAGCAATCTTAATGAAGGAGATGCAGTCATAATAGCCAAACAGTATAAGGTCTGAAAGATCAGGAAGTTTGTATTACTTCAGTATCTCAAATACTCAAACACAGATGGTGTGCACTATATTGCTCTCAAAATATTAACTTGATATCATTTAAAACAAGATTTTGTTGCTAACTGAAACCTGTGTGCCATAATTCACAGAATTTGCATTGCAGACATGTAATCTGATTGGAGCAAATTACTTTAAAAAAGGTATTTATGGTAAAAGCTTTTTCGAAGCTGTACTGCATCTGTACTCATTCATGGTTAACTGAAGCATAAAGTCAATCCTTCACCTTTCTCCAAGGATACCTCTATCATTGTAAAATCCCTCAGCACATGTTCGTAGTTTCTGTTAAGTCTGTGATGGAGCTTATCAGGTCGCTCTGCCAATCAAATGTAAGACAGTCTGCCAAACAGACTGAGTGTGCCAAATGCTTCAATGAATCAGACCCTAAATTTACAGTTCTTTCCTGTTATAATTTTAGATCTGTACTGATAGAGCCAATATGAGGCAAAATGATGGTCTAACAGACAAGCGCACGAATGCCATGTTCCGCATTTGCAACATAAAGGCAGCTAAAAATGATTAAGTAAATGCAAGACCAAGCACAATTTAATATGCAAATAAATGCAAAAAAGAAGACCAATTGCAATGCAAATATTATAATGACATCCCTGACAGTCGAAACAATCAGAGCTAAAAACAAAAAAAATAGCCCACACAGTTGAAATATTCCCAGACAATTCTGGAGAAAATGTAAAAAATTTCAACACAGCCCTGGCTTATAAATTTCTTCCCACATTTGTTTTTTAGCTTCATATAAGTTCAGAAAAACTTGATAAATCAGAGAACGGGAGCACTAAACAATATCACACATTTTACACAGCAAGTGTCTCAACCTCAGCTCATTATAAGCCAATATGAGATGATGCAATACACTATCCCAGTTTTTCAATCTTTTGCATTTTTGCATTTCTTGTTTGTTTTCTCTCTTCTTTTTTATAGTGATACAACAGATTCCGTGCTGATTCAGAGAGTCTCATTTGCATGTTTTGAAACAGTGACAGAATGGAGAGCAACAGAAACTCAAGCAGCTGCCTGCAATAGATCCGAAGGTTTATTGTGTTACTTTATCTCTCTCGCCTTCTCTCTTTTTTTTCTCCTCAGGTAGAGGGAGTGAAGCATAGTAAAGGTGTGAAAATATAATGAAGATTTGGTACGGCGCTGCGTCTCACAACAAGAGTTTAAACACATAATAATCCCTTCAGAGGGAGACACACTTTCAGCGATTCATTTCAAATCAACACTGAGACAAAACACACGTGAGGCCTGGTGGACCCAGTGTCTTGAGGAAGAAGAGAGGCTGGTGACAAAAAAGAGAATGAATGAATGTTATAACAAACAAAGGAAATTCTCTCTTTTTTTGTTCAATGAAGTGTAGAAGTACATGGATATTCATTTATAAATAAATGAATATATGTGCAAATAAAATAAAATGAATACACAATATTTGTATTCTACTTGGAATGAAATACATGTATTTCAAATACATTTTAATGTATTTATTTTTCACTATTGGCGATATGTTATGAGGAAATTATAGATGAATGAAGTCCATTCTGTTGCTTCTGCCTCAACACCAGCGATCATGACATAATCGCGACGCCTCAGAGGGCTGAAAAAAAAAATTAAAAAGTGCAATGTTTTGTGGCGGCCCTGGGGAGCTGCGATACGGAGGTTGCACGCTATAAAGCACGTAGCATCGGCAGATGGAGGCAGCATCGTCCTGAAAACAGCATCTCGCTGTGTCACAAGTCCGTTCTTTATGGCGCTCTCAGGGCTACAAAGAGGACCATAATTCTGAGCCCAAACACCTCCGCTCTGATTTGTTTCAGCCGCTGGTCCCAAGGCTGACGACACCCCACACATTTCTAACCTTTCACTTTCACTCCCTCTTTCTCAGGCCACTTTTCAAATGTCAAACATTTCTCACGAAGCTGAGGATTTCATTGCGGTAGCTCACACCGCATCACCCAGAGCTTCAACTCATATATATATAGCGTGAAGAGTTCAAAATCTTTCCCTTGGGTTCTTGGAATTGTATTTCTGCCCATTTATTCCCGCCAATTTAACCTCCCATCAATTTCATTACGGCCAGATAAAGCGAGATGCGATAAATCTTGTCTCTTCCATTTTTATCACACGTTTAATCCAAATCATCAGCAACCATGACAAGTCGCATACTTGACATGGTTTAGTCAGCCTACAGGGTTATTCATATTGCAGTTTCTTCTGGACAAGAAAAGGCTACTTTGGAAAAGAAGTTTTGTTTTACGTGTCGTTTAGGAGTGAGTATCACAATTAGTGCTGAAATGATTAGTCGACATTATTGACAACATCAACAATACCAGTGTGGCGCTGTACCAAAAGACTAATAGTTCAGTTCTCCCGAATACAATTCATGAGAAGATGACAACAAGGCTGAACATAGCTGAAGCAGATGCTGCTGAGAGCGGCATTTAGAAAAATACGTAAACATTTATTTATATAGTGCTTTATACAATAAATTGAGGGTATGTCTACATTAATCTGGATACAGTTTTTGTTTTAGAACGTCAAGCATTTTCCAAAAGTTTCTCATCCACACTGAAACGTCAGAAAACGTCAAATTCACCTTACTGCACGTGTAAAACCTCATAAAAGCTCATTAAGATGATACAGGCGGAACATACATAAAAAGTTTTCACGTCATTTTTCCTCCAGGATCATTTATTAGTGGAAATATCTCATTGGCGCGTCTATCTCATGCTCATGTTTGATCTAAAACGCAGCTTCTCTCATGTTTTGCCACAGGACAGTAATTGTGAGTAAATTTTTCTTTCTTTTTGGGACTGTAATATGAAGAGTGTACAAAATAAATATCTGTAGCAACAGTGTGAAAGGGAATAGCACATAACAGGCACAATTACCGATATAAACATAGATGTCAATTGGTACAACATGTGTCACATGACTAAAAATGCGTCATCGTTTTCAAAAGCACTTTCAAATTTATCCACTTTGGAGAGCGTTTTCAAAACGGGAAAAAAAATATGTGTTTTCAAACGAAAATGTATTACTGTGAACATGACCTGATTTAAATGATTTATATTTGTACAACAGTATTATGATTAATCAATTAATCAGTTAGTCAAATAATTTTTGTAATTGACATTCACTTTAAAGCTGAGTAATTGACATTCACTTTAAAACTTTAGAGATTACCTTGTTTTATTAGTTAACTCAATATTTTAACTAATTGTAAAAGCTGAATAATAGAACCAAGCCTACTGATTATTCATTGAAATAATCAACAATTAGTCAATTAATCAATCAATTAATTGATTACCAAAATAACTATTTGTCACAAGAAATAAATAAAATTGAAAAAATTGAAAAAAAATGAAAGAAATAAAAAGTGAAAAAAGTGGTAAATATGGGCTCAGAAATGATTTAATAAGAAAGTATGTTTATTCTTATGTAGAATACAGAAGTTGTGCAATTAAGTTATATTTTTGATGATTTGATGTCACTAACATGTTGTATCATGGTGTCTTGAGTTTGTCAGATCCGAAACTTGCTATGTATATTTACTCATGTTTGGAGTCAGTAAGATTTTATTTTTATTTAAAAGAAATTAATAATTGAATTAAGCAAAGATGCATCAAATTGATCAAAAGAGATTTTTTAAAAGACTTTTTAATTAATAATTTCAAATAAATGCTGCTCTTTTGAACTTAATATTCATCAAAAAAAAATTACAAAAGTATCACGGTTTCCACCAGCACAACTCTTTTTATCATTGATAATAAGATCTTACCTGAGCAACGAATCAGAATATTAAAAATAATAATTAATATTAAAGATTTTTTTTTGCTTTTTATCAAATAAATATCAAACCTTTAACAGTAATGCATGTTTTTAGTTTATAGTCGCATCAGGGCAGTCGTGACCTAATGGTTAGAGAGTCTAACTTGTAACCCGAAGGTTGTGGGTTCGAGTTTTAGGTCCGGCAAGGATTGTAGGTGAATGATCAGCGCTCTCTTTCACCTTTAATACTAGGGCTTGGCGATATGGCAAAAAAAATTATCACGATAATTTTTTTCATATCAGTCAATATCGATAATTATCACGATAAATGTCAAATCTACAATATTATCTATAAATACAATATTATTAATATTAATAGAACATATGAAACGTTTTTATAAAAAAAAACTGTAATATGATACAGCACTTGTAACATGGCTCTGACTGTAAATGCAGAGTTACAGTGATTTTTAACTATATTTATCATTCAACAAAAATATAAGAATAGACAAATCTTTTCAGCATGCCAATCCCTTTGTGCAGCTGATTTAACACATTTTGTAAAATGTTTTTGCTGTCTGACAATATAAATAAAAAATAATGGCTCAGGGCTCTACGCTTACTTTTCTTGCTAAGAGCACAACATTTTAGGAGCACATTCTAAACAATAATCAAGACTCTGATTAAAAAATTAGCCTTCCTATTACGAGGTGATATTTGACTCCTCAAAGTGATTTACAGGGGAATTTTGTTTTTTACCTTTGTTTTTACCTTTTCATATGTTTAATGAGGCTCAGGGGTGACATGAGTGCAATCAAAATCATAGATTCATGTTGAGATTAATGTTTATTAAAATAAAAATGTTTATTAAATGTTTATTAAAATATAACATTTTGAATACAGAAATATTAAAGATTTAAACAACTGAACAGATCTGCCAGCAGGTGTCGCCAAGACACTGATTTAATTACTGAATCACATCATTCTTTTGATTCGTTCGAACGGATGGTTCATTCGGGAATAAAGCAAGTGACTCTCTTTATGAATGGGAAATTAAATCATTTCACTAGATTCGTTTGAAAACGCACGTTCATTCATAAACCAAACACCGCTGTGTTTGAATGGAGATGTGCGCAGTTGTGACTTCAGACTACTTTTAACAACGAAATAGAGCAAAATCAGGCAATAGTGTTGTAGTCAGTCAATGTAAGTCACTTAATAACTTCTTGTTTATTTAACTGCTGTATTACAGTAGATCAATGTCACTTACAAACTCCCTTAAAAATTATTAAAAGCTGTCACTCATCTTAGTTTGCGATATCACAAAGCTCTATTATAAACAACGACGCTCTCTTTACTGCACAATCTCTTATTTACACTCTCTCTACACTTTATTTCTGAAAGGATTCGTGAGATGTCTGTGATACATTACTCAACGTTGCAAAAACACGTAGAAACCTTGAAGCTCCACTGAGCGCAAACACAAATATGCTGATCGGGACAGTCGCACATGCTGCTCCTAAATTTTTTTTTTTTTTTTTTACAGTCGCACGTACTAATTTTTAGTCGCAAATGCGAGTGAAATGGTCACACTGTAGAGCCCTGTGGCTGTAAACTAAATACTGTGTGCGGCATCCGGAAGTGCATGCTGCAAAATGCCTGCGCAGCGTTACGTATAGTGCGTAAACATTATCGAGCGCTTATCGAACTGTCGTTATCGTTTTATCGGAAAAAAAAAAAAACTATTTCGTGATAATTATCGTTATCGAATTATCGCCCAGCCCTATTTAATACCATGATTTCTGTGTGTGTGTGCAATAAGATGGGATAAATGCAGAGCACAAATTCTGAGTCGCATCACATTCTTTCCTTTTTCCTTTCTTTAGTTGATTGTGTAGTTGTCACCTGTACTAAAAGTGTTACTTATAAGGATCCACTTCATTTATCTAGCTATCCAAGCTATAGTACAAACAAATCCTGCTGAGAGATGACAGTTTTTAGGCTCCATTCTGTCCACTTTTGAAGTCTACTAGCCCCTTCATTGGCCCTCTGACTATTTATATACTGCTGGCTGTAGCAAATGACTCCTAAAAACTAAACACCATTCCAAACATCCTGGATGAGACCAGAGATGGCACAAAAACGTCAGTTGCACACAGCTGTACTCTGCAACCTCAGAGCATCCAAATAAAAAGGCTCAGAAACCCAAGTACGTGTGTGTGGATATTATTCTGGCAGTAATGGAGTTGACGGATCATATGGTATTTTACGCCTGGATAAAAGAATTCTCCTCTGGCGTTTGTCCTCTGGCCCCTCATGGCAAGAGCAGCTGCTTCGTTCTGCTTCCAAAAACCGTGACCTTGTAGCAAGTGCACACTCACAAACACTCTCAAACTTTCTGACCCTTGCTGTCTCACTCACTCACACACACACTTCAAGTCGATCTCCCTCTGTATCAAGCTCAGTCACACCCACATTCACTCTGACATCACAGAGGAACTGGGGAGAGCAAAAAAATGAATGATTTATAGCCCAGTTCAAGATATCATTTGGAATACACTCCTTCAAACACACACACACACTGAAATGCACAACCCTGCTGGAAGCTCTTCAGGTTAATCGGCTTCCTGCCTCCCACTAAGTACTAAAACTATTCGCCACATGGATGCCCCAATAGCCTTTGACCTTTGCCACAAAAGGTAAAATGCCACAGCGATCCATCACCAAGCTTGTCTCCAATTCTGTCTCTACGTATTTTTCTGTCTATCCATCCTGTCTTTCCTTATTCCAACCTTTTTCATATTTTCACATTTTCACTACCTGGTGCATATGTGCTGAGGTGATTTTGGAGAAAGAGGGGGGTGGGGGTGAGAAACCAAGAGAGATTTATTTTTTCATTAATATAAATAAATATAGCTGCAAGCAGCAATTAAAGGGCCAAGCACAACAGAGGTAAAATGAAGAGCTAAGGAGCTGTCTTTAATTACTTAGTAAAGACCAGGGTTTACCAACCCTGCTCCTGGAGAACTACCTTCCTCCAGACGTTCCAACCCTTCTTCAAAACACCTTTCTGTGATTAAGTTGATAAAGCATTTTACTACAAAACTCAAAATGTCTGATGCCCAAAACGGCAGACAAAATTACATATCGATTCGGTATGCCATTCCGAATCTAACGAGACCAATCCTATTATCTTTGGCCAAGCTGGTCAGAAGATTTAACCAGAAATGTCATTTTTTATATCTTTTGCCCAGTAGGTGGCACTGCACCGAGGCTACTCATGTGCCTTCAGGTCATACTTGTGACACATACCATAAAATTGCGGAGCCTCATGTCCATTTTTGCACAAACTTCAGAACTTAGATTTTTCATTAACTTCAAAACTGTGAAAAATCTTGACCCATAGAAATGTAAATATTGGTGTGCATTCAACTCGGTATGAGCCAAGGAATCAGAGGAAAAAAGAATATTGCTTTTTTAGACCTGGCCAAACTTGTCTACAGCAGACAGAACAAACAGAAATGTCCATTTTTTATTTATTTTGCCCAGCTGTGCCGAAACTACTTATACTTGTTATAACACATACCAAGTTTGCTCGAATCCATTAAATGTTGCAGAGCCTCAATTCCATTTTTGCACAAACTTTGTCAAATTCATTAACGCACTCATTAACAAAAACAGATTTGTACATCCAAAAGATTTTGATAGCTTGCCAGAATGCTCTGAAGATGATCTGAGCCGATCTTGATGAAAATTGGACAAGCTCGAAAAAGTAGACTTTTTGGAAAATTCAAAATTCCGAAAAATCTTGACCCATAGAATTTTTCATTTTGGTGTGCATTCAACTAGGTATGAGCCATAGAACCAGAGAAAAAAATAATAATTTTGCCTTTTTTAGACCTGGCCAAAGTGATCAGAAGATGAGCAGAAATGACCATTTTTTTTAATATCTTTTGCCCAGTCGGCGGTGCTGTGCCAAAACTACTCATGTACCCTCAGATTATTGTTATAATGCATACCAAGTTATTTCTAAACCCACTTAATCGTTGTGGAGCCTGTCTATTTTTGCACAAACTTTGTCAAATTCATTGACATGCTTTACAAAAACAGTTTGGTACATCAAAAAGCTTTTGATAACTTTACGCCAGAATGCTCTGTGGATGGATTTGAGCCAATTTTGATGAAAATTGTACAAACCATCTAATACAAGCTTTAAAAAGTAGACTTTTTGGAAGATTCACAATTGCGAAAAATCTTGACCCGTAGAAATTAAAATTTTGGTGTGCATTCAACTCGGTTTATATTTTCAGTTATGCCCGGTTCAGATTAGACAATTTTAGCCTGATTTTGACATAATCTGCTTGATGTAGGGTGTTGTGAGGATTCGTAAATAACAGTGGGCATTGGGATGCAAGAGATGAATTGTTTCATCTTGTGTAGTGTGTCATAGTTGACACCACAGAAAGACTAGCATATTTAATTTTTTTTTTTAGTCATCCACGAGTTCTGTCACATCCGTGACACTGGCCAATAGGAGCACAGAAGCGCCTTCGTACGTGCTTTCAAACATGCCGTAACATGTTTCGTGTTATGTTAACGGTCCTGCAAGGCATAATTTTACAATGGAGGAAATGTTCATGGAACTATGGCAATAATACTGCATTTTTGATGAGGGACTACCACGACAGAGTGAAAAAAGGTCAAATAAATTTAACAGTCCTTATCTGTCCTCTTCATGTAATCCAGATTTGTCCACTTTCAGGTTTTCTTACTTTTTTTCAGGCTTCTCTGATGACAAGACAAAGCAAAGAGCCCTATCGATGACAGCACGCACATCGTTAAAGCGAGACTTCCAAAATTTGGCAACTGTTGGCAACTTTTTGTTCAGACATAAATAAATATATAAATAAAAAGGCCAACCATTTGACTAACAAGTGCTAAAAAAATTAACAAGTGCCACACTTGCATGGACTGATTGGTCAGTTTGGCATGGGTACTATGGCAACAAAATGAGAAACCTAAGAGTTTAAACACTATAGTCAGACATGACAAAGCCAAACTGCCACACTCCCTTCTGGTGCCTAAACCGACCATATGTAAATGACACCTACAAGAACCAAGAACGCAGATCCAATTAAAGACAAGAGGGAGGAAAAGGTAGGAAACAAAGAGGGGAGAAATATCATTATAGCACTGAATGGCATGTTGAATTTTGTGTGCATAGCTAAGAAAGTCAGAGGTGTGTGTGAAGCGTATGCTGACTTTGATCGTCACCACCTTGCGCAAATTGATTTGGCCCTAATTGAACATTTTAAGAATCGATTAAAATGTGCTGTGCAAACACACTTAGAGAGATCCATCAGATTCTGAGCTGGCTCAAGCAGAAATTTACACTCAGTGACTGGAGCTAGAGCCAACATTGGCACACTGCTGCCATTCGTATTGTTAGAGCTTTTAGAGAACGATAGACAACGAGAGTGAGCAAATTTGACTCGGTATCATAAATAAAACAACCTGAAGAAGAAATAAATTTACGTAGGCCTTATCCATCATGTAACAGCACTGGAACTGAAGGGCTTCACTTTCACCCACTCGGTTGAAAATTACTAGGATGATATTAAAATATGTACTCTTGTTAGCTTTTATTAAAAGCCCATTCCTTGCACAGGCTATAATTTGTAGTAGTTTTAGTATGTGATATTTAAAATGAGCACCCCCCAAACTCAGAAATGCAGAAAAGACGTATTAAAAACACATTTTTAGCATTTCATATACATAAACATTCTGAGGCTAACAGTTGAAAATCTCATCTAACTTTCCTAACTCTCAGGATACAGGAATTGAAAAGGCCTCATACAGCGCAAGAGAGAGAAAGTGTAAGAAAAAGTGTGAGCAATTTGCTTGAGGATCTATAACACTGTTCTCTCTTGGGTCTGTCAGACTGTGCGCATGTAAGTCTGAAACCCCATTCCCGCCAAAGGTGTGAAAAAGCAATTTAAAATGGTCGCCGCCCACTGATATGGGACGGTACCACCAGGGTGGCGCTTAACCAAAACACACAGCCGGGGGTGATGCAGACGAGCGAAATGCACCAGACAGCACTGAGCATTATGCCACCCGCTGCTTTGTGTGCCAACAAAATTCCCTAATTCTACTAAATAATACATTAACATGGGAAAAACCTCTCTTGCACTTCTCTCAACTGCCCCAG
The DNA here is from genome assembly GCF_049309525.1 of Garra rufa. NCBI lineage: Eukaryota > Metazoa > Chordata > Actinopteri > Cypriniformes > Cyprinidae > Garra > Garra rufa. The sequence goes on along the minus strand of NC_133365.1, from coordinate 44,151,710 downwards.
AACACACACAATCACTTCCTCTATCACATAAAACACCTGTATGCCTTTGGTTATTGTTATGTTCCACCAGATTTTTTACTTAAGACAAATAACAATATTGTATGTGGTGCAGTACACAGATATCAGTATTATTAATATAACATTAGGTTTGAATTTACCATTAAGTAAAAAAAAATCATGTCACGAAACTGTTTTATGTTGTCTTCCCATTTTGATTGTTTCTTTCAAAAGAGAGGAATTTGCAACAAAATACCAGAGTGTAGACACTTCCTTTGACGTCAAAGCACTGGAAAGTGCTTTCTCTTAGATGGACAATTAAATACACTACCATTCAAACGTTAAGTGCGAGGACGATTTTTTAAGGTTTTTTGAAAGAAGTCTGTTAGACACCCTTCCTTTAATGTCAATAGCAACTAAAGCTCTTTCTACTAAACCGTTATATACACAGTTCAAAAGAGGTTGTTTTGAAAGTACAGTAGTTCACCACGACTTTATTTGTTTGACCAAAATACATTAAAACTATAAACATAACTACAATTTTAAATACACTGCCAGTCAAAAGTCTCTTCTGCTCACCATACATACATATATTTAATACAAGGTGTTAATACAACAGTGAAATTATTAAATATTTTTACTATTTAAAATAATTGTTTTCTATTTGAAAATATTTGAAAATCAAATTTATTGCTGAGATTAACACAATTTTTTTAGCATCAATACTCCAGTCTTCTGTGTCACATGATCATTCAGAAATCATTCTAATATGCTGATTTACTGTTCAAGAAACATTTTTATTATTATTATTATCAATATTTATCATGTATTTTTTTTTTCAGGATTCTTTGACGAATAGAGAGATCCAAAGATTAGCATTTATCTGAAATAAAAGCTTTTGTAACATTATACACTATACCTTTCAAAAGCTTGGTGTCAGTATAATTTTTGGGGGGAAGAAATGATAGAAAAGAATACTTTTATTTAGCAAGGATGCTTTAAATTGATCAAAAGTGATAATAAACATGTATAATGTCACAAATAAATGCTGCTCTTCTGACCTTTCTAGTCATCAAAGAAACCTGTAAAAAATTCTACTCAGCTGTTTTCAACATAATAATAATAATAAAAGTTTTTTGAGCAGCAAATCAGAATATTAGAATGACTTTTGAAGGATCATGTGACTGGAATAATGATGCTAAAAATTCAGCTATGAAATCACAGGAAAAAATTACATTTTAAAATATATTTAAATAAAGAGCTGTTATTTTAAATAGTAAAAATATTTAAACGTTTTGCTGTACTTTGGATCAAAAAAAAATGTTCAAAAACTTTTGACTGGTAATGTAACTTTTTTAATTTAATAGATTACAAATGGCTATTTATTCCAATTTCTTGTTATGATTTTAAATCTGTTTCTAACCTCAGAACAACCAAGAAAGAAAAAAAAGGTGCTGAAGTCTGATTTTGTGGTGAGTGTGCTTTAAATTATTATAATCTTCATTCAAATGATGAATGATTTTGAAAGTCTCACAGTAATCAGTGTTGAGTGCTACTGTAAGGTTAACACTGCCTGGTTTAAATGCTTGAAAATGGTTGAAAACGTTCATTAAAAATTTAGAAAAGTAATCAAACTTAACAAAGTAATTGAAACAGTTACACTACTTATTACATTTTAACATTTTAAATAGGGTAACTTGTAATCTGTAACCTGTTACATTTCCAAAGTATCTTTGCCAACACTGCGTTTGATAAATGAAATGCATACTTGCCAAAATAAATATTAGGGTTTACTGTCACAAACTTTTAAATGGTAGTTTAGTTAATTGCATTTAATATCTTTGTTTTGTTTTTCTCCCTGTAGTCTGTTCACAGACTACATCAGAACAGATCCCACTAATGGACAACCACTGTTTTGCCTCTTTGAAGTTACATGCAAACCAAAAGCAACAAATTATTCTAATTTGACGATGCATCAAAGTATCAAATTCACTCTCTTTGCATCAAAACAACGGTACAGAGGGTGTGTGTCAGCGTGATAGCTGGCGTCCCAGTCATAGAGCCAGAGGCAGTTGATTCATAAGTGTTCATAACAGGCATCTAAATCAAGCAGCTTTGGGCTTTCTTTGTCCTTTAGCAGATCAGCGAAGTGAGAGAGACAATGAGAGAGAATGATATGCTGCCAGTATATTTAGTGTTGTTATAATCTTTACAGTAATTACACGAGACGGTGTAATCTTGGCATAATGAATATGATTAGAACGTACAGTGCTCTATAAGCTGAACGCAGTCTGCCAACACTGGGCTGTCACCGTTGAGCCAATGCAGGCCATTAAAGTCCGCCAGACTGCAAGAAATGCACAAGCATGTCCAATCATTCCCGTATAACACTTGATTTAGAGGGACACCTCTTAGTGTTCTCACAACAGTTTTCCTGACTCATTATAGATCATGAAAGCAGCTGACACAGACACAAATGGGTTCTTCTTATAACTGTACTCTGTTGCTTCAAATCTAAACACAGTAATACAATCACACTGCCAAAAAGCAGGTGAAAGCTAGGTCAGACACTCCAGAGGAATGATTCACCTCAAAAGCATCTAAAATTAGCAGTTCCTTTGCTTTTCGCATTTCCAGGGGGGGCGATTGTTCTGTTCCAAAAACCTAGTGTGCTGCCTAAGGCCGCGATCACACCGAACGCGTTTTAGCAGTTGGAGGCGCCTCTTTTGAACGGTTTTCTGTTGGCAGTGAGCGTTCTGCGCGCCGCTTATGCGCACCGGGCGCCTCGCGTTTTCGCCGCCTGCTGCGCCTCGCGTTTTTGCAGGAGCGCTCTGAGCGCCTGAAGTTGAAAAAAAATCAACTCTGAGCGGAAAAACGCCCAACGTCATCGCGTTCTTTTCCATTGTCCAATCGAATGAATGGAGAGGCGGGCCTTCTGTTGTGGTGATGAAAGTTTACCGTTGCTTAAAAAGTCCGGAGACTGCAAGAAATAGAGAAACCTTTGGTGTCTATCGTGGGTAACCCGGAGCTGTATTATTTAGGGTTTCTGCTAATATGACAGTTTACTTAACAGCAAAAAAACTAAGATTTTAGAGCGCTCGCGCTATAATCCTTTGATTTGACTGACAGGACAGCTGTCTTGGTCGTTGCTTAGCAACATAAAAAAACGCAGCACACTGCTCTTTAATTAAAAGTCACCAAACAAGGCAGTGCTGTGCGCCTCGCGTTTTTAGAACTAAAAGACGCGTTCGGTGTGATCGGGGCCAAAGCAGGCTGTTTTTTAAGGTACCACAGGTGTGGCTCTAAAGGTAAGACATTTTGTCATAAAAATTTTAGAAGAATTAAAGAAGCAATTCATTTTTTCTAGTTTACCACATTAAACATTAATTAACGCAGTGGCAGAGCTAGGGTCGGACACACCACTCACAACTGCTGCTTCTGTGAATGAATGAATGAATGATGCATTTATATAGCGCTTTAATTGTGTATTGCCGTACACCCAAAGCGCTTTACAATCATATGGGGGATCTCTCCTCAACCACCACCAGTGTGCAGCATCCACTTGGATGATGCGACGGCAGCCACAGTACAACTGCGCCAGTGCGCTCACCACACACCAGCTACAGGTGGAGAGGAGAGAGTGATATAGCCAATTCAATGAAAGGGGATTATTAGGAGGCCATGATTGACTAGGGCCAGTGGAGGGAATTTGGCCAGGACACTGGGGTTACACCCCTACTCTTTACGAGAAGTGCCATGGGATTTTTTTGTGACCACAGAGAGTCAGGACCTCGGTTTAACGTCTCATCCGAAAGACGGTGCTTTTTACAGTATAGTGTCCTTGTCACTATACTGGGGCATTAGGACCCACATAGACCACAGGGTGAGCACCCCCTGCTGGCCTCACTAACACCTCTTCCAACAGCAACCTAGTTTTCCCAGGAGGTCTCCCATCCAGGTACTGACCAGGCTCAGCCCTGCTTAGCTTCAGTGAGCAACCGGTCTTGGGCTGCAGGGTGATATGGCTGTGGCATATCTTGACACCAATTGCATTTATTTAAACGTACACAAGTTAGTTTTTAAAGGTCCCATATTGTACACATTTCTGGAGGTTTATTTTAGTTGATGTCCTTAAGAATATATATTTGAGGTATAAGTGCCCAAATCCATCTTAATATATTGTTACAGCTCTGTCAAGAACAGGTCGATTTTGGCCCGTCTAATTAATAATCATTAGCCTCTCTTCTGATTGGCCTGTTGTTTTCTGAGTGACGCACAGCCAGACCAACCACAGGTAACTACGGTCATGTATGCTGTAGCCTAGCCCAGAGTCTAGCCTGCTGATACTCAACAGGATATTTCAGAATGATCATTAATGTTTTTTTCTTTTTCAAACACCGAATGCAGTAGCTACGTTAACTGTTGCTTTAGTAAAGCCCCTTTCACAATGCGCGCTGATTCCGGAAAATTACGGGAACGAGCGCTGTGTGAACAAAAGCCAGAACCAAATGCCATAAAGGCAGTGTTGTAGTGATGATGCACGTTACCCTGCGACTCTTCACAATGGAAAAATACGTGCAAAGTGGAATGAAGCAGTGATCAGGGAGCTCCTCACTATCAGCACTGAAGCAAAGATTGTTCAGGTTAGTTTGAGTTTAGTGAAATGTACGTGTCGCATTACATCTCACATCCAAATGTCACATGTCTTTATGGGTTGTGTGTAAAGCACGCACAGATTCCGGAAAACGACTGTGAATGAACCAAATTAAACAATTAATTAAATTAATTTGAACCAAATTAAACAACAAATTATGGGACACATTATCTGTGTATTTTCCGGAATGGCTGTGTGAAAAAGGCTGAAGTTGACTGCCACTGGTCTTTTATATTAACGTTGTACAGAAGCCTGTGCAATGATGTAGTTTCCTGACATCCATCGACTGAACAGGGTTTTCTCAACTTGTTTTCGTGTTGTTGTTGCTTAGCAATAAAATGGATGCAATGTACTCTGGGGGTTTGACAAAAGGAGGGTGGGACGGTGGTTGGTGCTCGGGGTGGTGACTGAAGGCGGTGACTGAGTAGATCGGACGTCACATTTTTACGGAAGTCACAGCGGTTCGTGAAAAGGAACAGCTACTTTAAGCAGGCTGTGTGCAGTTTACTGTGGATTGACTGTTTTGAAACTCATATGGTAGTTACATAGCCCCTAGACCTCAGTTATCATGAAAAAAGCCAGGAAATTTTGATTTTGACAATATGGGACCTTTAAGTCTAATCGATGTTAAAATTGATAGTTCTCAATTATACTGCAATGTTGAATGGCTATAGTCAATGGTTAAATATTAGGAGAAAAAAACACTGTAAAAAACAATTGTTTCAACTTAAAATAATTTGTTGTCCCACTGACACTGAAATTTTTAAGTTTAGTCAACTATAAATGTTAAGCTACTTAATGTTAATTTAAGGGACAACATGGATATTTTAGTTGACTAAACTAAACATTTTAAGGCAGCTAACATTATTTTAAGTTGAAACTATTATTTTTATTTTTTTTACAGTGCAATTTTATAGAGACATGATTTGATGAATGAATGTGAAATTGCAATAAGAAAGTATATTTAAAGTTAGGTTGGGTTAGCACGATTAATTTCAGAAAAAAATGTGCAATTTTTTAATCGATTGACAGTACTATTAAAAATATCTTAGTGTCATTAAAGTGTTTTTTTTTACGCAATATGTGTGTGAGGTGCATATGAATCGAGTTATAGTGGAAAGAACAAAAACAAACCATAACTAAAAAACTAAAAAAACTAAAAAAAAAACATAACTAAAAAAAAAAAAATGTTGATTATTTTATTAACCAAGCATGGATTAAATTGTAGACTGTAAAGACGTTCACACTGTTACAAAAAAATCTATTAAAAATGCCTTTTGAACTTACTATTGGCCAAAGAATCCTGAAAAAACATAATTTCCACAAAAATATTAAGCAGCACAACTGTTTTTAACTGTGATAATATTAAATGTTTCTTGAGCACTAAATCCGCATATTAAAGTGATTTCTAAAGGACCATGTTACTGGTGTAATAATGCTGTTTTGTACCAGAAAGTCATATTTTAATTGGAAACACTATAACATTTTCCTGATATTTTGATTTATGACATACAATTTGAAAATTAGTCAGACTTAAATGATCATTACAAAATATTATACTTCCATAAAGGTGTTAAATCTGATCACGAAATTAATGTCAGACATTTTTAAAGACCAAGGAGAGGTACTGGTCATGGTGAAACTTCCAAACATCTGGTATCTCTAAAAAGCCCTGAATGTGCTTTTTACAGGACATCCATACTTTCAGACGTCCAAACTGTGACATGTAAGGTCTTAGAGAAATTTGCTAAAATATAATGTCCCCTATAGAGGACAAAACTCCATACCTGAGAGTAAGTTCATAATTTTATCAAATAAATGCAGCTTTAAATAAACACATCCAATCCTGAATTTCTTTTCACATATCCAGGGGGACAATTGTTCTGTTCCAAAAACCTAGTAAGATGCCTTAAAAGCTGTGTTTAAGGTATCACAGACATGGCTCTAAAGGTAAGCAACTAAACTATGCTATTTCATATAACACCTACAGTAATTCTGGTCAAACTGCTGATAAAAATATCTGTGTGTGGGATTTAATGCTTATTAGAGCATTTCACAGTTAACTCAGCAACATCCTATCACCAAACTCCACCAATATCAATGCCGCTGTTAATATCGAGTCGCTCTTTGTCTGGCATGCTGAGTTGCTGTCTATGTAGAATACTCAAAATTGGTCACCTGCAAGGATCCACTTGAATTAGGATTTAGGCAGCAAGCATCTCAGTAGGTTTTGAAACAGAGCAAATCTGATCCTCAAAGATGTCACTGGAAGTTTATTTGAAAAATAATATACAACAAGGTATGCTATAGGGAATTTTTGTTGTAGTTTTATTTTTTATTTATAGGAGCTTTACTCAAAATAAAGCAAGCTTCAGGCCGATTGTAAAATTCTCTAGACAGCTTAGGATTCTGTAATAGAAGGAGCTGTAATTCATAAGGGAGAACCTTCTGAGCTGAAATAGTCATTCTCTTCAGCCTTTCTGTCTACTGTCACACCAATGAGGCTGTCGTGCCACAGATGGTACTGGATGTGTGTGTTTGTGCACACATATCATGGTGAGAGAAAAGTAGGCAGCTGTTTAACTGTTGTGAGAGTTGTATAGTAACTCACTTATCTAGTTTTCCCTCCTACAAGGAGCACAGTAGACATCGTCCATCACCACAGACTTCAGTTAGAATAAAAGACATATTTAATTTATTTCAAAGTGAAATAAGGCTATGATGTAAAGTCTGTTGTACTTTTGAACACCTGGCTCTAGATCACTCAACCAATAAAACACTAAAAATACAAATTTCCATTAAATATGGCCTGATTTTTTGACCAAAGAATTTCAGATGACTTTTCAGATGATCATTTGTGTCTGGTACCAATCCTTATAATTATTACATTTAAATAATAATCTTTTCAGAGTGCAAAAATAAGTATGACATCTCCAATAAGCAAAAAAAAAAAAAAAAAAAACACTGAGATTTTATTGCAACTGGAAATCTAGCCAAAAAACAAAACAAAACAATTTTGTTCTGTTTTCTGATATTTTTAGTATTTTATTAATAAAAAATACAGTAAAACAGTTTATTATTTATTAACAGAAATATTATTACGATATCAAATTATTCAATTTAAGAGATATTAAAATGCAATTTAACCCTATGACGGCAAAGCTGAATTTTCAGCATCATTATTCCAGTCTTCAATGTCACATGATCCTTCAGAAATCATTCAAATATGCTGATTTGGCACTCAGAAAAAAAAAAAACATTTTTTATCAATTTATATATAGTTAACAAAGGTTGAAATGCTTAATATTTTTGTGGAAATTGTGTTGTTTTGTTTTTTTTTTTTTACTGTTCTTTGGCACTTGATCACTCAAGAACACTGGAAATACAAAGTTCCCCTCACATTAAATGTAAAAGACATTGAGATTTAATTGCAACTTAAAATCAAGAATAAAAACGAACGTTTTAAAAACGTTTAAACTATAAACAAATTAGTTCTGTTTTCTGACTTTTAACAGAAATTTTATTCAATAATAAAAAAATTCAATTAAATACTTTTTATAGTGATTGTTGTGGCAGATTTTCCTTTGTGTGTCTGGTACCAATCCTTAGAATTATTTAATTTGAAAAATAATCTTTTTAGAGGTCAGAAATAAGTATGAAATCTCCAATAAACCAAAAAAAGTTTTAAGTTCTAAACATTTGGTTCTCTTGTAAACCTTTAATATTTTATTAATTTAACAAAATACTATAAAAAGAGACTTTAAAATGCTATTTAACCCTATGATGACAAGCTTAATTACTCCAGTGTCACATGATCCTTCAGAAATCATTTTAATATGCTGATCTGTTGCTCAAGAAACTTTTTTTTATAATCAGAGTTGAAAACAGTTGTGGTGCTTAGAAACTGTGTGTTGCAACTAAAAATCAACCAAAAAATGTCAACTATAAACAAATTTGTTCTGTTTCCTGTGATTTCTAATATTTTATTTATTTAAATGACTGAAATAAACGTATAATATTTGTTAATATTTCCAGGATTTCCTAAATAAAAATCTCACTAAACTTACTTCAAATAAGACAGGAAATAAGGACGAGAAAGCTACTTGCATTGTTAGTAATGAGGGAGTTATTCTGTCATTATCAAATAACCCACAAGTACCACTGTCTCTACATCTAGGCTGTATATTTACATAGAAAATGATCTTTATTAAATCAACTTTACCACAAATTTCAAAATGGTATAATGGTATAAATGGTATTATTTTCCGTTATAATTAACAATACTTTACTACAAAAGAATTTTAACTACTTGCCCGCTTTGTGTGTCTGACAGAATGGCATCAATTCACAAATTTCTGTATCTAGATTGAATCTCCCTGCCAAGACATGATCAGGTGATGATAAATGGTCCAATTCAGTGGAGAAGAGATTTCAGGGTCCATTAAATTAATGGTCCCTGGAACAGCACCAGGGTCTGATTGATATATGATAGAATTTTACAGAATGGTCTGACTTGAACTATATTAGATTTGGATACCTTTAATAAACAATATGCCGAAAGTACACATCCGGTACGTGGAAAAAATACTCTAGTCTTCACTAGAAAACTTCTGAAAATGAGCAAACAGAATGCACATCCTTAATTAAATGCTGATTTTAAAGATGCTGCCAAAATACTGGTCCATCATCTCATTAGACACTCACCTCCCATATTTTAATAAACCAGATGGTCAAATTTAGACTTGGCTACATATCTCCTGACATGCCCTGACTTATTTTCACTACCAAATCCGAAAAAGGTTAAAACAACAGTTCACTCAAAAATACAAATTTACTCTCACACATGGAATCCAAATCTGTTTGACTTTTTCTTTTTTGTTCTTGTTCTTTCTATATCCTTTTGTGTTACACAAAGCAAAGTAAGTCATACATAATGACAGAATTTTGTTTTTTGTGTGAACTAACTCTAAAGCTTTTATGAATGTTTTATTTTGTGTTCAGAATACCTTCAAGGTAGCCCGAGGTTCAGATTGTACTCCAGATACAGTTGAAGTCAAAAGTTTACACACACCTTGCAGAATCTGCAAAAAGTTCATTATTTTACCAAAATAAGAGGGATTGTACAAAATGCATGTTATTTTTTTAGTACTGACGTGAATAAGATATTTCACATAAAAGACGTTTACATACAGTCCACAAGAGAAAATATTAGTTGAGTTTATAAAAGGGACTCTGTTCAAAAGTTTACATACACTTGATTCTTAATACTGTGTTGTTACCTAAATATATATATATATATTTTTGTTTAGTAATAGTGAGTTCCTTGTTTGTCCTGAACAGTTAAACTGTCTGTTGTTCTTCTAAAAAATCCTTCAGGTCTCACAAATTCTTTGGTTATTCAGCATTTTTGTGTATTTGAATCCTTTCCGATAATGACTGTATGATTTTGAGATCTATCTTTTCAAACTGAGAACTTATTTTGTCCTCTGGGAAATATGTAAGCATCTTCTGCAGCTTCTGGAGGGCAGTGCTAAATGAAAAAATCTATGATATTATGGCAAAATAAGCAAAATGTATACATTGTAATTCTGTTCAAAAGTTTTCACCCCCTGTCTCTTAATGCAGCGTTTTTTCTTCTGAGCATCAGTGAGCATTTGAACCTTCTGTAACAGTTGCATATGAGTCCCTCAGTTGTCCTCAGTGTGAAAAGATGGATCTCAAAATCATACTGCCATTGTTTGAAAGGGTTTAAATACACAAAAATGCAGAAAACCCAAAGAATCTGTGTGACCTGTAGGACTTTTCTGAAAAACAGCAGGCAGTTAAACTGTTCAGGATAAACAAGGGACTTAAGAACAACTATCACTAAACAAAAAAACACAGCTGTTGATCATTCAGGTAACAACACAGTATTAAGAATCAAGTGTATTTAAACTTTTAAACAGAGTCTTTTTTTATAATTTAAATTATTTTCTCTTGTGGACTATATGTAAATGTCTTTTATGTGAAATATCTTATTCAGGTCAATACTAAATAAAAAAACAACAACATGCACTTTGTACGATCTCTCTTATTTTGGTAAAATAATTGACATTGTATGTAAACTTTTGACTTCAACTGCATGTAGCAGTGGTTAACACGTCGGAAAACAAAAGTAGGTTTCTATTATCCTGGCTACACCCCATGTGCGTCACTAAAATGACAAAATACCAGTCCTGTAATGAAGAATAGATTATGTTTTCAATTGAAAGCCTGTGTCCTGATGTCAACTACATCATTTCGACAACTTGATTTCAACCACACACCAGAAAGGACGGCTAAAATGTAGGTTTTCAGAATTTCATTTGAGGTAATGATAGGCTACATTGCCAAGTAAAATGAAATGCTCTACCTGTAATAGTTTGGAAAGCAAGAACAGCATACCTGAGTGCTCAGTAATGCAGGGCGGAGCTAATCGTAAGATATAATTAAGGACTAACACTCCAACTTGTTGTCATGGGCAACCACAACCAATCAGAACGCACTTAGTTTTCTTTCTGTACTATTATTCTCTCCATTTCTGTCACAGACACACACATAAACTCACTGAATCACTTCTGACTCCTGTCACCTTGCACCTCGACCTGCTGGTGTTGTCACCTGCTGCGGACCATACTGTCACTTCCAGTTTGTCTGGTTGGGACAGCCCTAAGAGAAACACATAAACACATACCCCTTGCAACTTTGGGAGACAGACTTCATCTTCCACTGACAGAAGCCAAAGTGATGCCCACTGAGGTTTAACCAGGCATACTCACATAAACGGCATGTTTTATGTGGTTTTGGGTACATGCTTGGAATGTACAGCCATGGGCTTTCTGGAGAATTCAAAATCTATCCTTCACAATCTTCTATATATTCTCTGGCTAAAGTTTAATGTTTTGTTGACAAATGTCACCATAGTTATCATTGATTTTCCCTCATAATTACCTCAGAAAATGAAGTTTAGACTGCTATTATGCATTTAAGACGAGCATTTGTGGTTAAAAAGTATATACGTTTTTATTCTGTTTTTTAAAAAAATCACTAAATAAGACCCTTATTCCTTGACTGGGATCGTATAGAGCCTTTTAAAGCTCCGTTGAAATTGCAATTTAGACCTTCAACCCGCTGGCTCTTATTAAGTCCACTATATGAAAAAAAAATCCTGGAATGTTTCCCTCAAAATCCTTAATTTCTTTTTGACTATAGAAAGAAAGACATGAACAACTTGGATGACGTAGGGTGTGTAAGGAGGTGAACTAAAGATGATACACATTAAAAAAAGGAATCTTCGCAAAAGGTATGGAAAATTACACAGTATTTACTCAAACTTCACAAAAAATTAAAAACAAAAAATGCTTATTATCTATTAACAATTTTTCGACTAGGTAGAAAGTCCAGGAGGGCACAGTTAGTGGCTGATCATTTTAAAATGGCCCAATATATCAGTCTGTAACAATTTTATATGCATGGTGTTTCTTTGGATCTGTTTGCTAGAGGGTATTTTGAGGTCGGTCGTCTCGTCATGTAAGCTCATCTCTGGGCTGCGCTACAGATGGGAGGAGACCAGAAATGGAAAGAAGAAGAGAAGCGACCGGGGAATAAACGACACGACTCTTACCTCTGTTCAGCATCTGTGCCCTAGCACCATCTGACAGACATCTGGCATGTGTGCGAGCGAGAGTGTGTGTATTGATTTAATGTCTGTCTCGCTCACTCTGATAGATGACATTGGATGTGATTAATGTCCATTCTTCAACTCTGTGAAATATGAAATATGAGAACCACACACATTTTCAGCCTCTTTCTCCTCCATCTGTCTTTTAACCTTAGAAATATACAAATCACAAGTACATGTCTGACAAACGTTTACTGTACAACCGCTTTGTTTCTCAGTCTATCACTCTCACTCTCAAAGCAAATGTAATTTTCACAGTGCAATATCCCATCTTGTAGGTCAGTTCTGACTGCTACAGGTTTTGAAGGATGTTGGTGAATATCATGCTACACCAAAAGTGCATAAATAGTGTTCAACTACAATGTGCAAATAATACATTTGAGCATCAATTAAAGGAATAGTTGAAGTTTAGCATCACTTGCTCACTAATGGATCCTCTGAAGTGAATGGGTGCCATCAGAATGAGAGTCCAAACAGCTGATAAAAGTATTATAAGTAATCCACACAACTACAGTCCATCAATTAAAGTCTTGTAAAGTGAAAAGCTGTGTTTACGTAATAAATAATTTGTCAAGACATTTTTAACTCTAAACCAGTCCTCTATCCATAATATTGCATTCTCTGGTAAAAAAAAAAACTAATTAAAAAAATAATGCACATATTTAAGGAGTAGTTCACTTTCAGAACAAAAATTTTCAGATAATTTACTCACCCCCTTGTCATCCAAGAAGTTCATGTCTTTCTTTCTTCAGTCGATAAGAAATTATGTTTCTTGAGGAAAACATTTTAGGATTTCTCTCCAGATAATGGACTTCAATGGTGTCCCTGAGTTTAAACTTCCAAAATGCAGTTTAAATGCAGCTTCAAAGGGCTCTAAGCGATCCCAGCCAAGGAAGAAGGGTCTTATATAGTAAAACAATCGGTCATTTTCTAAACAAATTCTCTTTTTCAAATTTCTAAACAAAAACTCTGTTTTTTCCAGTTCAAGGCAGTTAGGGTATGTTAAAAAACTCCCATCTTCTTTTCTTCCCCAACTTCAAAATCATCCTACATCCTACAGAAGTCTGACCCAGTGTTTACAAAGTGAACATGCAAAGAAAATCAAACACCCTTTATAAAAACAAAAAAAGGTAAAAGAGCGAGTTTTTCGACATACCCTAACTGTATTGACGCGCATACACAGACTACGCATGCTCAACACAAAGACGAGACAAGATGAGCATTTGAGGTTAAAAAGTATATAAATTGTCAATTTGTTTAGAAAGTGGCCGATTGTTTCGCTAGATAAGCACTTCTTCCATAGGTAGGATCGTTTAGAGCCTTTTGAAGCTGCATTTAAAGTTCATTTTGGAAGTTCAAACTTGGGGGCACCATTGAAGTCCACTATATAAAGATAATTCCTGAAATGTTTTCCTCAAGAAACAATTTCTTTACAACTGAAGAAAGACATGAACATCTTGGATGGAAAAGGTTACGACTCTGGTGAGAAATGTGACTCACGATGAAAGAGCTGAAAGATGAGAGATCAAAAACAAGCTAAAACGACATTCTTGCGATTGAGTTTTTACATCACATTATTCACAGACATTTTTAACATGTCCCTTGCCCAAGCAGCTGTACCCAGATGTTTTAAATCCACCTCCATTGTGCCAGTGCCAAAACACTCCAACCCAACATGCCTGAACGACTACCGCCCTGTAGCACTCACACCCATCATTATGAAGTGCTTCGAGCGGCTGGTCCTCTCACATCTCAAGAACTCTCTTCAATCCACACTGGACCCACACCAGTTTGCCTACCGTGGCAATAGGAGCACAGATGCAGTCTCCATAGTGCTGCACTCTAGACTCACACACCTGGACAATACAAACACTTATGCACGAATGCTGTTTGTTGATTTCAGCTCAGCATTCAACACTGTCAGACCATCTAAGTTAATCACCAAACTTAGAGACCTGGACATTAACTCCTCACTGTGTAACTGGATTATGGACTTTCTGACCAACAGACCTCAAGGTGTTAGATCAGGTCACATCTGTTCCACTACCGTCACACTGAACACTGGTGTACCACAGGGCTGTGTGCTGAGGCCCTTCCTCTACTCCCTCTTCACCCACGACTGCAGGCCTGTGTATGGATCTAACTCCATCATCAAGTTTGCAGACGACACTACAGTGGTCGGTCTCATCAGCAACAACGATGAGACTGCCTACAGGGAGGAGATTCAGCACCTGGCCACATGGTGCACAGACAATAATCTGCTCCTTAACACTACCAAGATCAAGGAGCTCATTGTGTACTTCAGGAAGGGAAGAAGAAGTTCACACGAACCCATCCACATCAATGGGATGGCTGTTGAGCCTGTCTCTTCTTTCAAGTTCCTGGGGACCCACATTTCGGAGGATCTATCCTGGACCACCAACACCTCCAGCCTGGTCAAGAAGGCTCACCAGCGCCTGTTCTTCTTGAGAACACTTAAGAAGAACCAGCTGTCCTCAGCTATCCTGGTGAACTTCTATCGCTGCACGAAAGAAAGCATCCTTATGAACTGTGTCACAGTTTGGTACGGAAGCTGCTCTGTTGCGGAGCGTAAGACACTGCAGCGGGTGGTGAAAACTGCCCAACGCATCATAGGGAGTCTACTTCCAACCATTGAGGACATCCAGAAGAAACACTGTTTGCGTCGAGCACACAGTATTCTTAAGGATTCCTCTCATCCCGCCCACAAACTGTTTTCTCTCCTGCCTTCCGGCAGGCGTTTCAGATGCCACAAGACTAGAACCAGCAGACTGAGGAACAACTTCCTTCCCAGAGCTGTCTCCTTATTGAACTCTGCCCCCCACTGACACCCCTGCCCCTCTCACCCACCCCACACTCTCCCCACTACCATTGCACTATTTAATATTCTTTGCACTACACTGTACATACCAGGGATGGAAATTAGCACCCGCCACCAGCCAAATGCGGGTGATTTTGTGTTGTGGCGGGTAAACTCGCGTCACCCACCGGCCACCGTTGCGGGTAAAAAAAATAACATACTTCAACCGGACGGCGTGAGGCGGTAATGCACCTTAACGTTGGTTGCGAACTGCCATTGAAATACTCGAAGAAGAAGAAGACGGCGGCCGGACACTTTTAGCAGAGGCACACCTTCAAAAAAATGTGTAACGTGTATATATAAACCTATACGTATAAACATTGTTGTTGTTCTGACGGCAAACCAAAAAATCATCTCGGCATCATTCACAATTCGTAATTTAGCAGAGAACACAGAGCACAACTAGAATTTCGGCGCGGCTATTAATACACATTGGAATCAATCATTTGCACGTGCTTTTGAGTCCTGCTTATTAAAAGTGAAAGAGAGACTCATTTACGCGCTCTCTTATAGATTATTGTCTGTGCGACCACAGAACGCGAAAAGGAGAGTGACAGATTTAAACAATTGTTAAGGGAGTAAGCAAATGTAATTTTGATTTAATACAACAGTTCAAAAACAAGAAAATATAAAATGACTTGCGTTGTCTGACTATATCTCTATAATATAGCCAGATTTTACTCTATTTCTTTAAATGAAAATATTTCTAAATGAGTAACAGCCCAGCCGCTGCGCATCTCTAAAAGCAAACCAGCGGTGTTTCATTCATGAATGAAAGCGCGTTTTGAACCAATCTTCAGTTCATTATTATCCGTTCATAAAGAAAGTCACTTGCTTCATTCCCGAATGAATCAGGCATTCAAACAAATAATTTGTCTTACTGCCACCTGCTGGTGGATTAAGTGTCATTGTAACGTATACTTAGTTATTTAAAACGTAATATTTCTATATTAAAAAATGTATATTTAATACATTTATCTCAACATGAATTTATTTGCACTTATGCCACCCCTGAGCCTCATTAAATGTCTGAAATTGCACCTATAAGCCACTATTGTGTTCCTTTGTGCCACCTCTGTAGTGCAAATTATTTTTTATTAATACTAATTTTCTATGATTGGTAATATAGTTGTCTTATTCTGCTATTAAATTGTTTTAATTAGAAATTTTAAAAATAAAATATAATTTTTTTTTAAATTGACAATGACATTTAATTAAAAAAAAAAGCCATAACAAAGGTAAAAAGAAACTGCCACTGTAAATCACATTAATGAGTCAATTATCACCTCAAGGCTAATTTTTTATCAGAATTTTTTATTATTGATCAGAAGATGCTTCAACATGTTTTAAATTAGTAGGGCACGCACTGTAAGAAGGAAAAAAACTGCTTATAAAGTGGGTATGTGACAGGTATGGCTGTGGAACGGTGTTTGGCAAAGATTTTTTTGGAGGAAAAATTTTAAGTCAGAAGTTTTTTTTTTTTTTTTTGCTTTGATCCCTGGGTTTGTAAGAGAGAGAGAGAAAATGTCAGTATTTTTATTGAGACTTGAGATTAAATTAATGATCAAGTATAGTAGATCTTGTAGTATTAATTTTCACATGCAGCTACACATTGTCGGTTAAAGACATAAAGTGGCTGGTAAAAACATTTAGTGGCTGGTAGATTTTGAAATCCACCAGCCACACTGGCCGGTGGACAAAAAAGTTAATTTCCATCCCTGGTACATACCTATTTCTAAATGCACATTTCCACTGCACATATACATATAGTAAATCTGTGATAAATCTATATCTATACATATCTATTTGTAAATTACTGCTTCAGTAAACAGCAACCTGTATATTATGTTCATATCTACCTGCAATTTACATTATAGTTAATAGCAACCTGTATATTATGTTCATCTATTTGTACATTCTAATTGTAGTTAATTATCATCTGTAAATTATGCTCTCAGTACTTCATCTGTAAATATTATCCATAGCTTCTCCCTGTACATATCTCCTATAAGTGCACTTATAACTTATAAATTATACCTATATCCTGCACTTGCTGCTTATTGCACTCCTGGTTAGACCTAAACTGCATTTCGTTGCCTTGTACTTGTACATGTGTAATGGCAATAAAGTTGAATCTAATCTAATCTAATCTTTTGTTCATATTATCGAGTAGGTTTAGGACACTTACAAAACCAATGCCACATAAAACATACCATTCATCCGTTCTGTGGGAAAAAACAAACTCTTTTAGCGCCACTGAGTGGACATTTCACATCGAAAATGTCACGAAATGTACATGTTTCACATCTTGTGAAAAAGTTCCCACAGGTACATTTTTGTGGCTGACCAAAATAGTCCAAAACAGTTCTAAACATGTTGGTGAATTTTGATGCGAGAGGTCAACAGGAGGTTAACTTTTTGACTGGAGGAAGCATTAATATAGAGTATGGACTTGTACTATGCACTTGGATTTGACTTTTGGTTTAAAGTTAAAAATGCCTTAATGATGGGATTGTTTCTTACAAACATGCAGCTTTTCACTTCACAAGATTAATTTGATGAACTGGAGTCATGTGGATTACTTGTGGATTATTGAGATGTTTTATCAGCAGTTTGAACCCCCAGCTGATTCACTGCATAGGACAGATGAAGAAACCAACTAATGTACATCTTGGATAGCCTGAGGGTGAGCAAATTCTCATCAAATTTTTATTTTTGGCTGAACTATTCCTTTAACAAATTACTGCCATCATGACCACTCGAAAATGTACACAAGCATCTCTTGTCAATAAAACACTGTCTACCACCTGCTTTCTGTGGGAACAGCACAGCATTAATTGCAGCAGGCAAATAGATTTTTGCTAACAAGGCGCAATTGATAACAAGCCTAATTTACTGGATTGTAGGCGGTTAGTGAATAAGAGGTTTAGTAAGTCACACAACTGTTACTAAATCCACCTCACAGTGTCGCAGCAGTGCTAAAAGCAAAACTATACATTGCTAAGCTTTCAAGCTTACATACAGAAAAGCTTCGCCCACGTAATGATATGTTTTCCCCTAATATTCACATCATAACTGTGTGTGCTTTAAAATGTCAATGGAAACTGGGGTCAAAGTTGACATTGTTTGAACTTTGAATGTCACAATACAACACTTAACCTGTGTGCAGTACTGGCAGTAATTCTGTGGCTTGACATCACTCCATAGTGACATGAAGTATATGGTGCAACACTAATGCACATGCTCTTGAGCTGTAGTGACCTCTGAAGGATGCAGGTTTGATTCCTTTCAACCTCTTGTTTAATAAAAGGCAAAAAGAACAATACTATTAACTCTTATGACTTTTGTTTAGCTTAAATTCAATTTTCCATCACTTTGATGTACAAACAGCAGAAAAATTGTTTGATGCATATATTTTACTCTGAAATGTTGAAGGTTTCAACCAACTTTACACTCCTTTGATAAAGCAGACTCCATTGCTTTTCACGTTGTGTGTATGTGTATGATTAATGAATCTTTTAATGGGCCGTTTCTGAATGTGAATCTCCAGCCTTTTGCAGGCCAAACTTCCATGATGAAATTCCCCTGAGCTTTACAGTCACTGACCCTTTTAAGGGGACTGGCTGGATACTCAAGCCTCTTCAGACCACTGACATACTCTCTAATGAGTGTTAAATATAACCCAGAGAGTATGAGAGCAAAGCAGATGATGAAGAAGAAGAGTGAGAACGTGGGAGAAAGTGAGAGCTAGCAAATCTCAGTTTTTTCTGACAGAAATGGACACTTGAAAGGACAATCAAGACTGTCGATTGCATCTTTAAGAAAGGAATTTAATGAAAAAAATTCTCAAAGGCTAGGCATAAATATGTGTGCACTTCACATTCCCAGACATTTCTGAAGGTTTACCAGTCAAGAGGTGAAAAAACATCCTATAATGGGCTACTTAGAAGTATGCGTTGAATAAATCTAGTTAATTAACCTGAACTGCAAAATGCAGCATCTATATAAAAACCTCATAAGGAAACACAGGCAAATGCTTTAAAAATGCTTAGAATTTTTTTAAAAAGGTCCTCTCATTGGCCTACCTAGATAATTCATATGCCATGTACTATCTAAAATTATAAACATTTTACCAGAACATGTCTGTCATTACATATATATATATATATATATATATATATATATATATATATATATATATATATATATAGCTGCAATCAAAATTATTCAACCCCTCAGAGACTGCAGTACTATACAAATACAAGCTTTTCTAAAGATCTAGGATTTTATGAAAATTGCATCTATAACAGATTACTGGCATATTAAAAATGATAATGTAAATATAATGTAACATTTTTGAGTTCTAGGATTTTTTAATACCATGTCATAATTATTCAACCCCTATTCAACATTGCTTTTTTTAGTCAATTTATTTGTATGGTGGGAAAAAAATTGTCTCAAAACACAATTAAACCTTTAGAAACTCTACTAGAAAACAGAATTAGCTTGAGCTGTTACCCATACATACAGTTAGCTCATGCATGTGCTGAAGTTTGAGTAGCTAATATGACAAAGTCAATAGAGCTCTCACAAAAGCTATATAGAAGAAATTATTTTGTTACTTAGTTTAAGACTATATGAAGATTTCCAAGACATTAAGAGTTGTTAGAGACACAGCTGGCAGTCTTATTCCTTAGCTTAAAATGTGTGCCAAAAATCCTTTGAAGATGCTGAAGAAAAACCATAATATCACAAAATGCTTAATCAAAACAATTGAGGAAAAACCTGCAATGTACAGCCAAACACTTGCATGATGACCCGACAAAAGGAGGAAAAACATTTCAATGCAGTGAATAAGAAGAACACTAGATAAGGCCTTCATGTTGAGGCATCTTGCCGAACAGTACTTTTGACCAAGAAGAACAAAAAAGCCAACTTGAACATGCAAAAATTCATTTGGATAGATCTGTGGATTTCTGGAATAATGTTTTATGGAGTGATGTGATCAAACTAGAACTTTTTAGATCTGTGGATCAGAGGTATGTCTAGTGCAAAAAAAAAGCAAAGCTTATAAGCAGAAGAACACCATCTCCATGGTCAAACAAGGAGGAGGATCAGTCCAGTTATAGGGGTGTTTTACTGTAGCACGAAGTGGAAATCATGACTGTATGAAG
>NC_133365.1:44090346-44130808 GCF_049309525.1 Garra rufa | reverse complement strand
CTTTGAAGAATTTCAGTCAGGTTTCAGGCCCCATCATAGCACAGAAACTGCACTTGTAAAAATCACAAACGACTTGCTACTTGCGTCAGATCAAGGCTGCGTCTCATTGCTAGTTTTACTTGATCTTAGTGCTGCGTTCGACACTATAGATCATGAAATACTCATAGATCGATTACAAAACTATACAGGTATTCAAGGGCAGGCTTTAAGATGGTTCAGATCATACCTGTCCGATCGCTATCACTTTGTTTATTTAAATGGGGAGTCATCGCAGTTATCACCAGTAAAGTATGGAGTGCCACAAGGATCTGTCCTAGGTCCTCTGCTATTTTCAATTTACATGTTACCCCTCGGTAATATTATTAGGAAATATGGGATTAGTTTCCATTGTTATGCTGATGACACTCAACTATATATTTCAACAAGACCAGATGAAACTTCTAACTTAGCAAAGTTAACAGAGTGTGTTAAAAATGTGAAAGACTGGATGACCAATAATTTTCTACTGTTAAATTCAGATAAGACTGAGATATTACTTATTGGACCAAAAAACAGTACACAGAATCTCTTAAACTGCAACTTGCAACTAGGTGGATGTACTGTTATTTCCTCTACAGTCAAAAATCTGGGTGTTATATTAGACAGCAACCTGTCTTTTGAAAATCATATTTCCTATGTTACAAAAACAGCATTCTTTCATCTTAGAAACATTGCTAAGCTACGGAATATGTTACCTGTTTCTGATGCAGCAAGGTTAGTTCATGCATTCATGACGTCTAGACTGGACTATTGTAATGCACTACTAGGTGGTTGTCCTGCTTCTTCAATAAATAAGCTACAGGTAGTCCAAAATGCAGCTGCTAGAGTCCTTACCAGGTCAAGAAAATATGATCATATTACCCCAATTTTACGGTCTCTACACTGGCTACCTATTAGGTTCCGTATCACTTACAAAATATTACTTCTTACCTATAAGGCCCTTAATTGTTTAGCTCCTGCATACCTAACTAGTCTCCTACTACGCTACAATCCCTCACGCTCCCTAAGGTCGCAAAACTCTGGACTTTTGGTAGTACCCAGGATAGCAAAGTCCACTAAAGGAGGGAGAGCCTTTTCACATTTGGCTCCCAAACTCTGGAATAGCCTTCCTGATAACGTTCGGGGTTCAGACACACTCTCTATGTTTAAATCTAGATTAAAGACTCATCTCTTTAGCCAAGCATTCACATAATGTATCTCATAACGTTGTAATTTCAGTTACATCTGATCAAATGCACATTAATATTCTTCAGCTTGGGCTAAACACATCATTTTTGTTTGGTCGGAAGTTGGAACAGCAGCTACGCTAATTATTTCTTTGTTTCTCTGTCTCTGCCATGGGATTTCCATCCCGTGGTAACTAGGGTTTACACAAGATTCAGCCCGGATTCAGAAGAAGAGATGATGCCAACCCCTCAGAGGACCGCAGATGATGCCAGCCTTGAAACAACATACAGCACTACATAATTTTCCTACAAGTTTGATTACAGCACATAACCATTGCAATTAGTGTTCATCATCTGTTTGATTACACAGTTACTGATTTTAATATTTATATCATATGTACATCGACTCAACATACAGTATTCACCACTAATAAGCTACTAAATATATTGTAGTAGCCTAAAACTTTTGTACAGCTGCTCTGCAACAATTTGTATTGTAAAAAGCGCTATACAAATAAACTTGAATTGAAACTTGAATTGAATTGAAATGGGAGTTTCAATGCAGCTTCGAAGGGCTCTACACTATTCCAGCCAAAGAAAACGGGTCTTGTCTAGTGAAACGATCGGTCAAGTTCATTGAAGTCCAGTATATGGAAAAAAAAACCTAATTTCTTTTTGACTGAAGAAAGAAAGACATAAACATATTGGAGGACATGGGGGTGAGTAAACCATCAGGATTTTTTTATTCTGGAAGTGAACTAATCCTTTAAAGCCACTGATTTACACTCTTAAATATAAAGATGCTTCACGATGCCATAGAAGAACCTTTTAGTCTAAATGGTTCCATAAAGAACCTTTAACATCTGAAGAACCTTTCTGTTTCACAAAAGGTTCTTTGTGCCAAATAAGGTTCTTCAGATTCTAAAAAGGTAAGCAAGAAATGGTTCTTTAAATATTTGTGGAACCAAAAAATGGCTCTTCTATGACATCGCTTGAAGAACCTTTTGAAACACCTTTATTTTTAAGAGTGTAGAATCTTTGAACTTCGTCTAGACTGTGACAGAACACATAGAATATAGAAACGTTTTGTCTTTGTTAGGTCGATTCAAATGTCTGTAGAGGTGTGCCTTCAAAGACCTGCCTTTCCATGTGTATGACACAAACAATGAAAAATACCAACTACAAAAACTCTGTTTTGATTTAAGAGGAAACAAATGAAGCTATTTTTAGCTTTTTCAATCTCCTCCTCGGCAACAATGAGGGCAGAAATTTGTGATTTTCTAGACAAACAAACAAACAACGGCTGGCAGACTTTTCCCATCATCGGTAGGAGGAAAACATTTTGATTTTCTCCATCTAAACAGATAGCAGGTGGCGAAATGAAAGACATCACACATCTTTTATAGACCCAAACGACACCAGCAGGAGTGGCTTTGATGTCGCAGCATCGTTCAACTAGCAGAAACAATAGCATCTTCCTCTGCCAGCATGCATCTGTCTCTCTGCTGACGGAAGTTAATTGAGATAGGAAAGACGTTTTCCATAGTGACTCTCCTGCAGATAATCGCAGTCCCAGACGTAAATACACCCCAATGCCATCACACCTAAACGGAAATATGTTTTTAGCTTAAATAGCAAACCAATATATTAAACAAATACATGTTGCCCTCATAAATTCCACCTAAGATCAACTTACAATCTTCTCAGTGACTATACGAGAGACTCCGTTGTTACACCCCCTGAAACAACCTCAACGTAGTGCTCCTTCATCCATTTTAATGATCCTTACATGCTGATGGCGGAGACTAATTATTGCCCATTACAAAACTCAACAGCAGTGATAGAGAGCAGCGGAGCTGGCGGGATGTGTACGGCTGTAGTCTGGAGCTCTGCTTTATCTGCGCACTGATGAATAAGTCTAATCTATCATATGTCTGGGAAAGCCCCAAGGCCTCCAGACTGAAAAGCTGCCAGCGAGTAAGCGAGCAGCAGTGTGTTCATGTGTGAACTGTGACTATAAGGATCACTAAACTGCATGCGTGTGTATTGTTAGTACTGAATAATGGGAGTTCTATGGCTGTAAACAGGGCCTAAAATTAACACTTGCCAAACAAGTATATGAAAAGTATGACTTGTCAGTTGCCAGTAACTATTTTTCTATTAATTCTAATAATGCCAAAGTATGCAATATGGTTAGAGATTGAGTCACATATACCATGCATTTAAAAGGGCAACTTGCCCAAATCATCTTTCCAAACGTTGTAATGACAATCATTCATACATTTGTTGTCTACAAAAGAAAAGCATTTCAAAATAGAAATATCCCTGCGTTTTCCGTCAACATAAAAAATCTACGGTAGTTCAACCAGGTGTATATTTCTTCTTTTAGATGAATACAGTTGGAGTTATATTATTAAATGTCCTGGCTCTTCCAAGGTTTATAATGACAGCGAATGGCTGTTGAGATTTCTTCATCCTCTGGATCGCCATTCTCTCATGAACACATGTGTGACAGTTAGCAGAAGCTAAATATGTTTTAAATATGGACATTTTTCTTACACAAATGTATTGCTTTGCTTCAGAAAGCTTTTATTAACTTATTAAGTACTTTTTATGATGGATGGATGCACTTTATTTGACTTTTTTTAAAAATCAACAGCCATTCACTGCCATTTTAAAGATTGGAAGAGCCAGGGTATTTTTTTTTAAATACATTGGTGGCCAAAATTATTAGAACACTAGTATTTTCACTGGTATTTTCACTAGTATTTTGTTTGCACAAACTGAGACAGACTAAATCCAGAAGAAATGCGGCAACGCCTCCAAGATGCTTCAAGAAACCTACCTGCAAAGCTACAGTACTGTTGAAAGTTTAAGCACTGCTGTAAAATGAGGATGCTGTCAAAAATAATGTCATAAATAGATTTTCTTTATCAATTAACTTGTATTAACTACATTAAAATCAACATGTGACCAACCTTTGCGTTTAAAGCAGCTTTTGCCCTAGGTGCACTTGCACATGGTTTTTCAGGTAGCTTTTCATGTAGGTCTCTTGAAGCATCTTGGAGATGTTGCCACAGTTCTTCTGGATTTAGTGTGTTCTGCTTCTTCATGTCATTCCAGACACTCTGGATGATGATGAGATCAGATCTCTGTGTGGATCACTGGCTGTTGTCAGACTCCTTGTGCAAACAAAAAACTGACTGGATTATTACAATTAATGGCAAAATGAATGTTTGGAAATGTAAACTGATATTTTCTACTGACACACTACAGCAAAAGATAGAAATAACTGACTTAAAACCATTTTTAGCTAATGAAAATACAAGTGTTCTAATAATTTTGGCCACCACTGTAACTCCAATTGTATTCGTCTGTATTCAACAAACCACCTGACAGAGCAGCGAGCCAACAAGTCAGCTGCGTGAGCTTTCAGATGCAGCCTTTGTGTTTGTAAACGTGCTGTAAGCAAGCTAAGATGGTCAGGGTTCATTGAGAGCAAAGCTATCCAATCCTGTTCCTGAAGGGCCGCCACCCTGCAGAGTTCCGCTCCAGTTCTAATTAAACACCTGAACCAGCTAATCAAAATCTTCAGGATCTTCAGACTTACTAGAAACCTGGCATGTGTGTTGGAGCTCTACTCTGCAGGAAGCTGGCCCTCCAGGAGCAGGACCGCACACCCCTGATTTAGAGTGCTGACATACAAAGCCACAGTTCTTGCAAACCACCTTGAAATGAATCCAGCCACTAACAGAAACCATTTATGACAAAACGAGCTGTACACACTTTAATTTCTTACCCACATCGTCTCATATGCACAGACATACTCTCCACTGACACTCTTTATCAACACAGTGCTATAGACTTGCCAAACGGGACTGAATATTTTTAGGCATGCACAAGATAGTAATACCACACTGGTTAATGGACAGTGTAACTTTTTCATACTGTACATTATAATGGTTTGATGCCTAAAATAGCTTTTATTTTATTTGAAAAACATTATTTAATTTTATTTTCTAATGTTTAATTGTTTATTTATTTAGGAAAAACAGTAAAGAATTTTAGAACTTCACTTCCAGAACAAAAAGTTTATTCACTCCCTTGTCATCCAAGATGTTCATGTCTTTCAGTCGTAAAGAAATTATGTTGTTTGAAGAAAAAATTTCAGGAATTCTGTCCATATAGTGGACTTTTATGGTGCCCCCGAAGTTGAACTTCCAATACGCAGCTTCAAAGGGCTCTAAACAATCCCAGCCAAGAAAGAAGGGTCTTATCTAGCGAAATGATTGGTTGTTTAAAATATTTAAAATTACAATTAATATACTTTCCAACTTCAAATGCTTGTCTTGTCTAGTCCTGCATGAACTCCTGTGTATTCTGGTTCAAGACAGTTTTTTTTTGTGAAGGGCATTTGATCATCTTTGCTTGTTCATTTTGTAAATACTGGGTTGGTATTGCAGCAATGTAGGATGATTTTGAAGTTGAAGAAGAAAATGAGATGGGAGTTTTTCAACCTACCCTAACTGTCTTGAACCGGAATACACAGAGTACACGAAGAGCTAGACAAGATGAGCATTTGAAGTTAAAAAGTATATAAATGTCTGTTTTTTTAGAAAATAACAAATTGTTTTGCTAGATAAGACCCTTCTTCCACTGCTGGGATCATTTAGAGGCATTTGAAGCTGAATTTAAACTGCATTTTGGAAGTTCAAACTCGGGGGCACCATAGAAGTCCACTATATTGAGAAAAATCCTAAAATGTGACCATGGACCACAAAACCAGTCATAAGGTTAAATTTGACAAAACTGAGATTTATACATCACATGAAAGTAAAATAAATAATCTTTCTATTGATGCATGGTTTGTTAGGATAGGACAATATTTGGCCGAGATACATCTATTTGAATATCAGGAATCTGAGGGTGCAAAAAAATCTAAATACTGAGAAAATCACCTTTAAATTTGTCCAAATTAGGTTCTTAACAATGCATTTTACAAATCAAAAATTAAATTTTAATATATTTACAGTAGGAATTTTACAAAAAATCTTCATGGAACATGATCTTTACTTAATTTCCTAATGATTTTTGGCATAAAAGAAAAATAAAAAATTTTGACCCATGATATGTATTTTTGGCTATGGCTACAAATATACCTCAGCGACTTAAGACTGGTTTTGTGGTCCAGGGTCACAAATGTGTCCCTCAAAAAACATAATTTCTTTACAACTGAAGAAAGAACGACATGAACATCTTGGATAACAAGGGAGTAACTTATCTGTAAATATTTGGTTCTGGAAGTGAACTTCTTTAACATCTATCTTTTATTGAATTTGTCCTATTGTTTGTTATGTGCATCTTTGCTCTAATACATACCGTTATTGTGAAGTAAAATAATATTGACAATTAAAATATCAGTCAAAATATTAATATCGGGTGCATCCCTACATATTGTGATTCACTTACATAAGGTTGGCTACTTTTCTGAAAGACAAGTACAAGGCAAGTAAAAATGAGTAGTCATACAAGCCATACACCATAAGAGATCTGGTGGATTGTACTGAAATTAAAAACTAATTATTGTCTGATCGATGCATTAATATATTAATGAGCACGTTCAACTTCTATGCAGGTGTGTGCATGTGTTTTGTCCTACCTCAGTGTGAACTGCTCAGTGGCGGCAGCAGAATTCATTAGTACTTGAAATCCCACAGTCTGCCCCTGTTTAACTGGGCTGGGGGGCGCCAGAATCTCGACGTCGCCGTCCAGTCTAAGTCGGTTTCTGGGCGCTTTGTTGTCCCCAGTGGCGAGAGTCACCGTCCCAATCCTCTGCATATCCCCTTCCTGCCCTACAGCTCTTCCTTGCACCCTACCCGCTACGCACTCTTTCCCCAATGCCTCCGGAGGAAGAATGGAGTAGTGCAACTCCACCATGACAGGAACAGGCTCCTGTGCACGCCTACGTGGCGGAGGAGCGTTGAACCAGGTCGTTGGGATGCCAAGCTGGGCTACACAGATCCCCAGGTTTCCCTCCAGCCGGCAGGCGGTTGACACAGAACCTTCTCCTGGATCACGGATTCCAACGACACGGATACACGGCAGCAGTTCTGCTGGAGGATCCACATCCTCCCATCTGCGGCCCGCCAGATAAAACAACACCTGGATTTGCGGTTGATCGACTCCTATCCTCCTGTTTACCAGGTGTGCTCTCACCTTCCATCCCAGCGTGAGGTGCGTGGAGGTATGGAAGGAACGTGGCAGAGCCCCCTGGAGGAGTTCTGGCGGTACCGGCGCCTCTGCGGTGAGGTTGCCATAGCTACAGTTGACCGACAAGAGGGGAGCGGGGCCAGCATCGGGCAAGTGGAGAAAGAGAGGCTCGCTGCGTGTCTGCAAGCTCCCGTTACGCATCACTTCCTGTGTGGCCTCCCGAAGAAAGAAGGATGACTCTGCACCCTGCAGTTGGCAGGACACGGGGAGGTACGTGGGCAAGGATGAGGAGAACCTGGGCACGAGATCGCTACCTCCGCCCCTGCTCTCACACACTGCGGAGAGACAAAGAGAAAGAGATTTATCTGTATGTTTATTGCATTTCAGAGGCACTACAGCTGTTATTACAAGGAAAATTGCTTTCGGTTAAAATTTAAAGTGTCCCCTAGGTTTTTGTTTTATCTCATTTGACGAGAGTGTTTATTTACAGGGAAATAAATTAAATTAAGGCCAAGGGTCTTTGGAAAGATAATTGTGTAAGTGTGTGTAGAGAAGGAAGTCAATGTTCTGAGTGAACAGCCAGAAGAGTTCAGCAAAAATAAAGTTATTGTATACTATCATTCAAAAATTCGGGGTCGGTAAAATTTGGTTTTTGGCATGAAGTCTCTCACACAGGCTTCACTTGCTTGCTCAAAAATAGAGTAAAAACAGTACTGTTGTGAAAATATATTATAATTTTAAAATGTAATCTATTCCTGATGGCAAAGCTGAATTTTCAGCAGCCATTACTCCAGTCTTCAGTGTCACATACTACTTCAGATATCATTCTAATATGCTGATTTGTGGCATTTATTTTTATCAATGTTGAAAATGGGTGGTAATGTGGAAACAGTATATTTTAAACAGACATTAGATATTTTTTCGTAACAAATGTAAAAATCCTTACTGTTACTTTTGAACAATTTTATTGCATCCTGCTAAATTAAAGTATTATTTTCTTTACAAAAAAATATATAAAATAGAATAGTTTTTTTATACTATTACATTAACATTCTTATCAAAGTGTTTTTAAGCATTTTACATTTATTAAAACAACTCAAGACAGTAACAATTTAAAGTATATATTGTATTTGCAAACTTATGTTCAGCTATTCTTTTTAAAAGTTAATTTAACTATTTTTCAGACCATCAGTCATCAAAGCTCTGTATATATTGGTCACAGACGCTGAGATTTACCTGAGATTTGTTTGCTTATTTTTCTTTTATAATCTTCCCATTAACGCCATTATATTGTTAAATCAGACTGATTCGCGAATGCAGAACACACAAACACAAGAGGCGGGACTCATCACATGAACCAATCACAGCTGAACATAACCAGTCATATCCAATCGTGTCGCAATGGAGGCATGTGACATTCCCCCATTAATTCTCAATTACCCCCGACCAAACTCACTGGTCTGTTAAAACTTAAACTCAACGAGCTCAGGCAACTTTAACACTGTTGCCGTGGGTTGTTTTTCATGTCAGGTTTAAAGGTGCCATAGAATGGAAAACTGTGTTTACCTTGGCATAGTTAAATAATAACAGTTCAGTACATCGGCATGACATACCATGAGTCTCAAACACCATTGTTTCCTCCTTCTTATATAAATCTAGTGTTTGCAAAAGACCACCGAAAAATAGGTTAATTCCAACATAACACCGACTGTTATGCAATAGTCCCGGGATCGTTAATAGTTACGCCCCCAACATCTGCATCGCCCAATCATCGGTAACGTCAGCACTAGAGCTGCACAATTAATCGTTAAAAGATCGCAATCTCGATTCGACCCCCCTCACGATCTTAATCCAGCATTTATACGATTCAGCCAAATATATTTTATTTGTATTTTACAAAACTTTTGCTAGCCTAATTACTGCACAAACTGTTGTGAGCTGATGCTGTGACAGGTTTGCCGTTCTCTTCAACAATTGCATAACCATTTAAACTTCATCTTCAGCGCACATTCTGTCAGATGCAATTCATGGCGCCTCAGTGTCAATATACGCGGCATTCATTCACATCAAATGATAACTCAGCGGCAGACTTCCACTCATGCAGCGGCGTAATATCCACTGGGGACACGCTTTTCAAAATCCCGTTGGTGTCCACCCACTTTCAAATGGTTTTATTAAAGCAATCTCTTGTATTGTAGAATGCACGCTCAGCGCCGCCGAGAGTTTTGCGCGGTCGTTAAAACGAAACCAAAACTAAAAACCGCAGGCGCATTCAAAAGCTATTTGCATTTAGAGAGCAACTCCCCAAAGCGCGCAAATTAAGCTACATAAAATATCTAGGCTGTTATTAGTATGTGGACTATAATAATTTGTGTAGTTGTATAGATAGCTCTGTATCATGCTTGGAAAATTCGGTCACTATTTGCACTTTGAATATTGAAAGAGTACTTTGATCGTGCCAGATTTATGGACCAGCAGAGCAATGGAACCATATATGAGCATGACGATCCATTACCCCTTAACTGTTACTCCCATTTTTGAACAGAGACGTGAAAATGAAGAATTGAATCTTTAATCTTTATAATTCATGGACAAGAACATTTAGTAATATGATTTTGATGTACATTTTCCATGTTAATGCAATGTCTGATTTTAAAATGGCATTCCAAAGGATGAATTTTGAAATTTTAAGTTTTCATCTGATATATCATTTCTTATTATTTCTAATGCGTAATAGGGAAAAAGGCAACAAGAAAGTCTGTTTGTGAAAAAGGTCAGAACTCCTGTTATGAAGTAGATTTTTGAGGTGCATTCTTGTCATAAATTAATCTATGAAACTCTTGTCATAAATTATTTTCCTACATAATTTGTAACACAAAAAAAGTCAAATATGTATTTAGGAGCCTTAGACCTTTGCAACAATGTATAGTTTGTCATGATTAGATTAGGATTTATTTGTAAAATGGTGAAGTAAACTTGGGCATCCCACAGAGTGGACGGTGATGTTGATAGGCTAGTGTTTCTAGCTAAGAATCTTTAAATCGCTTTACTCTGACACCTTTGTATGTTTATTTTTTAATGTTTAATGGTGATTTTTGTTTTGTTTACATTATTACATTATTTTTCATTACATTTCTTTACATTTAAAGCAAAGTTTATTTTGTCTTATTTCACTGCTATTTTACTGCTGTTTGATAACCTAATGTTCAGGGGTAAATCTTTAAAATAAAAAAGTTCTCCAGAATCGTGAGAGAATCGTGATCTTTATTCTGAGCAAAAAAATCGTGATTCTCATTTTATTCAGAATCGTGCAGCTCTAGTCAGCACATCAGTAAAACAAGGGAAGCCACTGAAGTGACACGGTTAGCTTAATGCTAGCGCTAGCCTGTTACATTGCAGTACAAAAGATTTCACTTACCACATAAACAGAGAGATGCCTGCGCTGATGATGGTGAATGATGGAGAAATAACTGCGCTGATGATGGCGAATGATTTACAGATCCCGAGTATCACTGTCAAGCAGCTGAACTTGTGTGTTAAGTAAGCACTCCCTCTGCATTATAGCGTTACACAGAGCACATGCGATCACAGTAATGTAATGAGAGTCCAATGATGTCGGCGATTCAAAACGGCAGATTCAACAAACCGCATATTAAAAGTGGCTAGAGCTCCTAATTAAATATATATTTTTATCAATGTGCCAGCTATAGAGATGAGCAGCTCTGTGAAACAGCCAATCAGAGCAGAGCTCATTAATATTCATGAAGCTTCCAAATAAGGCAATAACAGAGCATTTCATTCTAGGGACAAATCCTAAGGTTGTAAATGGACCTGTAAAACCGTTTCTGGAGATTTTTTGCCCTTTCCTATGCCATATACCTTCTATGTATATATCAGAGAACAATTTAACATATTGTTTCAATGCATTCTATGGCACCTTTAAGCAACCCTAATAACGTGATACTTATCCCCTGGAATGTCAATTTTACTAGGGGAACCCAGTCAAAAAACACATATGTTACCCCCAGAAAGGATTTTTACTGGGGGTATCCCAACGAAGGGTGGGCTAGAGAGACACAGACTCCCGTTGTAACTTTATCCGCTGGTGTTCCTGTGGAACAATGTTTCTTTAGAAAAACTAGTGATTTATATCATTTTTAATTCTATATTTTGTAATTTTGGCATTGTTTGCAGGTTGAGTAATTCGTTTGTTGAGAATTGCCAGTTTGTACTTTTTTACTACCTGCTTTTTCATTAATTACTGCAATAAACGATGTAAATGTGCTCATAAATTATTTAAAAAGTCCTAAAAGCATCTGACACATCTATATAGTGCATGAGTGTATTATCACAACACCGCTTTTATTCAAAGTGACTTTGAAGGCCTTCATTTTAGCCAACCTATGACCTTGGCAATGCCAACACCATGCTCTACCAGTTAAGCAACAGGAATCATTTGTAGCCCTCAGGCTCACATTCACACAACTGCTTCCACCTCCACTGGACAGGATACGAGACTGCAGTGGCTTTGTGAGTGTCAGGATGTAATAGAAATGGTGGAAAGGCCTCTTTTTTGTGCTCAGGGACAACTTATTTGAACTCCTCTCAAAACATGACCCAAAAAGTCAACAAGTCATCACTGAAATTGAAATCTGTCATTTAGTGGACATTTTTATCCAACGCAAAAGGTCCCACAGGAGCAACTCAGGGCTAAATGCCTTGCGCAAGGGCAGAATGGCACTACAGCGGGACTGTGACCTCAGTAAAATCCCATCCCAGAACAACTGCACGATCAGACACCAAACTGTTCAGCTGCAAGACCACAACTTTACTCAACTAAAACAATGCCTTGCTAGCAATCTTAATGAAGGAGATGCAGTCATAATAGCCAAACAGTATAAGGTCTGAAAGATCAGGAAGTTTGTATTACTTCAGTATCTCAAATACTCAAACACAGATGGTGTGCACTATATTGCTCTCAAAATATTAACTTGATATCATTTAAAACAAGATTTTGTTGCTAACTGAAACCTGTGTGCCATAATTCACAGAATTTGCATTGCAGGCATGTAATCTGATTGGAGCAAATTACTTTAAAAAAGGTATTTATGGTAAAAGCTTTTCGAAGCTGTACTGCATCTGTACTCATTCATGGTTAACTGAAGCATAAAGTCAATCCTTCACCTTTCTCCAAGGATACCTCTATCATTGTAAAATCCCTCAGCACATGTTCGTAGTTTCTGTTAAGTCTGTGATGGAGCTTATCAGGTCGCTCTGCCAATCAAATGTAAGACAGTCTGCCAAACAGACTGAGTGTGCCAAATGCTTCAATGAATCAGACCCTAAATTTACAGTTCTTTCCTGTTATAATTTTAGATCTGTACTGATAGAGCCAATATGAGGCAAAATGATGGTCTAACAGACAAGCGCACGAATGCCATGTTCCGCATTTGCAACATAAAGGCAGCTAAAAATGATTAAGTAAATGCAAGACCAAGCACAATTTAATATGCAAATAAATGCAAAAAAGAAGACCAATTGCAATGCAAATATTATAATGACATCCCTGACAGTCGAAACAATCAGAGCTAAAAACAAAAAAAATAGCCCACACAGTTGAAATATTCCCAGACAATTCTGGAGAAAATGTAGAAAATTTCAACACAGCCCTGGCTTATAAATTTCTTCCCACATTTGTTTTTTAGCTTCATATAAGTTCAGAAAAACTTGATAAATCAGAGAACGGGAGCACTAAACAATATCACACATTTTACACAGCAAGTGTCTCAACCTCAGCTCATTATAAGCCAATATGAGATGATGCAATACACTATCCCAGTTTTTCAATCTTTTGCATTTTTGCATTTCTTGTTTGTTTTCTCTCTTCTTTTTTATAGTGATACAACAGATTCCGTGCTGATTCAGAGAGTCTCATTTGCATGTTTTGAAACAGTGACAGAATGGAGAGCAACAGAAACTCAAGCAGCTGCCTGCAATAGATCCGAAGGTTTATTGTGTTACTTTATCTCTCTCGCCTTCTCTCTTTTTTTTCTCCTCAGGTAGAGGGAGTGAAGCATAGTAAAGGTGTGAAAATATAATGAAGATTTGGTACGGCGCTGCGTCTCACAACAAGAGTTTAAACACATAATAATCCCTTCAGAGGGAGACACACTTTCAGCGATTCATTTCAAATCAACACTGAGACAAAACACACGTGAGGCCTGGTGGACCCAGTGTCTTGAGGAAGAAGAGAGGCTGGTGACAAAAAAGAGAATGAATGAATGTTATAACAAACAAAGGAAATTCTCTCTTTTTTTGTTCAATGAAGTGTAGAAGTACATGAATACATTCATTTATAAATAAATGAATATATGTGCAAATAAAATAAAATTAATACACAATATTTGTATTCTACTTGGAATGAAATAAGTGTATTTCAAATACATTTTAATGTATTTATTTTTCACTATTGGCGATATGTTATGAGGAAATTATAGATGAATGAAGTCCATTCTGTTGCTTCTGCCTCAACACCAGCGATCATGACATAATCGCGACGCCTCAGAGGGCTGAAAAAAAAAATTAAAAAGTGCAATGTTTTGTGGCGGCCCTGGGGAGCTGCGATACGGAGGTTGCACGCTATAAAGCACGTAGCATCGGCAGATGGAGGCAGCATCGTCCTGAAAACAGCATCTCGCTGTGTCACAAGTCCGTTCTTTATGGCGCTCTCAGGGCTACAAAGAGGACCATAATTCTGAGCCCAAACACCTCCGCTCTGATTTGTTTCAGCCGCTGGTCCCAAGGCTGACGACACCCCACACATTTCTAACCTTTCACTTTCACTCCCTCTTTCTCAGGCCACTTTTCAAATGTCAAACATTTCTCACGAAGCTGAGGATTTCATTGCGGTAGCTCACACCGCATCACCCAGAGCTTCAACTCATATATATAGCGTGAAGAGTTCAAAATCTTTCCCTTGGGTTCTGGGAATTGTATTTCTGCCCATTTATTCCCGCCAACTTAACCTCCCATCAATTTCATTACGGCCAGATAAAGCGAGATGCGATAAATCTTGTCTCTTCCATTTTTATCACACGTTTAATCCAAATCATCAGCAACCATGACAAGTCGCATACTTGACATGGTTTAGTCAGACTACAGGGTGATTCATATTGCAGTTTCTTCTGGACAAGAAAAGGCTACTTTGGAAAAGAAGTTTTGTTTTACGTGTCGTTTAGGAGTGAGTATCACAATTAGTGCTGAAATTATTAGTCGACATTACTGACAACATCAACAATAAAAAAACTGTCAACAAATATTAGTAGTTTAATCTTGTGTGACTTAATGTAAGAGCCTCCGATAACGTGGTTTGACCAGTGTGGCGCTGTAACAAAAGACTAATAGTTCAGTTCTCCCGAATACAATTCATGAGAAGAAGACAACAAGGCTGAACATAGCTGAAGCAGATGCTGCTGAGAGCGGCATTTAGAAAAATACGTAAACATTTATTTATATAGTGCTTTATACAATAAATTGAGGCTATGTCTACATTAATCTGGATACAGTTTTTGTTTTAGAACGTCAAGCATTTTCCAAAAGTTTCTCATCCACACTGAAACGTCAGAAAACGTCAAATGCACCTTACTGCACGTGTAAAACCTCATAAAAGCTCATTAAGATGATACAGGCGGAACATACATAAAAAGTTTTCACGTCATTTTTCCTCCAAGATCATTTATTAGTGGAAATATCTCATTGACGCGTCTATCTCATGCTCATGTTTGATCTAAAATGCAGCTTCTCTCATGTTTTGCCACAGGACTAGCCTGGCTAACGCCAGACCACGTTATGACTTCGTCATGATTCGTGGTCTGGTAACCACATGTTCATTTTCTCGTATTTGAGGCATGGTTTACGAATGCCCAGAGCCGTTTATTGGGCGCTACGAATGTCTATCAAATGCGCCTGTGCGTAGCTCAGAGCCATAGCCAATCGTTTCAATCATACCGGATGACGTATACAGAGCGATGGTTTAACGCCAAAAGTTGCTCTTTTTTCTAAATAAACTTGCGTTCTAAACTACTTAGAACACTATCTAAGGGGCCGTTCACATGTCGCGTCTTTTGCGCGCTAAAGTTCGTTATTTCAAATGTAGACGCGCGGTATGCGCGCGCATAATGGAAGCGACGCGGTTGCGATGCGCTCGCGTTTTCCATGCGCAAGCTACAGAGCGGTTTGGAAAGGAGAGAGTGACGCGCCTAGCGTTTTCCACGCGTTTTTAGGCGCGACATGTGAACGGCTGCATCGAATGATAACTTGCTGCCATGCTGGATCCAGAGTTATAAACAAACTGCTTCGGTGAGTCGCGACGCATAGAAGTCGTCATCGTCTTGCTGCTCCCTCCCCGTTCTGTGATTGGTTCCCTATCTGAGGTGAAAATTTGGTCCATGGTTTCCATGCTACCTTCCGCGCAGCGCGATTTTATTCACGGGGACACCCAGGCTACCACAGGACAGTAATTGTGAGTAAATTTTTCTTTCTTTTTGGGACTGTAATATGAAGAGTGTACAAAATAAATATCTTTAGCAACAATGTGAAAGGGAATAGCACATAACAGGCACAATTACCAATATAAACATAGATGTCAATTGGTACAACATGTGTCACATGACTAAAAATGCGTCATCGTTTTCAAAAGCACTTTCAAATTTATCCACTTTGGAGAGTGTTTTCAAAACAGGAAAAAAAATATGTTTTCAAACGAAAATGTATTACTGTGAACATGACCTGATTTAAATGATTTATATTTGTACAACAGTATTATGATTAATCAATTAATCAGTTAGTCAAATAATTTTTGTAATTGACATTCACTTTAAAACTTTAGAGATTACCTTGTATTATTAGTTAAAATATGGAACTCAATATTTTAACTAATTGTAAAAGCTGAATAATAGAACCAAGCCTACTGATTATTCATTGAAATAATCAACAATTAGTCAATTAATCAATCAATTAATTGATCACCAAAATAACTATTTGTCACAAGAAATAAATAAAATGGAAAAAATGGGGAAAAAAATGAAAGAAATAAAAAGTGAAAAAAGTGTAAATATGGGCTCAGAAATGATTTAATAAGAAAGTATGTTTATTCTTATGTAGAATACAGAAGTTGTGCAATTAAGTTGTCTAACAAAACTTGGAATATTTTTGATGATTTGATGTCACTAACATGTTGTATCATGGTGTCTTGAGTTTGTCAGATCCAAAACTTGCTATGTATATTTACTCATGTTTGGAGTCAGTAAGATTTTATTTTTATTTAAAAGAAATTAATACTAGAATTAAGCAAGGATGCATCAAATTGATCAAAAGAGATTTTTTAAAAGACTTTTTAATTAATAATTTCAAATAAATGCTGCTCTTTTGAACTTTATATTCATCAAAAAAAATTTACAAAAGTATCACGGTTTCCACCAGCACAACTCTTTTTATCATTGATAATAAGATCTTACCTGAGCAACGAATCAGAATATTAAAAATAATAATTAATATTAATTAATATTAAAGATTTTTTTTTTGCTTTTTATCAAATAAATATCAAACCTTTACCAGTAATGCATGTTTTTAGTTTATAGTCGCATCAGGGCAGTCGTGACCTAATGGTTAGAGAGTCGGACTTGTAACCCGAAGGTTGTGGTTTCGAGTCTCAGGTCCGGCAAGGATTGTAGGTGAATGATCAGCGCTCTCTTTCACCTTTAATACTAGGGCTGGGCGATATGGCAAAAACAATTATCACGATAATTTTTTTCATATCAGTCAATATCGATAATTATCACGATAAATGTCAAATCTACAATATTATCTATAAATACAATATTATTAATATTAATAGAACATATGAAACGTTTTTATAAAAAAAAACTGTAATATGATACAGCACTTGTAACATGGCTCTGACTGTAAATGCAGAGTTACAGTGATTTTTAACTATATTTATCATTCAACAAAAATATAAGAATAGACAAATCTTTTCAGCATGCCAATCCCTTTGTGCAGCTGATTTAACACATTTTGTAAAATGTTTTAGCTGTCTGACAATATAAATAAAAAATAATGGCTCAGGGCTCTACGCTTACTTTTCTTGCTAAGAGCACAAAATTTTAGGAGCACATTCTAAACAATAATCAAGACTCTGATTAAAAAATTAGCCTTCCTATTACGAGGTGATATTTGACTCCTCAAAGTGATTTACAGGGGAATTTTGTTTTTTACCTTTGTTTTTACCTTTTCATATGTTTAATGAGGCTCAGGGGTGACATGAGTGCAATCAAAATCATAGATTCATGTTGAGATTAATGTTTATTAAAATAAAAATGTTTATTAAATGTTCATTAAAATATAACATTTTGAATACAGAAATATTAAAGATTTAAACAACTGAACAGATCTGCCAGCAGGTGTCGCCAAGACACTGATTTAATTACTGAATCACATCATTCTTTTGATTCGTTCGAACGGATGGTTCATTCGGGAATAAACCAAGTGACTCTCTTTATGAATGGGAAATTAAATCATTTAACTAGATTCGTTTGAAAACGCACGTTCATTCATAAACCAAACACCGCTGTGTTTGAATGGAGATGTGCGCAGTTGTGACTTCAGACTACTTTTAACAACGAAATAGAGCAAAATCAGGCAATAGTGTTGTAGTCAGTCAATGTAAGTCACTTAATAACTTCTTGTTTATTTAACTGCTGTATTACAGTAGATCAATGTCACTTACAAACTCCCTTAAAAATTATTAAAAGCTGTCACTCATCTTAGTTTGCGATATCACAAAGCTCTATTATAAACAACGACGCTCTCTTTACTGCACAATCTCTTATTTACACTCTCTCTACACTTTATTTCTGAAAGGATTCGTGAGATGTCTGTGATACATTACTCAACGTTGCAAAAACACGTAGAAACCTTGAAGCTCCACTGAGCGCAAACACAAATATGCTGATCGGGACAGTCGCACATGCTGCTCCTAAATTTTTTTTTTTTTTTTTTACAGTCGCACGTACTAATTTTTAGTCGCAAATGCTAGTGAAATGGTCACACTGTAGAGCCCTGTGGCTGTAAACTAAATACTGTGTGCGGCATCCGGAAGTGCATGCTGCAAAATGCCTGCGCAGCGTTACGTATAGTGCGTAAACATTATCGAGCGCTTATCGAACTGTCGTTATCGTTTTATCGGAAAAAAAAAAAAAACTATTTCGTGATAATTATCGTTATCGAATTATCGCCCAGCCCTATTTAATACCATGATTTCTGTGTGTGTGTGCAATAAGATGGGTTAAATGCAGAGCACAAATTCTGAGTCGCATCACATTCTTTCCTTTTTCCTTTCTTTAGTTGATTGTGTAGTTGTCACCTGTACTAAAAGTGTTACTTATAAGGATCCACTTCATTTATCTAGCTATCCAAGCTATAGTACAAACAAATCCTGCTGAGAGATGGCAGTTTTTAGGCTCCATTCTGCCCACTTTTGAAGTCTACTAGCCCCTTCATTGGCCCTCTGACTATTTATATACTGCTGGCTGTAGCAAATGACTCCTAAAAACTAAACACCATTCCAAACATCCTGGATGAGACCAGAGATGGCACAAAAACATCAGTTGCACACAGCTGTACTCTGCAACCTCAGAGCATCCAAATAAAAAGGCTCAGAAACCCAAGTACGTGTGTGTGGATATTATTCGGGCAGTAATGGAGTTGACGGATCATATGGTATTTTACGCCTGGATAAAAGAATTCTCCTCTGGCGTTTGTCCTCTGGCCCCTCATGGCAAGAGCAGCTGCTTCGTTCTGCTTCCAAAAACCGTGACCTTGTAGCAAGTGCACACTCACAAACACTCTCAAACTTTCTGACCCTTGCTGTCTCACTCACTCACACACACACTTCAAGTCGATCTCCCTCTGTATCAAGCTCAGTCACACCCACATTCACTCTGACATCACAGAG
This sequence comes from Garra rufa, assembly GCF_049309525.1. Classification (NCBI taxonomy): domain Eukaryota; kingdom Metazoa; phylum Chordata; class Actinopteri; order Cypriniformes; family Cyprinidae; genus Garra; species Garra rufa. Next base: position 44,111,380 of record NC_133365.1, on the reverse strand, counting down.
GAACTCGGGAGAGCAAAAAAATGAATGATTTATAGCCCAGTTCAAGATATCATTTGGAATACACTCCTTCAAACACACACACACACACACACTGAAATGCACAACCCTGCTGGAAGCTCTTCAGGTTAATCGGCTTCCTGCCTCCCACTAAGTACTAAAACTATTCGCCACATGGATGCCCCAATAGCCTTTGACCTTTGCCACAAAAGGTAAAATGCCACAGCGATCCATCACCAAGCTTGTCTCCAATTCTGTCTCTACGTATTTTTCTGTCTATCCATCCTGTCTTTCCTTATTCCAACCTTTTTCATATTTTCACATTTTCACTACCTGGTGCATATGTGCTGAGGTGATTTTGGAGAAAGAGGGGGGTGGGGGGTGAGAAACCAAGAGAGATTTATTTTTTCATTAATATAAATAAATATAGCTGCAAGCAGCAATTAAAGGGCCAAGCACAACAGAGGTAAAATGAAGAGCTAAGGAGCTGTCTTTAATTACTTAATAAAGACCAGGGTTTACCAACCCTGCTCCTGGAGAACTACCTTCCTCCAGACGTTCCAACCCTTCTTCAAAACACCTTTCTGTGATTGATAAAAAAGTTGATAAAGCATTTTACTACAAAACTCAAAATGTCTGATGCCCAAAACGGCAGACAAAATTACATATCGATTCGGTATGCCATTCCGAATCTAACGAGACCAATCCTATTATCTTTGGCCAAGCTGGTCAGAAGATTTAACCAGAAATGTCATTTTTTATATCTTTTGCCCAGTAGGTGGCACTGCACCGAGGCTACTCATGTGCCTTCAGGTCATACTTGTGACACATACCATAAAATTGCGGAGCCTCATGTCCATTTTTGCACAAACTTCAGAACTTAGATTTTTCATTAACTTCAAAACTGTGAAAAATCTTGACCCATAGAAATGTAAATATTGGTGTGCATTCAACTCGGTATGAGCCAAGGAATCAGAGGAAAAAAGAATATTGCTTTTTTAGACCTGGCCAAACTTGTCTACAGCAGACAGAACAAACAGAAATGTCCATTTTTTATTTATTTTGCCCAGCTGTGCTGAAACTACTTATACTTGTTATAACACATACCAAGTTTGCTCGAATCCATTAAATGTTACAGAGCCTCAATTTTTGCACAAACTTTGTCAAATTCATTAACGCACTCATTAACAAAAACAGATTTGTACATCCAAAAGATTTTGATAGCTTGCCAGAATGCTCTGAAGATGATCTGAGCCGATCTTGATGAAAATTGGACAAGCTCGAAAAAGTAGACTTTTTGGAAAATTCAAAATTCCGAAAAATCTTGACCCATAGAAATTTTCATTTTGGTGTGCATTCAACTAGGTATGAGCCATAGAACCAGAGAAAAAAATAATAATTTAGCCTTTTTTAGACCTGGCCAAAGTGATCAGAAGATGAGCAGAAATGACCATTTTTTTTAATATCTTTTGCCCAGTCGGCGGTGCTGTGCCAAAACTATTCATGTACCCTCAGATTATTGTTATAATGCATACCAAGTTATTTCTAAACCCACTTAATCGTTGCGGAGCCTGTCTATTTTTGCACAAACTTTGTCAAATTCATTGACATGCTTTACAAAAACAGTTTGGTACATCAAAAAGCTTTTGATAACTTTATGCCAGAATGCTCTGTGGATGGATTTGAGCCAATTTTGATGAAAATTGTACAAACCATCTAATACAAGCTTTAAAAAGTAGACTTTTTGGAAGATTCACAATTGCGAAAAATCTTGACCCGTAGAAATTAAAATTTTGGTGTGCATTCAACTCGGTTTATATTTTCAGTTATGCCCGGCTCAGATTAGACAATTTTAGCCTGATTTTGACATAATTTGCTTGATGTAGGGTGTTGTGAGGATTCGTAAACAACAGTGGGCATTGGGATGCAAGAGATGAATTGTTTCATCTTGTGTAGTGTGTCATAGTTGACACCACAGAAAGACTAGCATATTTAAAAAAAATTTTTAGTCATCCACAACGAGTTCTGTCACATCCGTGACACTGGCCAATAGGAGCACAGAAGCGCCTTCGTACGTGCTTTCAAACATGCCGAAACATGTTTCGTGTTATGTTAACGGTCCTGCAAGGCATAATTTTACAATGGAGGAAATGTTCATGGAACTATGGCAATAATACTGCATTTTTGATGAGGAGGGACTACCACGACAGAGTGAAAAAAGGTCAAATAAATTTAACAGTCCTTATCTGTCCTCTTCATGTAATCCAGATTTGTCCACTTTCAGGTTTTCTTACTTTTTTTTCAGGCTTCTCTGATGACAAGACAAAGCAAAGAGCCCTATCGATGACAGCACGCACATCGTTAAAGCGAGACTCCAAAATTTGGCAACTGTTGGCAACTTTTTGTTCAGACATAAATAAATATATAAATAAAAAGGCCAACCATTTGACTAACAAGTGCTAAAAAAATTAACAAGTGCCACACTTGCATGGACTGATTGGTCAGTTTGGCATGTGTACTATGGCAACAAAATGAGAAACCTAAGAGTTTAAACACTATAGTCAGACATGACAAAGCCAAACTGCCACACTCCCTTCTGGTGCCTAAACCGACCATATGTAAATGACACCTACAAGAACCAAGAACGCAGATCCAATTAAAGACAAGAGGGAGGAAAAGGTAGGAAACAAAGAGGGGAGAAAATATCATTATAGCACTGAATGGCATGTTGAATTTTGTGTGCATAGCTAAGAAAGTCAGAGGTGTGTGTGAAGCGTATGCTGACTTTGATCGTCACCACCTTGCGCAAATTGATTTGGCCCTAATTGAACATTTTAAGAATCGATTAAAATGTGCTGTGCAAACACACTTAGAGAGATCCATCAGATTCTGAGCTGGCTCAAGCAGAAATTTACACTCAGTGACTGGAGCTAGAGCCAACATTGGCACACTGCTGCCATTCGTATTGTTAGAGCTTTTAGAGAACGATAGACAACGAGAGTGAGCAAATTTGACTCGGTATCATAAATAAAACAACCTGAAGAAGAAATAAATTTACGTAGGCCTTATCCATCATGTAACAGCACTGGAACTGAAGGGCTTCACTTTCACCCACTCGGTTGAAAATTACTAGGATGATATTAAAATATGTACTCTTGTTAGCTTTTATTAAAAGCCCATTCCTTGCACAGGCTATAATTTGTAGTAGTTTTAGTATGTGATATTTAAAATGAGCACCCCCCAAACTCAGAAATGCAGAAAAGACGTATTAAAAACACATTTTTAGCATTTCATATACATAAACATTCTGAGGCTAACAGTTGAAAATCTCATCTAACTTTCCTAACTCTCAGGATACAGGAATTGAAAAGGCCTCATACAGCGCAAGAGAGAGAAAGTGTAAGAAAAAGTGTGAGCAATTTGCTTGAGGATCTATAACACTGTTCTCTCTTGGGTCTGTCAGACTGTGCGCATGTAAGTCTGAAACCCCATTCCCGCCAAAGGTGTGAAAAAGCAATTTAAAATGGTCGCCGCCCACTGATATGGGACGGTACCACCAGGGTGGCGCTTAACCAAAACACACAGCCGGGGGTGATGCAGACGAGCGAAATGCACCAGACAGCACTGAGCATTATGCCACCCGCTGCTTTGTGTGCCAACAAAATTCCCTAATTCTACTAAATAATACATTAACATGTGAAAAACCTCTCTTGCACTTCTCTCAACTGCCCCAGAACACACACAATCACTTCCTCTATCACATAAAACACCTGTATGCCTTTGGTTATTGTTATGTTCCACCAGATTTTTTACTTAAGACAAATAACAATATTGTATGTGGTGCAGTACACAGATATCAGTATTATTAATATAACATTAGGTTTGAATTTACCATTAAGTAAAAAAAAATCATGTCACGAAACTGTTTTATGTTGTCTTCCTATTTTGATTGTTTCTTTCAAAAGAGAGGAATTTGCAACAAAATACCAGAGTGTAGACACTTCCTTTGACGTCAAAGCACTGGAAAGTGCTTTCTCTTAGATGGACAATTAAATACACTACCATTCAAACGTTAAGTGCGAGGACGATTTTTTAAGGTTTTTTGAAAGAAGTCTGTTAGACACCCTTCCTTTGACGTCAATAGCAACTAAAGCTCTTTCTACTAAACCGTTATATACACAGTTCAAAAGAGGTTATTTTGAAAGTACAGTAGTTCACCACGACTTTATTTGTTTGACCAAAATACATTAAAACTATAAATATAACTACAATTTTAAATACACTGCCAGTCAAAAGTCTGTTCTGCTCACCATACATACATATATTTAATACAAGGTGTTAATACAACAGTGAAATTATTAAATATTTTTACTATTTAAAATAATTGTTTTCTATTTGAAAATATTTGAAAATCGAATTTATTGCTGAGATTAACACAATTTTTTTTAGCATCAATACTCCAGTCTTCAGTGTCACATGATCATTCAGAAATCATTCTAATATGCTGATTTACTGTTCAAGAAACAATTTTACTATTATTATTATCAATATTTATCATGTTTTTTTTCAGGATTCTTTGACGAATAGAGAGATTCAAAGATTAGCATTTATCTGAAATAAAAGCTTTTGTAACATTATACACTATACCTTACAAAAGCTTGGTGTCAGTATAATTTTTGGGGGGAAGAAATGATAGAAAATAATACTTTTATTTAGCAAGGATGCTTTAAATTGATCAAAAGTGATAATAAACATGTATAATGTCACAAATAAATGCTGCTCTTCTGACCTTTCTAGTCATCAAAGAAACCTGTAAAAAATTCTACTCAGCTGTTTTCAACATAATAATAATAATAAAAGTTTTTTGAGCAGCAAATCAGAATATTAGAATGACTTTTGAAGGATCATGTGACTGGAATAATGATGCTAAAAATTCAGCTATGAAATCACAGGAAAAAATTACATTTTAAAATATATTTAAATAAAGAGCTGTTATTTTAAATAGTAAAAATATTTAAACGTTTTGCTGTACTTTGGATCAAAAAAAAATGTTCAAAAACTTTTGACTGGTAATGTAACTTTTTTAATTTAATAGATTACAAATGGCTATTTATTCCTGTGATGAAAAAGCTACATTTTCAGCAGCCATTACTCCTGTATTAATTGCCCAATTTATCCTTACATGCTGAAATGGTCCCCAAGAATTTTTTTTATTGTTATCAATAATTCAGTTTTGGGGGTTGGGGAGTAACTACTTACATGTAACTGCATTACGTAATTTAATTACAAAGTAAACATAACTTTAATCCATTACAGTTACTGAGAAAAAATATGTAATTAAATTAGTTTCTTATGAAAATGTTATCAATTACAAAGGGGGTTACATCTGAATATTTCTTGAATTAATATTTACAATTTCTTGTTATGATTTTAAATCTGTTTTTTAACCTCAGAACAACCAAGAAAGAAAAAAAAGGTGCTAAAGTCTGATTTTGTGGTGAGTGTGCTTTAAATTATTATAATATTCATTCAAATGATGAATGATTTTGAAAGTCTCACAGTAATCAGTGTTGAGTGCTACTGTAAGGTTAACACTGCCTGGTTTAAATGCTTGAAAATGGTTGAAAACGATCATTAAAAATTTAGAAAAGTAATCACACTTAACAAAGTAATTGAAACAGTTACACTACTTATTACATTTTAACATTTTAAATAGGGTAACTTGTAATCTGTAACCTGTTACATTTCCAAAGTATCTTTGCCAACACTGCGTTTGATAAATGAAATGCATACTTGCCAAAATAAATATTAGAGTTTACTGTCACAAACTTTTAAATGGTAGTTTAGTTAATTGCATTTAATATCTTTGTTTTGTTTTTCTCCCTGTAGTCTGTTCACAGACTACATCAGAACAGATCCCACTAATGGACAACCACTGTTTTGCCTCTTTGAAGTTACATGCAAACCAAAAGCAACAAATTATTCTAATTTTATACAACGATGCATCAAAGTATCAAATTCACTCTCTTTGCATCAAAACAACGGTACAGAGGGTGTGTGTCAGCGTGATAGCTGGCGTCCCAGTCATAGAGCCAGAGGCAGTTGATTCATAAGTGTTCATAACAGGCATCTAAATCAAGCAGCTTTGGGCTTTCTTTGTCCTTTAGCGGATCAGCGAAGTGAGAGAGACAATGAGAGAGAATGATATGCTGCCAGTATATTTAGTGTTGTTATAATCTTTACAGTAATTACACGAGACGGTGTAATTTTGGCATAATGAATATGATTAGAACGTACAGTGCTCTATAAGCTGAACGCAGTCTGCCAACACTGGGCTGTCACCGTTGAGCCAATGCAGGCCATTAAAGTCCGCCAGACTGCAAGAAATGCACAAGCATGTCCAATCATTCCCGTATAACACTTGATTTAGAGGGACACCTCTTAGTGTTCTCACAACAGTTTTCCTGACTCATTATAGATCATGAAAGCAGCTGACACAGACACAAATGGGTTCTTCTTATAACTGTACTCTGTTGCTTCAAATCTAAACACAGTAATACAATCACACTGCCAAAAAGCAGGTGAAAGCTAGGTCAGACACTCCAGAGGAATGATTCACCTCAAAAGCATCTAAAATTAGCAGTTCCTTTGCTTTTCGCATTTCCAGGGGGGGCGATTGTTCTGTTCCAAAAACCTAGTGTGCTGCCTAAGGCCGCGATCACACCGAACGCGTTTTAGCAGTTGGAGGCGCCTCTTTTGAATGGTTTTCTGTTGGCAGTGAGCGTTCTGCGTGCCGCTTATGCGCACCGGGCGCCTCGCGTTTTCGCCGCCTGCTGCGCCTCGCGTTTTTGCAGGAGCGCTTTGAGCGCCTGAAGTTGAAAAAAAATCAACTCTGAGCGGAAATACGCCCAACGTCATCGCGTTCTTTTCCATTGTCCAATCGAATGAATGGAGAGGCGGGCCTTCTGTTGTGGTGATGAAAGTTTACCGTTGCTTAAAAAGTCCGGAGACTGCAAGAAATAGAGAAACCTTTGGTGTCTATCGTGGGTAACCCGGAGCTGTATTATTTAGGGTTTCTGCTAATATGACAGTTTACTTAACAGCAAAAAAACTAAGATTTTAGAGCGCTCGCGCTATAATCCTTTGATTTGACTGACAGGACAGCTGTCTTGGTCGTTGCTTAGCAACATAAAAAAATGCAGCACACTGCTCTTTAATTAAAAGTCACCAAACAAGGCAGTGCTGTGCGCCTCGCGTTTTTAGAACTAAAAGACGCGTTCGGTGTGATCGGGGCCAAAGCAGGCTGTTTTTTAAGGTACCACAGGTGTGGCTCTAAAGGTAAGACATTTTGTCATAAAAATTTTAGAAGAATTAAAGAAGCAATTCATTTTTTCTAGTTTACCACATTAAACATTAATTAACGCAGTGGCAGAGCTAGGGTCGGACACACCACTCACTGCTGCTTCTGTGAATGAATGAATGAATGAATGATGCATTTATATAGCGCTTTAATTGTGTATTGCCGTACACCCAAAGCGCTTTACAATCATATGGGGGATCTCTCCTCAACCACCACCAGTGTGCAGCATCCACTTGGATGATGCGACGGCAGCCACAGTACAACTGCGCCAGTGCGCTCACCACACACCAGCTACAGGTGGAGAGGAGAGAGTGATATAGCCAATTCAATGAAAGGGGATTATTAGGAGGCCATGATTGACTAGGGCCAGTGGAGGGAATTTGGCCAGGACACTGGGGTTACACCCCTACTCTTTACGAGAAGTGCCATGGGATTTTTTGTGACCACAGAGAGTCAGGACCTCGGTTTAACGTCTCATCCGAAAGACGGTGCTTTTTACAGTATAGTGTCCCCATCACTATACTGGGGCATTAGGACCCACATAGACCACAGGGTGAGCACCCCCTGCTGGCCTTACTAACACCTCTTCCAACAGCAACCTAGTTTTCCCAGGAGGTCTCCCATCCAGGTACTGACCCAGCTCAGCCCTGCTTAGCTTCAGTGAGCAACCGGTCTTGGGCTGCAGGGTGATATGGCTGTGGCATATCTTGACACCAATTGCATTTATTTAAACGTACACAAGTTAGTTTTTAAAGGTCCCATATTGTACACATTTCTGGAGGTTTATTTTAGTTGATGTCCTTAAGAATATATATTTGCGGTATAAGTGCCCAAATCCATCTTAATATATTGTTACAGCTCTGTCAAGAACAGGTCGATTTTGGCCCGTCTAATTAATAATCATTAGCCTCTCTTCTGATTGGCCTGTTGTTTTCTGAGTGACGCACAGCCAGACCAACCACAGGTAACTACGGTCATGTATGCTGTAGCCTAGCCCAGAGTCTAGCCTGCTGATACTCAACAGGATATTTCAGAATGATCATTAATGTTTTTTTCTTTTTCAAACACCGAATGCAGCAAGCTACGTTAACTGTTGCTTTAGTAAAGCCCCTTTCACAATGCGCGCTGATTCCGGAAAATTACGGGAACGAGCGCTGTGTAAACAAAAGCCAGAACCAAATGCCATAAAGGCAGTGTTGTAGTGATGATTCACGTTACCCTGCGACTCTTCACAATGGAAAAATACGTGCAAAGTGGAATGAAGCAGCGATCAGGGAGCTCCTCACTATCAGCACTGAAGCAAAGATTGTTCAGGTTAGTTTGAGTTTAGTGAAATGTACGTGTCGCATTACATCTCACATCCAAATGTCACATGTCTTTATGGGTTGTGTGTAAAGCACGCACAGATTTCGGAAAACGACTGTGAATGAACCAAATTAAACAATTAATTAAATTAATTTGAACCAAATTAAACAACAAATTATGGGACACATTATCTGTGTATTCTCCGGAATGGCTGTGTGAAAAAGGCTGAAGTTGACTGCCACTGGTCTTTTATATTAACGTTGTTCAGAAGCCTGTGCAATGATGTAGTTTCCTGACATCCATCGACTGAACAGGGTTTTCTCAACTTGTTTTCGTGTTGTTGTTGCTTAGCAATAAAATGGATGCAATGTACTCTGGGGGTTTGACAAAAGGAGGGTGGGACGGTGGTTGGTGCTCGGGGTGGTGACTGAAGGCGGCGACTGAGTAGATCGGACGTCACATTTTTACGGAAGTCACAGCGGTTCGTGAAAAGGAACAGCTACTTTAAGCAGGCTGTGTGCAGTTTACTGTGGATTGACTGTTTTGAAACTCATATGGTAGTTACATAGCCCCTAGACCTCAGTTATCATGAAAAAAGCCAGGAAATTTTGATTTTGACAATATGGGACCTTTAAGTCTAATCGATGTTAAAATTGATAGTTCTCAATTATACTGCAATGTTGAATGGCTATAGTCAATGGTTAAATATTAGGAGAAAAAAAAACACTGTAAAAAACAATTGTTTCAACTTAAAATAATTTGTTGTCCCACTGACACTGAAATTTTTAAGTTTAGTCAACTATAAATGTTAAGCTACTTAATGTTAATTTAAGGGACAACTTGGATATTTTAGTTGACTGAACTAAACTTTTTAAGGCAGCTAACATTATTTTAAGTTGAAACTATTATTTTTATTTTTTTTACAGTGCAATTTTATAGAGACATGATTTGATGAATGAATGTGAAATTGCAATAAGAAAGTATATTTAAAGTTAGGTTGGGTTAGCACGATTAATTTCAGAAAAAAATGTGCAATTTTTTAATCGATTGACAGTGCTATTAAAAATATCTTAGTGTCATTAAAGTGTTTTTTTTTTTACGCAATATGTGTGTGAGGTGCATATGAATCGAGTTATAGTGGAAAGAACAAAAACAAACCATAACTAAAAAACTAAAAAAAAACTAAAAAAAAAAACATAACTAAAAAAAAAAAAATGTTGATTATTTTATTAACCAAGCATGGATTAAATTGTAGACTGTAAAGACGTTCACACTGTTACAAAAAAATCTATTAAAAATGCCTTTTGAACTCTCTATTTGCCAAAGAATCCTGAAAAACATAATTTCCACAAAAATATTAAGCAGCACAACCGTTTTTAACTGTGATAATATTAAATGTTTCCTGAGCACTAAATCTGCATATTAAAGTGATTTCTAAAGGACCATGTTACTGGTGTAATAATGCTGTTTTGTACCAGAAAGTCATATTTTAATTGGAAACACTATAACATTTTCCTGAGATGTTGATTTATGACATACAATTTGAAAATTAGTCAGACTTAAATGATCATTACAAAATATTATACTTCCATAAAGGTGTTAAATCTGATCACGAAATTAATGTCAGACATTTTTAAAGACCAAGGAGAGGGACTGGTCATGGTGAAACTTCAAAACATCTGGTATCTCTAAAAAGCCCTGAATGTGCTTTTTACAGGACATCCATACTTTCAGACGTCCAAACTGTGACATGTAAGGTCTTAGAGAAATTTGCTAAAATATAATGTCCCCTATAGAGGACAAAACTCCATACCTGAGAGTAAGTTCATAATTGTATCAAATAAATGCAGCTTTAAATAAACACATCCAATCCTGAATTTCTTTTCACATATCCAGGGGGACAATTGTTCTGTTCCAAAAACCTAGTAAGCTGCCTTAAAAGCTGTGTTTAAGGTATCACAGACATGGCTCTAAAGGTAAGCAACTAAACTATGCTATTTTATATAACACCTACAGTAATTCTGGTCAAACTGCTGATAAAAATATCTGTGTGTGGGATTTAATGCTTATTAGAGCATTTCACAGTTAACTCAGCAACATCCTATCACCAAACTCCACCAATATCAATGCCGCTGTTAATATCGAGTCGCTCTTTGTCTGGCATGCTGAGTTGCTGTCTATGTAGAATACTCAAAATTGGTCACCTGCAAGGATCCACTTGAATTAGGATTTAGACAGCAAGCATCTCAGTAGGTTTTGAAACAGAGCAAATCTGATCCTCAAAGATGTCACTGGAAGTTTATTTGAAAAATAATATACAACAAGGTATGCTATAGGGAATTTTTGTTGTAGTTTTATTTTTTATTTATAGGAGCTTTACTCAAAATAAAGCAAGCTTCAGGCCGATTGTAAAATTCTCTAGACAGCTTAGGATTCTGTAATAGAAGGAGCTGTAATTCATAAGGGAGAACCTTCTGAGCTGAAATAGTCATTCTCTTCAGCCTTTCTGTCTACTGTCACACCAATGAGGCTGTCGTGCCACAGATGGTACTGGATGTGTGTGTTTGTGCACACATATCATGGTGAGAGAAAAGTAGGCAGCTGTTTAACTGTTGTGAGAGTTGTATAGTAACTCACTTATCTAGTTTTCCCTCCTACAAGGAGCACAGTAGACATCGTCCATCACCACAGACTTCAGTTAGAATAAAAGACATATTTAATTTATTTCAAAGTGAAATAAGGCTATGATGTAAAGTCTGTTGTACTTTTGAACACCTGGCTCTAGATCACTCAACCAATAAAACACTAAAAATACAAATTTCCATTAAATATGGCCTGATTTTTTGACCAAAGAATTTCAGATGACTTTTCAGATGATCATTTGTGTCTGGTACCAATCCTTATAATTATTACATTTAAATAATAATCTTTTCAGAGTGCAAAAATAAGTATGACATCTCCAATAAGCAAAAAAAAAAAAAAAAACAGATTTTATTGCAACTGGAAATCTAGCCAAAAAACAAAACAAAACAATTTTGTTCTGTTTTCTGATACTTTTAGAATTTTATTAATAAAAAATACAGTAAAACAGTTTATTATTTATTAACAGAAATATTATTACGATATCAAATTATTCAATTTAAGAGATATTAAAATGCAGTTTAACCCTATGACGGCAAAGCTGAATTTTCAGCATCATTACTCCAGTCTTCAATGTCACATGATCCTTCAGAAATCACGCAAATATGCTGATTTGGCACTCAGAAAAAAAAAATAATAATAAAAAAACATTTTTTATCAATTTATATATAGTTAACAATGGTTGTAATGCTTAATATTTTTGTGGAAATTGTGTTTGTTTTACTGTTCTTTGGCTCTTGATCACTCAAGAACACTGGAAATACAAAGTTCCCCTCACATTAAATGTAAAAGACATTGAGATTTAATTGCAACTTAAAATCAAGAATAAAAACTAACGTTTTAAAAACGTTTTAAACTATAAACAAATTAGTTCTGTTTTCTGACATTTAACAGAAATTTTATTCAATAATAAAAAAGTTCAATTAAATATGGCCTGAATTTCCGATGACTTTTTATAGTGATTGTTGTGGCGGATTTTCCTTTGTGTGTCCTTAGAATTATTTAATTTGAAAAATAATCTTTTTAGAGTGCAAAAATAAGTATGAAATCTCCAATAAACAAAAAAAAGTTTTAAGTCATAAACATTTGGTTCTCTTGTAAACCTTTAATATTTTATTAATTTAACAAAATACTGTAAAAAGAGACTTTAAAATGCTATTTAACCCTATGATGACAAGCTTAATTACTCCAGTGTCACATGATCCTTCAGAAATCATTTTAATATGCTGATCTGGTGCTCAAGTTGAAAACAGTTGTGGTGCTTAGAAACTGTGTGTTGCAACTAAAAATCAACTATAAACAAATTTGTTCTGTTTTCTGTGATTTCTAATATTTTATTTATTTAAATGACTGAAATAAACGTATAATGTTTGTTAATATTTCCAGGTTTTCCTGAATAAAAATCTCACTAAACTTACTTCAAATAAGACAGGAAATAAGGACGAGAAAGCTTCTTGCATTGTTAGTAATGAGGGAGTTATTCTGTCATTATCAAATAACCCCGTACCACTGTCTCTACATCTAGGCTGTATATTTACATAGAAAATGATCTTTATTTAATCAACTTTACCACAAATTTCACAGATGGAACAATAAGCCATCATAAATGGTATTATTTTCCGTGATAATTAACAATACTTTAAAGAATTTTAACTACTTGCCCGCTTTGTGTGTCTGACAGAATGGCATCAATTCACAAATTTCTGTATCTAGATTGAATCTCCCTGCCAAGACATGATCAGGTGATGATAAATGGTCCAATTCAGTGGAGAAGAGATTTCAGGGTCCATTAAATTAATGGTCCCTGGAACAGCACCAGGGTCTGATTGATATATGATGAATTTTACAGAATGGTCTGACTTGAACTATATTAGATTTGGATACCTTTAATAAACAATATGCCGAAAGTACACATCCGGTACGTGGAAAAAATACTCTAGTCTTCACTAGAAGACTTCTGAAAATGAGCAAACAGAATGCACATCCTTAATTAAATGCTGATTTTAAAGATGCTGCCAAAATACTGGTCCATCATCTCATTAGACACTCACCTCCCATATTTTAATAAACCAGATGGTCAAATTTAGACTTGGCTACATATCTCCTGACATGCCCTGACTTATTTTCACTACCAAATCAGAAAAAGGTTAAAACAACAGTTCACTCAAAAATACAAATTTACTCTCACACATGGAATCCAAATCTGTTTGACTTTTTCTTGTTTTTTTGTTCTTGTTCTTTCTATATCCTTTTGTGTTACACAAAGCAAAGTAAGTCATACATAATGACAGAATTTTGTGTGAACTAACTCTAAAGCTTTTATGAATGTTTTATTTTGTGTTCAGAATACCTTCAAGGTAGCCCGAGGTTCAGATTGTACTCCAGATACAGTTGAAGTCAAAAGTTTACACACACCTTGCAGAATCTGCAAAAAGTTCATTATTTTACCAAAATAAGTGGGATTGTACAAAATGCATGTTATTTTTTTAGTACTGACGTGAATAAGATATTTCACATAAAAGACGTTTACATACAGTCCACAAGAGAAAATATTAGTTGAGTTTATAAAAGGGACTCTGTTCAAAAGTTTACATACACTTGATTCTTAATACTGTGTTGTTACCTAAATATATATATATTTTTTTTGTTTAGTAATAGTGAGTTCCTTGTTTGTCCTGAACAGTTAAACTGTCTGTTGTTCTTCTAAAAAATCCTTCAGGTCTCACAAATTCTTTGGTTTTTCAGCAAAAGTATGTTTCTATTATCCTGGCTACTGCCCATGTGCGTCACTAAAATGACAAAATACCAGTCCTGTAATGAAGAATAGATTATGTTTTCAATTGAAAGCCTGTCAACTACATCATTTCGACAACTTGATTTCAACCACACACCAGAAAGGACGGCTAAAATGTAGGTTTTCAGAATTTCATTTGAGGTAATGATAGGCTACATTGCCAAGTAAAATGAAATGCTCTACCTGTAATAGTTTGGAAAGCAAGAACAGCATACCTGAGTGCTCAGTAATGCAGGGCGGAGCTAATCGTAAGATATAATTAAGGACTAACACTCCAACTTGTTGTCATGGGCAACCACAACCAATCAGAACGCACTTAGTTTTCTTTCTGTACTATTATTCTCTCCATTTCTGTCACAGACACACACATAAACTCACTGAATCACTTCTGACTCCTGTCACCTTGCACCTCGACCTGCTGGTGTTGTCACCTGCTGCGGACCATACTGTCACTTCCAGTTTGTCTGGTTGGGACAGCCCTAAGAGAAACACATAAACACATACCCCTTGCAACTTTGGGAGACAGACTTCATCTTCCACTGACAGAAGCCAAAGTGATGCCCACTGAGGTTTAACCAGGCATACTCACATAAACGGCATGTTTTATGTGGTTTTGGGTACATGCTTGGAATCTACAGCCATGGGCTTTCTGGAGAATTCAAAATCTATCCTTCACAATCTTCTATATATTCTCTGGCTAAAGTTTAATGTTTTGTTGACAAATGTCACCATAGTTATCATTGATTTTCCCTCATAATTACCTCAGAAAATGAAGTTTAGACTGCTATTATGCATTTAAGACGAGCATTTGTGGTTAAAAAGTATATACGTTTTTATTCTGTTTTTTAAAAAAATCACTAAATAAGACCCTTATTCCTTGACTGGGATCCTATAGAGCCTTTTAAAGCTCCGTTGAAATTTCAATTTAGACCTTCAACCCGCTGGCTCTTATTAAGTCCACTATATGAAAAAAAAATCCTGGAATGTTTCCCTCAAAATCCTTAATTTCTTTTTGACTATAGAAAGAAAGACATGAACAACTTGGATGACGTAGGGTGTGTAAGGAGGTGAACTAAAGATGATACACATTAAAAAAAGGAATCTTCGCAAAAGGTATGGAAAATTACACAGTATTTACTCAAACTTCACAAAAAATTAAAAACAAAAAATGCTTATTATCTATTAACAATTTTTCGACTAGGTAGAATGTCCAGGAGGGCACAGTTAGTGGCTGATCATTTTAAAATGGCCCAATATATCAGTCTGTAACAATTTTATATGCATGGTGTTTCTTTGGATCTGTTTGCTAGAGGGTATTTTGAGGTCGGTCGTCTCGTCATGTAAGCTCATCTCTGGGCTGCGCTACAGATGGGAGGAGACCAGAAATGGAAAGAAGAAGAGAAGCGACCGGGGAATAAACGACACGACTCTTACCTCTGTTCAGCATCTGTGCCCTAGCACCATCTGACAGACATCTGGCATGTGTGCGAGCGAGAGTGTGTGTATTGATTTAATGTCTGTCTCGCTCACTCTGATAGATGACATTGGATGTGATTAATGTCCATTCTTCAACTCTGTGAAATATGAAATATGAGAACCACACACATTTTCAGCCTCTTTCTCCTCCATCTGTCTTTTAACCTTAGAAATATACAAATCACAAGTACATGTCTGACAAACGTCTACTGTACAACAGCTTTGTTTCTCAGTCTATCACTCTCACTCTCAAAGCAAATGTAATTTTCACAGTGCAATATCCCATCTTGTAGGTCGGTTCTGACTGCTACAGGTTTTGAAGGATGTAGGTGAATATCATGCTACACCAAAAGTGCATAAATAGTGCTCAACTACAATGTGCAAATAATACATCTGAGCATCAATTAAAGGAATAGTTGAAATTTAGCATCACTTGCTCACTAATGGATCCTCTGAAGTGAATGGGTGCCATCAGAATGAGAGTCCAAACAGCTGATAAAAGTATTACAAGTAATCCACACAACTACAGTCCATCAATTAAAGTCTTGTAAAGTGAAAAGCTGTGTTTACGTAATAAATAATTTGTCAAGACATTTTTAACTCTAAACCAGTCCCCTTCCATAATATTGCATTCTCTGGTAAAAATGATAAAAAACCAATTAAAAAAATAATGCACATATTTAAGGAGTAGTTCACTTTCAGAACAAAAATTTTCAGATAATTTACTCACCCCCTTGTCATCCAAGAAGTTCATGTCTTTCTTTCTTCAGTCGATAAGAAATGATGTTTCTTGAGGAAAACATTTTAGGATTTCTCTCCAGCTAATGGACTTCAATGGTGTCCCTGAGTTTAAACTTCCAAAATGCAGTTTAAATGCAGCTTCAAAGGGCTCTAAGCGATCCCAGCCAAGGAAGAAGGGTCTTATATAGTAAAACAATCGGTCATTTTCTAAACAAATTCTCTTTTTCAAATTTCTAAACAAAAACTCTGTTTTTTCCAGTTCAAGGCAGTTAGGGTATGTTAAAAAACTCCCATCTTCTTTTCTTCCCCAACTTCAAAATCATCCTACATCCTACAGAAGTCTGACCCAGTGTTTACAAAGTGAACATGCAAAGAAAATCAAACACCCTTTATAAAAACAAAAAAAGGTAAAAGAGCGAGTTTTTCGACATACCCTAACTGTATTGACGCGCATACACAGACTACGCATGCTCAACGCAAAGACGAGACAAGATGAGCATTTGAGGTTAAAAAGTATATAAATTGTCAATTTGTTTAGAAAGTGGCCGATTGTTTCGCTAGATAAGCACTTCTTCCATAGGTAGGATCGTTTAGAGCCTTTTGAAGCTGCATTTAAAGTTCATTTTGGAAGTTCAAACTTGGGGGCACCATTGAAGTCCACTATATAAAGATAATTCCTGAAATGTTTTCCTCAAGAAACAATTTCTTTACAACTGAAGAAAGACATGAACATCTTGGATGGCAAAGCGGTGAGTAAATTATCTGTTAATTTTTGTTCTGGAAGTGAACTAATCCTTTAAGCACTGTTTACAAGCTACAGGAAATACATACCAATGAATACATATCATTGCAGTTTCCAATAGAACTGAACTCCAGAAACGGTTAAACAGCAAGGACGTGTGATCGTTCTCATACACAGTTATGATTAAAGCTCCATATGTTTCCCTTTCTTGTAACTACAAGCTTGCTCAGAAGTTCAGCTGGCACAGAATTGGACTTAGAATCTGGAATCCTTGGTCACGACTCTGGTGAGAAATGTGACTCACGATGAAAGAGCTGAAAGATGAGAGATCAAAAACAAGCTAAAACGACATTCTTGCGATTGAGTTTTTACATCACATTATTCACAGACATTTTTAACATGTCCCTTGCCCAAGCAGCTGTACCCAGATGTTTTAAATCCACCTCCATTGTGCCAGTGCCAAAACACTCCAACCCAACATGCCTGAACGACTACCGCCCTGTAGCACTCACACCCATCATTATGAAGTGCTTCGAGCGGCTGGTCCTCTCACATCTCAAGAACTCTCTTCAATCCACACTGGACCCACACCAGTTTGCCTACCGTGGCAATAGGAGCACAGATGCAGTCTCCATAGTGCTGCACTCTAGACTCACACACCTGGACAATACAAACACTTATGCACGAATGCTGTTTGTTGATTTCAGCTCAGCATTCAACACTGTCAGACCATCTAAGTTAATCACCAAACTTAGAGACCTGGACATTAACTCCTCACTGTGTAACTGGATTATGGACTTTCTGACCAACAGACCTCAAGGTGTTAGATCAGGTCACATCTGTTCCACTACCGTCACACTGAACACTGGTGTACCACAGGGCTGTGTGCTGAGGCCCTTCCTCTACTCCCTCTTCACCCACGACTGCAGGCCTGTGTATGGATCTAACTCCATCATCAAGTTTGCAGACGACACTACAGTGATCGGTCTCATCAGCAACAACGATGAGACTGCCTACAGGGAGGAGATTCAGCACCTGGCCACGTGGTGCACAGACAATAATCTGCTCCTTAACACTACCAAGATCAAGGAGCTCATTGTGGACTTCAGGAAGGGAAGAAGAAGTTCACACGAACCCATCCACATCAATGGGATGGCTGTTGAGCCTGTCTCTTCCTTCAAGTTCCTGGGGACCCACATTTCGGAGGATCTATCCTGGACCACCAACACCTCCAGCCTGGTCAAGAAGGCTCACCAGCGCCTGTTCTTCTTGAGAACACTTAAGAAGAACCAGCTGTCCTCAGCTATCCTGGTGAACTTCTATCGCTGCACGATAGAAAGCATCCTTACAAACTGTGTCACAGTTTGGTACGGAAGCTGCTCTGTTGCGGAGCGTAAGACACTGCAGCGGGTGGTGAAAACTGCCCAACGCATCATAGGGAGTCTACTTCCAACCATTGAGGGCATCCAGAAGAAACACTGTTTGCGTCGAGCACACAGTATTCTTAAGGATTCCTCTCATCCCGCCCACAAACTGTTTTCTCTCCTGCCTTCCGGCAGGCGTTTCAGATGCCACAAGACTAGAACCAGCAGACTGAGGAACAGCTTCTTTCCCAGAGCTGTCTCCTTATTGAACTCTGCCCCCCACTGACACCCCTGCCCCTCTCACCCACCCCACACTCTCCCCACTACCATTGCACTATTTAATATTCTTTGCACTACACTGTACATACCCATTTCTAAATGCACATTTCCACTGCACATATACATATTGTAAATCTGTGATAAATCTATATCTATACATATCTATTTGTAAATTCCTGCTTCAGTAAACAGCAACCTGTATATTACGTTCATATCTACCTGCAATTTACATTATAGTTAATAGCAACCTGTATATTATGTTCATCTATTTGTACATTCTAATTGTAGTTAATTATCATCTGTAAATTATGCTCACAGTACTTCATCTGTAAATATTATCCATAGCTTCTCCCTGTACATATCTCCTATAAGTGCACTTATAACTTATAAATTATACCTATATCCTGCACTTGCTGCTTATTGCACTCCTGGTTAGACCTAAACTGCATTTCGTTGCCTTGTACTTGTACATGTGTAATGGCAATAAAGTTGAATCTAATCTAATCTAATCTAATCTTATCTTTTGTTCATATTATCGAGTAGGTTTAGGACACTTACAAAACCAATGCCACATAAAACATACCATTCATCCGTTCTGTGGGAAAAAACAAACTCTTTTTGGCGCTCACTGAGTGGACATTTCACATCGAAAATGTCACGAAATGTACATGTTTCACATCTTGTGAAAAAGTTCCCACAGGTACATTTTTGTGGCTGACCAAAATAGTCCAAAACAGTTCTAAACATGTTGGTGAATTTTGATGCGAGAGGTCAACAGGAGGTTAACTTTTTGACTGGAGGAAGCATTAATATTGAGTATGGACTTGTACTATGCACTTGGATTTGACTTTTGGTTTAAAGTTAAAAATTTAATGATGGGATTGTTTCTTACAAACATGCATCTTTTCACTTCACAAGAATAATTTGATGAACTAGAGTCATGTGGATTACTTGTGGATTATTGAGATGTTTTATCAGCAGTTTGAACCCCCAGCTGATTCACTGCATAGGACAGATGAAGAAACCAACTAATGTACATCTTGGATAGCCTGAGGGTGAGCAAATTCTCATCAAATTTTTATTTTTGGCTGAACTATTCCTTTAACAAATTACTGCCATCATGACCACTCGAAAATGTACACAAGCATCTCTTGTCAATAAAACACTGTCTACCACCTGCTTTCTGTGGGAACAGCACAGCATTAATTGCAGCAGGCAAATAGATTTTTGCTAACAAGGCGCAATTGATAACAAGCCTAATTTACTGGATTGTAGGCGGTTAGTGAATAAGAGGTTTAGTAAGTCACACAACTGTTACTAAATCCACCTCACAGTGTCGCAGCAGTGCTAAAAGCAAAACTATACATTGCTAAGCTTTCACGCTTACATACAGAAAAGCTTCGCCCACGTAATGATATGTTTTCCCCTAATATTCACATCATAACTGTGTGTGCTTTAAAATGTCAATGGAAACTGGGGTCAAAGTTGACATTGTTTGAACTTTGAATGTCACAATACAACACTTAACCTGTGTGCAGTACTGGCAGTAATTCTGTGGCTTGACATCACTCCATAGTGACATGAAGTATATGGTGCAACACTAATGCACATGCTCTTGAGCTGTAGTGACCTCTGAAGGATGCAGGTTTGATTCCTTTCAACCTCTTGTTTAATAAAAGGCAAAAAGAACAATACTATTAACTCTTATGACTTTTGTTTAGCTTAAATTCAATTTTCCATCACTTTGATGTACAAACAGCAGAAAAATTGTTTGATGCATATATTTTACTCTGAAATGTTGAAGGTTTCAACCAACTTTACACTCCTTTGATAAAGCAGACTCCATTGCTTTTCACGTTGTGTGTATGTGTATGATTAATGAATCTTTTAATGGGCCGTTTCTGAATGTGAATCTCCAGCCTTTTGCAGGCCAAACTTCCATGATGAAATTCCCCTGAGCTTTACAGTCACTGACCCTTTTAAGGGGACTGGCTGGATACTCAAGCCTCTTCAGACCACTGACATACTCTCTAATGAGTGTTAAATATAACCCAGAGAGTATGAGAGCAAAGCAGATGATGAAGAAGAAGAGTGAGAACGTGGGAGAAAGTGAGAGCTAGCAAATCTCAGTTTTTTCTGACAGAAATGGACACTTGAAAGGACAATCAAGACTGTCGATTGCATCTTTAAGAAAGGAATTTAATGAAAAAAATTCTCAAAGGCTAGGCATAAATATGTGTGCACTTCACATTCCCAGACATTTCTGAAGGTTTACCAGTCAAGAGGTGAAAAAACATCCTATAATGGGCTACTTAGAAGTATGCGTTGAATAAATC
>NC_133365.1:43971591-44089846 GCF_049309525.1 Garra rufa | reverse complement strand
AAACTCTCAGCTGGTTAATTAACACGGCCGGTGGACCGGCTACTATTTCATCGGACAGGATTCACAGTGGTTTAAATGCAGTGGATCACGTAGACTCTTGGATCGTGTGTAGATTTCAAGACTACTCCTGAATTGCTTTTCAATAGTGACAGGCTCCACAAAAGAAAAGCCTGAAACAGAAGAGGACAGGAAGGATTTATGCCAAAGCTGCAGCTGAGCACAGCAAGCCAGATCAGGTCACGATGAGATGTGCAAATTCAGTTCAGACAGAGTGCATCTTATCTGTGTTGGCTAACAAATCGAAGCTTATCACATCTACTTTTGCTAATCTAGCTGGTTTATCTTCACAGGTAGGAAAAGAATCTTTATCAGAACAAGAAGAGGCCTTGCACTCCTCGTACCTACACATATCCCAGAATGCTTCAGGCAATATAAAAGCAAACACAGTTTAATTAGAGATGAAGAAACTGCAGATCAAAACATGCCTAAATTTGCATACTTTAGACCACCCCTTTCACATCCTATATCTAAATCCTACAGTTCTCTGCATCAAACACCTGTGCTGTGTCCCTAGGGCCCGAGTGGCATTAACCTCACAATGATTTACACAACCATTATTTACATTTACACCACAATAATACAATGAAAATGCATTCAGCCACATTGATCTCCGCTGCCGGCTGTGCTTTGGCAAGGCTGGCCTTTGGGAAATTGAAAACACCCACTTATGTTGTCCGAGAGAGATTTTCCGGGTATAAAAGGAAACCTTGATTTTTTTTTTTGCTCCCAAAGTGTTCCTCAATCACAGACATGGCAGCTCCAAATGTTTATTATTTGCATCTGTCATCCTGAAATGCTGGCCTGTGGAGAAGTATGCAAAATATGATTTCCAACTATCATTCATCAGTCTATTGCAGAGCACAGAGCATTTACTGTACTGCAGGTGAATTGTTATCTACGATATAACTTTACAAACACAGTATTTATGACTGAAATGATGAACAGAAGTGAACTTATTCCATCTGATTTGATAATTAGCGATGCTTATTATTGCAAACACCATAACAATTGCTCATACTAACCTAGTGTTGTACTTACAACACATAAGTCATCATGCACCATTTGTGCTACACATGAATGATGCTGCAAATCATGCAAATTGTTATGGAGAAGTGTGCTGTGAAAGATCAGGTATACAATTAACATTTGGCAGACAATAAAACAGGTGAAAAATCTAATAGACTTACACTGAAAGAGGATCCTGAGCCATATTTAGAGACTATAATATACAATTTTTTTTTAAATATTTTTAAATATTTAATGCCACATGCATTGTGGTACTCTTGTGAACGCACTTTCAAGACTGACCTGGAATATGAAGTAATTGTTGAATAACAAGCGCCAACCACCGTCCCACCCTCCTTTTGTCAACCCAGACAACAACGCATCCATTCCATTGTTGAGCAACAACAACACGAAAACAAGTCGAGAAAACGTCTCAGGTTACGTATGTAACCCTGGTTCCCTGAGGGAACGAGACACTGCGTCCTGAGACACTTTGGGAACGCCATTGGCGGGCCGCACTCTGAGTCATGTCCAACGTCCAATGAGAAACGGGAGTGACGTCACAGGCGCGGTGACGTCATCGACCAGGAAGTATATAAGCACGTGCGTTTGAAGCTGGCGTCGGCTTATAGGAATGAAGCGAGCGCAGCAGGGATGCGGGAATTATGGTCCGAGACGCAGTGTCTCGTTCCCTCAGGGAACCAGGGTTACATACGTAACCTGAGACGTTCCCTTCCGGGAACTCTACACTGCGTCCTGAGACACTTTGGGGAACGAGGTATCAACGCCCCCATAATTTCCAAGGCCCTGCCCAGTTTTTGTCTGCTAGGCCAAGAGTGGAAAAGTTGTGTCTTGGTACACTTCAGCCTGGGAAACTTGCCAGGACATGAGTGATAATACATCTCTGTCTGTGGAGCCCACCAGACAAGAGGGAGAGAATGTACCTCGGCCCTCGGGCACACGAGGTTAGCATAATCCAGTGTCTGGAATACTTACCTGATGAGACACTATGGAAACTCCGCCTGGTGATCTTGCCAGGACGCGAGTGATAATGCATCTCTGTCTGTGATCAACCACCAGACAAGAGGGATAAATGAGCCTCGGCCCTCAGGCACACGAGGAGAAATGGTAGTCCTTTGTCTGCGCTACGGCCAGAACAAGAGGACACAAGAAGTGCCTGGTGAACGTGCCAGGACACTGGAATACATCTCTGTCTGTGATCCACCACCAGACAAGAGGGATAAATGAGCCTCGGCCCTCAGGCACACGAGGCTAGGGTTCTCAACCGCTGCCTGTCACAAGACCAGTGCAGGGGGAGAAAGGCTCCTCGGCCCTTGGGCACACGAGGAGAAATGGTAGTCCTTTGTCTGCGCTACGGCCAGAACAAGAGGGACACAAGAAGTGCCTGGTGAACGTGCCAGGACACTGGAATACATCTCTGTCTGTGATCAACCACCAGACAAGAGGGATAAATGAGCCTCGGCCCTCAGGCACACGAGGCTAGGGTTCTCAACCGCTGCCTGTCACAAGACCAGTGCAGGGGGAGAAAGGCTCCTCGGCCCTCGGGCACACGAGGAGAAGTGGTAGACCTTTGTCTGCGCTACGGCCAGAACAAGAGGGACACAAGAAGTGCCTGGTGGACCGCCAGGACACTAGAAAACATCTCTGTCTGTGATCAACCACCAGACAAGAGGAACACAGGCCTCGGCCCTCGGGCACGCGAGGCAGGATATCACACCCCTCGCCTGGAGGACTGCCAGGTCGAGAGGGTAGAAATCCTTTTCCTCCATAGAGGAAAGCGCCTAAGCACCTCTAGGCCTAGCAATGCTAGGGCTGAAGGACGACTGAGCCAGGAGTGACTCTGAGGTCTAGTTCGTAGAATCTGACGAACGTTAGAGGTGAGGACCAACCCGCCGCACTGCAGATGTCCTGGATCGGGACACCTGCCATCAGAGCTTTAGAGGCTGCAATGCCTCTAGTTGAGTGAGCCTTGACTCCCATCGGGGATGGGAGACCAGAGGACTCGTAGGCAGTAGAGATGGCATCAATGATCCACTTACTGATAGTAGGCTTGGAAGCCGGGCACCCCCTCTTAGGGGGGCCGTAACAGACCAAAAGTTGCTCTGATTTACGCCACAGGGCAGCTCTGTGGACATAAGTGTCCAGTGCTCTTACTGGACACATTAAATTATACTTCCTCTGGTCGTGCTCCACGAATGGAGGAGGGTAAAACGCTTGGAGCGTTATTGGCTGTGGTGTCGCTGATGGGACCTTGGGTACGTACCCAGCTCGTGGGTAAAGGAATGCTTTGGCCAACCCTGGGGCAAAGTCAATGTAAGAAGGGGCCACTGAAAGGGCCTGCAGGTCCCCGACTCTCTTGAGAGACGTTAGCGCCAGCAGCAATGCTGTCTTTAGGGTAAGCATCCGATCGGAGGCCTCCTCCAGAGGCTCGAAGGGAGGCTTACACAGCGCCTCCAACACCACAGCTAAGTCCCATGTAGGGACTTTCGGTCTTGCACGAGGCCTCAGCCTGAGTGCACCGCGGAGGAAACGTGAGACCAGGGGGTTCTTGCCCACTGAAAGGCCGCCATGAAGGGCGTGGTAAGCCGATATAGCCGCCACGTACACCTTCAAGGTGGAGTGAGCTAACCCAGCGGACAAACGAGTTTGCAGGAACTCCAGCACTGTACCAACCGGGCAGTGGACTGGGTCTAAGCGGCGTTCATGACACCATGACGCAAACAGGTTCCACTTTAGGCCATAAAGTTTCCTCGTAGAGGGAGCTCTGGATTGAAGGATGGTCTCAACAACCTCGGTTGAGAGACCAGCTTCTATGAGTTGTGCCCCCTCAGGGGCCACACCCATAACTTCCACTTCTCTGGGTGGGGGTGGCATATTGCGCCCCCAGCCTGAGAAAGAAGGTCGCTCCTGACAGGAATCTCCCATGGAGAGCCGTCGAGGAGGGCGATTATATCCGAGAACCATACTCGGGCCGGCCAGTACGGGGCTACTAGCAGCAGCCGTACTCCGTACCGGCGCACTCTTTCCAGAACTCCCGGGAGCAGAGCGATCGGGGGAAAAGCGTACAGACGAAGCCTCGGCCACGTCTGTACCATGGCATCCAGTCCGAGAGGAGCTGGAGGAACTAGAGAGTACCAAAGGGGACATTGCGATGTCTCCTGAGTCGCAAAGAGGTCCACCTGGGCTTGACCAAAGACTCTCCATATCTGCTTCACCACCTGAGGGTGAAGCATCCATTCCCCGGGCCTCAGCCCCTGCCTCGACAGGACGTCTGCTCCCACATTGAGACGTCCAGGAATGTGAACTGCTCTCAATGAGAGAAGCTTCCCTTGTGACCACAGGATGATCTGGCACGCCAGCTTGTATAAGGGGCGTGAACGCAGACCTCCCTGGTGGTTTATATAGTAGACCACCGCCGTGTTGTCTGTGCGGACCAGCACGTGACGGTTTCTCAGGTCTGGAAGGAAATGCTTCAGAGCCAGGAACACTGCCAACATTTCTAGGCAATTTATGTGCCAAGAGTGATGCCGGTCGTTCCATAGGCCTTGGGCGGAGCGGCCACTCATGACCGCTCCCCACCCGGTGAGGGATGCATCTGTCGCTAGCGTGACGCGGCGGCAAGGAGCTCCCAGCGCTGGACCTTGTAATAGGAACCAGGGCTTTTTCCACATGACTAAGGCACGTAGGCAGCGCCGCGTGACCTTGATCTTGCGGAATGGGTTCCCCCTCGGGGAAAACCCTTTGGTTTTGAGCCACCACTGCAGTGGTCTCATGTGCAGCAGTCCAAGAGGTATCACGTTGGATGCAGCTGCCATAAGACCTAACAGTACTTGGAACTGTTTGACAGTGAGTAGCAGGCCTAGCTTGACCGCATTTGCTGCAGTAAGGATCGACTCGATCCGAGCAGGTGACAATCGTGCCTGCATCGTGGTCGAATCCCAGATTACACCTAGATAAGTGGTTCTCTGTAATGGAGACAGCACACTTTTCTTGGCGTTGAGTCTCAACCCCAGCTTTTTCATGTGAGCAAGAACAACATCTCGATGTTGAGCCGCTAACTGTTCTGAACTGGCTAGGATGAGCCAGTCGTCTATGTAGTTGAGTATGCGGATGCCCTGGAGTCGCAGTGGAGCCAGAGCAGCATCCACACACTTCGTGAAAGTTCGGGGAGAGAGCGCTAGGCCGAACGGAAGAACTCTGTATTGGTAAGCTTTGCCCCTGAAAGCGAACCTGAGAAACTTCCGGTGTTGGGGAAGGATGGAGACGGAGACATCCTTCTTGGGAACAATGAAGTACCGGCTGTAGAACCCGGATTCTCTGTGTTGAGGAGGGACCACCTCGATGGCCTCCTTCCTCAGGAGAGTATTCACTTCCTGTTCCAATACCAGAGCCTGCTCGGGGCCTACCAGAGTAGGAAATACCCCGCTGAAAGGCGGCGGCTTGGCGCCGAATTGAATGCAATAACCTTTCTCTACAGTACGCAGGACCCACATAGAAATATTTGGCAGTAGTTTCCACGCTGCCAGAAATTCTACTAAGGGAACCAGCCTCTCGAGACTGGTCTCTGGATTTATTAGAGGAGCTAACTTGGTGACCTGTAGCAGCGAACTGGCAGGATGCACCTGAAGTGAGCGCTCTAGAGACCCCCGTGGGGGTGGCGAACTCTCTGGTTCCGCTACGTTTCCGGGCGGAAGGACCAGAAAATGATGTTCGCGGGAGACTGCCGCGCCCTGTAACACCGGCAGGGTTAGCTGACGAATCTCCTGAGGGCCCCGAAGAGAGGTGGTCACCGTACTCCTCAGAGGCGGTGAAGCACCTAAGTCTTCGAGAGGGGCTGCCCTCATTGGCCCTGGGCCACGACCATCAGGGCCGTTTAGCCGCGGTCCTCTTAGACTGTAGGACGATCCTCAGGTCCGGCCTAGTCTTAGAGGACCCCGGCTTGGAGTGTTGCTGAGCCCGCCCTCTAGGCTTAGCCGGAGGGGTGCGGGTAGCAACACTCCTTTTCTGTGCATCCCGGTGCGAGGAGCTAGCTTGCGGCTGGGGCTGCTCCCGTCCAGCAGCCCCAGAGGAGTAAGTGCGGCGAGGAAGAAACCGCTGGAACGCCGCTGCCTGCCTGCGGGCCTCCTGGTGTCTGCTGACAACAGTGTCCACAGAGTCACCAAAGAGGCCAAAGGGCTGCAGGGGGGCGTCCAGGAGCGTGACCCTGTCCTTCTCCTTCATGTCGGACAGGGTCAACCAGAGATGCCTCTCCGCGGCCACCAAGGCTGCCATAGACCGCCCAATGGCACGGGCGGTCTCCTTGGTGGCGCGGAGCGCCAGGTCTGCGGTCCTGCGCATCTCTGTGACGCTCACTTCCTCACCGTCACTAAACTCCTTCAGCAGGTCGGCCTGGTATGCCTGGAGCACAGACATGGTGTGTAGGCAACCACCAGCCTGACCTGCTGCCGCATATGCCTTACCCATCAGACCAGACGTGATCTTTAGTGGCCTGGTGGGTAAGGACGGAGCCTTCAGGGACGATGCCAGGCCGGGAGACAGATAGCTCGCTAGTGTCTGCTCGACCTGGGGCATCGCCCTGTAACCGTATTCCTCCATCCCCCCCACATTACCGTAGTAATCAGAGGCGGGGGAGAAGAGACGCGAGGAATACGGTTTTTCCCACGATCTCCTGATCTCTTTGTGGAGATCGGGGAAAAAAGGAAGGCTCCGTTTGGGAGGTGCTGGCTTTGCCCGCAGGAAGCGCTCATCGAGCCTGCTTCCCTGCGGTTCATGATCTTGTGCTGGTGGCCAACTGATGTTAAGCTTGGCCACCGCGCTAGTCAGCACCTCCACTAGCTCCTCGTATTGGGGTGAATGGGGGGGCGGTTGTGGGGTGTCAACGCTCTCAACATCAACCTCCTCGGAGGAAGACAGAAGGAGCGCTGACTCCTCCTCTTGGAGGGAAGGAACCGCAGTGCGGGCTTCCTCATCCAGGAGGAGGTCATACGATCCGCTGGGTGAGGAGAGAGATAGGGGATCACCCGTCTCAACTCCCTCCAGCAGATCTACCTGCGAACCCCATGAGTGCAGCTGCCGCTCCGCCTCAGCGGAAGCGGGGCCAGACCCACGGGGAACGCTAGTGAAAGCCCCCTCCTCAAAGAGGGCTTTCCGGGAACGGAGCAACCGCAGCGGCATTCGCTCGCACTGCGGGCAGCCAACCCCCTCAAGGGCTGACCTAGCATGCTCCGCTCCCAAGCAGACCACACATAGATCGTGTGTATCCCCACCAACAATGAAACGTTGGCAGGGAGGGACACACTTTCTATGTGGCTGCTGAACCGCCTTAGAACGTGCGTTCTTAAAAGAACGTTTTCCCCCTGGCATTTTGCTCAAATAAAAGTAGTGCAAACTGGCACTAAAAAACAGCAAAATGCAAACCAGACAGACAATAACACAGAGCGCTCTCGCTGAATGACAAAAGCTGACGCCAGCTTCAAACGCACGTGCTTATATACTTCCTGGTCGATGACGTCACCGCGCCTGTGACGTCACTCCCGTTTCTCATTGGACGTTGGACATGACTCAGAGTGCGGCCCGCCAATGGCGTTCCCCAAAGTGTCTCAGGACGCAGTGTAGAGTTCCCGGAAGGGAACCCTGTTCAGTCGATAGATGTCGAAACTACATCATTGCACAGGCTTCAGAACAACGTGAATATAAGAGACCAGTGGCACGTCAACTTCAGCCTCTTTCACACAGCGATTATGTAGCTTACTGCATTTGGTGTTTGAAAAAGAAAAAACATTAATGATCATTCTGAAATATCCTGTTGAGTATCAGCAGGCTAGACTCTCTCTATGGCTGTGGGCTAGGCTACAGCATACATGACCGTAGTTACCTGTGGTTGGCCTGGCTGTGCGTCACTCAGAAAACAACAGGCCAATCAGAAGAGAGGCTCATGAATATTAATTAGATGGGCCAAAATCGACCTGTTTTTGACAGAGCTCCTAAAAAAGGAGCTGTAAAAATATATTGAGATGGATTTTGGCACTTATACCTCAAATATATATTCTTAAGGACATCAACAACTAAAATAAACCTCCAGAAATGTGTACAATATGGGACCTTTAAGGTTGTCACTGATGTCACATGTACTATTTTAACAATGTTCTCACTACCTTGAACGTGTCAGTTACACTTTTGGATTTGATCAAAAATATCTTAATTTGTGTTCTAAAGATAAATAAAGGTCTTTCAGGTTTGGAACGACATGTGGATGAGTAATTTATGACCGAATTATTATTTTTGGGTGAACTATCCTGCTAAAACCTACACTATCATTCAAAAGTTTAGGCTGCTTTTATCAGACTAAAAATACTGTGAAAACAGTAATATTATGAAAATTGACACTAACAGTTTTCTGTTTTAAAATGCAATTTATTCCAGTTCGACAAAGCTGAATTTTTAGCAGCCTTTTTAATCCTAACTGTCACAGGAACCTTCAGAAATCATACTAATATGCTGATTTGGTGCTCGAGAAACATTTTTTCTTGTTGTTCTCCTTAATGGGATAGTTCACCCAAACATGAAAATTTGATGTTTATCTGCTTACCCTCAGGGCTTCCAAAATGTAGGAGATTTTGTTTCTTCAGTAGAACACAAATTAAGATTTTTAACTCAAACCGTTGCAGTCTGTCAGTCATATAATGGCAGTCAATGGGACCCATGGCTTTGAGAGTAAAAAAAAAAATACATAGACAAAACTTGTGACGATACATTGAGGTCTTAACACATGAAACAATCGGCCTGTGCAAGAAACTGAACAGTATTTATATCATTTTTTTTTAACTCCGATCCACCGCAATGACCAACTGTCCTGAGCACATTCACAACAGCTGGCACGTGACGCATCAACGTGCTCTGGCATAATAGTACTACTCAAAATGGTAATTTGTGCTTATATTGATTGTTGCAACTGATTAAAAACTAAAAGATTATGTTTGCTTGCACAAACTTATCCGGGAGTGTTGACTTTTCACCAACTCCCAAATTTTGAGTCTGATCAACTGAAGTTATGGTTGCTTGCTCTTCGTCACACACCGGCTGTTGTGAACGTGCTCAGGACAGTTGGACATTGTGATGGATCAGAGGTAAAAAATGTGGTAAATACTGTTCAGTTTCTTGCACAGACTGATTCTTTGGTGTCTTACAGTTTTTCTCCATTGGTTTGGCTCATTTCTTGAAACAGAAATTACATTCTCAAAACAACATGGACAAACCTCCAAACCACTTGGCAATTGTTCACAACAGAATTGAATTTCTCATTCATTTCATCAAATTGCAAATGTCTGAGTACATCTTTGCAAATGATTAAGTACAGATAGCCTACATTTAGCACAATTTCCAAGTGAATAGATCTTGTTGATCTAAACTGATTGTTAATTCTCAGTCTAATGGTTGTTCTCTCCAAAATGTGTCAGCGTCATTTCATTGTATAAGTCATTACATGCACAATAGTCTGTTCAATTGTCAAAATTAGTCAAGACTATAATACCATACACTAGGTGAATCCTTGGAACATTTGTTTACAATTTATTACAGCAATTGACAGTCAGGTGAAACTAGAACTTGACTAATGAAGGAGGAGTTTCACACATCTCAGATGACCAATGAAACAGTATGTTTAGTTACCTGACAGGTGCTGCCCATGACTGTGAATGCTGCCAAACATGTATGTAAAGAGCTTGACCATGCAGGACCAGTATTATTTCTGAACATGGAGGCACCTGGCCAAGTAAATGAACAAGGACAGCTGCCTGCTCGAGGAAGAGGAGGAAGAGGAGGAGTAAGGGTGCGTGGTGGTGGAATAGGTGGAAGAGGCCGTGGTGCATGAAGACACTGTGCCATATTCCAAAATGTCAACTCTATAAGCATCTCCACAATTGACCGGACATTGAAGAAGCATGACAATGAAGCAAATTTACAGGGTACCATTTGAGAGGAACTCTGATGGAGTGAAAGAGCTGCGGTACCAGTATGTACATGTAAGTCAGTTACTGGTTGTCCATCATTATAACCTTTTTACAATTAAGCAGTGGTTCCCAAACTTTTTTGGCTTCAGTACCCACTTTACCTGATTTGTGTATCCAGGTAATCCAGGATGAAAGTATTTGATTTATCTGACTTCAACATTTTGCCTAAAAACTGCAGCTTACTACATGATGCAATTATCAGTATAATCCTTATTTTGAGGAATATAACATAAAATAAGAAAAAGGGTTAAAGAGCTGCAATTAGGGCCTCCCATGTAATTCTAATACTGTGGGTTTTACTGTAACATTTCAGTAAGTCTATCATTGATGATTTCCCCCCTCCCCTTTCTGTCAAATACCCCTTGTACTACCTCTGCACAGGGGTACATGTACCCCAGGTTTGGAACCACTGGAGTAGTGGCCTGTAGTATACTGAACTTTTGGAGAACATAGAACATTCCTATGCAATTGTCTGTAACTGTAGTGTATGACTCTTCTGTATGACTGATTTGATTTTTTTTTTTCACTATTGTAGAGAATAATGGCATTGGAAGGAAACGAGACCCCTCACATCCTTGTGTTTGTGGATGAAGCTGGCTTCAACCTGGCCAAGGGCCGAAGACGTGGCCGTAATATTATTGGCCACCGGGCCACAGTGGATGTCCCAGGCCAGAGAGGGGGCAATATAACTATGTGTGCTGCCATATCTGAGAATGGTGTGGCCACTCACATCCCCAGTCTTGGCCCATACAATACACAGAAGCTCCTCATCTTCTTGGACTGCCTTCATTTTGATTTGATCCCTGAAAATGAGAGAGGTCTCGTAGGACCTCACCTACCACAATATGTCATTGTATGGGACAATGTGAATTTCCACCGTGGCCCGCTCATCAGGGCCTGGTTTACTACCCGTCCAAGGATGGTCATGGTGTTCCTACCACCTTACTCTCCTTTCGTCAATCCTATTGAGGAATTTTTCTCCGCTTGGAGGTGGAGAGTGTATGAGCATCGGGCTCAAGATCAGAGGTCCCTGCTCCATGCAATGGACGCTGCATGTGAAGATATAACAGGAGATCATTGTAGGGGATGGTTGCGACATTCACACCATTTCTTCCCTCGTTGCATCGCAAGGGAGAATATACGCTGTGATGTGGACGAGAATCTGTGGCCACACAGACTGCAGCGTGTGGATGGTCAGGAGGGTGAGGACGGCGGGCAGTGAAGAACTGTTATGAAACTCCAGCTTTATTTATAGCACTCTATTTTTTTGTTTGTGTGTTTATATTACAGTTTATTATGCTGTATACAGTTTCTTTTTGCTCTTCTGATATATGGAAGTTACTTTGTGTGTGGTTGATCATTACAATAAAAAAGGAGTTACCATTTCCTTGGCAGTATGAGTGCAATGTGTGACGTCAAACCTTGGAGGCTACTCTTACCCTAAAATCCTATTTCTTTTTTTCAGTTTTATACACAATTGTATTCTGTTAGCTAGACAAAAACAGTACAGTAACCATTGTCAATGAAGGACTGGGCTAAGACTGTAAGGAGGTCATGAGGGATATTTTAGTGGTCCTTTGCCATAGTGACAAAACATCTAAACATTTTGACTTGCAGTGCTTACACAATGCCAACGGGACAAAGCATTTTGGGGGCACTGACTGTTTAAATGAGAAGGAAATTTAATTTTGACACATAAGTGAACTGTTTTGGGAAAGGTATGAGCTGTTGCAGGTGAACCATGGTGTTGTGCCGAACCATCCACATTATTTTGGCAAAAGCACCAAGAGTGTTGAGAATGTCCGGTCTGTTCAAGAAATGAGCCAAAGCAATTGAGAAGGATATTTGCCATTTTTGTGGCACTGACTTTTTATTTGGGAAAGGAATTTAGTTTTGATGCATGAGTGAACTGTTTTTGGAGAGATATGAGCTTTTGCGAGTGAGCTATAGTGTTGTGCTAAACTGTAACACTGTTTTGCCAAATGATCTTAGAATTTTGAGAATGTAATTTCTGTTTCAAGAAATGAGCCAAACCAATGGAGAAAAACTGTAAGACCTCAGTGTATCGTCACGAGCCGCAGAGTTTAATTTGGTTTTGTCTGTGTATGTTTTTTTTGACTCTCAAAGCCATGGGTCCTATTGACTGCCATTATATGACTGACAGACTGCAACAGTTTGAGTTAAAAATCTTTGTTTTTGTTTACTGAAGAAACAAAGTCACCTACATCTTGGATGCCCTGGGGGTAAGCAGATAAACATTAAATTTTCATTTTTTGGGTGAACTATCCCTTTAATATTTTTCAGTTTTCAACCATGATACTTTTTCATCATGAATCTTTGATGAATAAGAAAGTAAAAAAAAACAGCTTTTATTTGAAATAGAATTTTTACAACAATGTAAAACCTTGTTACTGTTCTTCTGATGAATATAAGCATTAATAAGTATTAAGTATTAATTGAAAATAATGATAGTGTACATATAGCGGAAAACAGAAATATCACTGCTACTACTACAAATAAAAAGTTACAGAAAACAGAAAAACTGTGCTGAGGAGAATCGTGAATGAGAACAGAGAGAGAAAGAAACTCCACTGAGGGCCACTTTATAAAGACAACATGCAAAATCCTGGGCCTGTCTCCTCCTCTGTCATGCACTCTCCATCCCTGCTTGTCTTACCCGTACTCCTTTCATTTCCTCCATCCCGCCCCGCCCCCTCTGCAGCCCCTCACACACAGTAGAGTGATTGTGAGGGGTAAAAGGGGAGCAGTAAAGTGGTGGTAGGACATGGATGTGCGCTGGGCCCGCGCCAGACTTTTCTAGCACATCTCCTCCTAAACCATTGAAGCACAATCTAAACGCAAGAGCATTTCTGCTTTAATTAACACACACAAAAAATAGAATAAGAAAGCAGGAGCGAGAGAGCCAGAGAGGGAGAGAGAGCTACTAGGACCACAGCCAGGCTTCTCAAAAACTGCTTGGCTGGGTTTCCATGGTGAAAGAATCCCGCCATCTCTGTATGGCTTCCAGAGTCCTCGCCGCAGTGGCGAGACGGACCCAAAGTTACAAGGAAGTCAATGAAAAGAAAACAAGAAAGACAAAGGAGCACCCCAGGCCACTTAAGACATCACAGTCTATGAACACATTAACAGAACGAACAGAATGAGAGCTACATCCGGCCACGGCCCAGCCAAGCCCTTGTCCGTAAGTGTTAATGAAGCAGACTCCACACATACGCGCACATACACTGATGATCAACCCCTGCCCCCTACCCCCTGTTTTCCTCTTGGCCGTCCTCTACGCTAATCCAAACAGCAGGGCTGGATGCCTCAGACCACCACGGTCACATTATGTGTGTGTATGTGGATGCATTTGGAGTCTGAAACACACTATGGAGGCCCTTCACTGGGCTACTTCAATGCCAATTCAAACAGTGGCACTTCCCACACGCTGGGGAGCGGCATACTGGAGGTCATAGTCAACATCAAAGGTCCGCAGCATGGCAAATAGAATGACAGAGGGGGGGACAGAGCGGGAAGGAGATTCCTGACTGACACTGAAGCCAAGACTGACGTTCTCACAGCTTACTGATGTCTGACTTCAAGGAGAATCAATGTCATGAAGAAATGGAATAAATGCCACCATCACACATGTGCACTATTCAGAAATGAGCTGAGAATGCCTTGTAAATTCCTTTTTGTTGTAGAATTGTAATTCAAATGAACTAGAACGATAGATAGATAGATAGATAGATAGATAGATAGATAGATAGATAGATAGATAGATAGATGATATACATTAGAATGATAGAACATTAGAAATAAAAAAGGAAGAACGTTAGGTAGATAGAACGAACGAGCGAACGAATGAATGAGCGAACGAACGAACGAACGAACGAACGAACGAACGAACGAACGAACGAACGAACGAACGAACGAACGAACGAACGAACGAACGAACGAACGAACGAACGAACGAACGAACGAACGAACGAACGATAGATAGATAGATAGATAGATAGATAGATAGATAGATAGATAGATAGATAGATAGATAGATAGATAGATAGATAGATAGATAGATAGATAGAAATGAAAGGAAGAAAGAACGTTAGGTAGACAGAATGATACAACGAACGAATGATAGATAGAACGATAGAAAGAAAGAACGTTAGATAGAATGATACAACGAACAATAGAACGACAGAAAGAAAGAACGTTAGATAGAATGCTACAACGGACAATAGAACGACAGAAAGAAATAACGTTAGAATGATACAACGAACAATAGAGTGATAGAACGATAGATTAGAATGATAGACAGAATGATAGAATGTTAGAAATGAAAGGAAGAAAGAACGTTAGGTAGACAGAATGATACAACGAACGAACGAACGTTAGATAGATCGACAGAATGATAGAACGATGGATAGATCGATAGAACGATAGAAAGAATGAACGTTAGAATGATACAACGGACAATAGAATGATAGAACGATAGATAGAACAACAGAACGATAGATAGAACAACAGAACGATAGATAGAACAATAGACAGAATGATAGAACGATAGATAGAACAACAGAACAATAGATAGAATGATAGAACGATAGATAGAACGAAAGATAGAACGAAAGATAGAACAAACGAAGGAACAAACGAACGAACGATAGAACGATAGATAGATAGATAGATAGATAGATAGATAGATAGATAGATAGATAGATAGATAGATAGATAGATAGATAGATAGATAGATAGATAGATAGATAGATAGATAGATAGATTTGAATAGAGACAGAATAAAATTATAGAACAATACATAAACAATAGATAGAACAATAGGTAAAAAGAATGACAGATACAATTATAGAATGATAAATAGATACAATAGACAAAAATGACAAAACAAACAGAAGTTCATCCTTTTTTTAAGAACACACTTCAAAGTAGTTGAACTTTTTAACAACAGTGCAGCACATGAATCGAAGCTTTAAGCATCACATGTGTATCAAGTATTTACAGTAGCAATTAAACCTATAAAAAGGCTTCCCGAGACCCCTGTACTGTTTCTTTCTGTTGTGCTTCAATGCAGTTTCCGTATGCGCGCATGTTCGCCCCTTAAGACAACACAAATGAACCAACTCAGCATGAGACATCAAGAAAAAGTGGTTGTGGATCAACATTACCTGACCCCCGACTACTTAGCAAGCAACATTATTGAACTGCTTCGCTATTTTATCTTCTCACACACATACCTGTCCTTGACCTCCTGTGTTACTGATCTTTGGATAATTTGACGGCTGGTAAATGATGAACATGCTCTCCATTTTCTACATAATCGTGCCATTGTGCATCCACAGAGACCTATAAAGGGCAGGTGTACATTTCAGCTGGGATCCATCTGACTAAATGGCCATAAGAAGAGGTTGTTGATGATAAAAGTGACCCTGTTGGATTTATGGCTTAGCTATGGTGCTCACATGGGAGAGATTGGTTCAAATCAAGCTTGAATTTTATATCCCAACTCTGTTCTAACTCACCATTTAAAAAAAAAAGAGAATCAAAAATGTGTCCATTCTCAAGCTAAATATAGAAGGCAATAAAAAAGGCGCTATTGGGTGTATGGCATTTCCGTTAAAACCTTTAGACTGTCCTCTCTCGCTATCATTCTATAACTATGTGCCAACAAAGTAGGATGCTCACGTCAGCCACCGTATGCGGTCTGCTGCCTTATTTAATCTGACCTATAAAGCACTTAATACATGGAACGAGGCCAAAGATAACCTGCGGTTCATTAATACCATTCCTAAATGTTGCTTTTATAGCCTATACATAACATGACCTTAGGTCCTGTACTTACTGGATCATCAAATAAATGGGCCGAAGACTCACTCAATCATGTCGTCATCCCTTCATCTGAATATCAACAATACCTCTGTCTGGGAAATCTTGGATGGATCTTTCAATCACCTAGTCAGACTTTAAAAACAGTTCCAGTTTGAAATTGGATCTTGAGTCTATTGTTTAGTGCGAAAATGTACTCAACCTCAGGCCATTTAAGATGTATGTGAGTTTGTTCCTCATCTAAACAGATCTGGAGAAATTCCTCTGGAGAATATCCAAATAGCTGATAAAAGCATCATAATAATCCTCAAGTTATCCACAAGTCTCCAGTTCATCAATTAACTATGCCCTTCCAGATTGCATTGCATATGTTCAACATGACTTACAGATATATGTGGGAATTGCAGATTTAAAAGATTTTGGAAACCACTGGCCTGAAAAATAGCTTCCTCAAATTACAGAATCATCATGTTCTGTTTCGTTTAAATTTGTGACAACGTGTGAAACCTGTTAGTTTGTGTGTGGGGAAAGAGCCGTGCTTGACAGTAGTGTGTTGGCCTGTTTTGATGTGGCCTGTGAGACACGTATCAAAGTGTTTAGCCAACTGAAGATTTTAAGCTAGTCTGTTTTCCGCTTATAATGCAGCTTTTCTAAAGAGCTCCTCAGTTGTAGAGGGAGGGAAAAAAAGTAAGCACACTCAAACATATATACATATACACAAACACTGAAAACTGTTGCCTCTGTAGTACGCTGAAACAGACTGATGTTCCCTGAGGCAGACTGCGAGAGGTTAGGGCTCTTGAGCTCATCTCTTGTCTCATCCTCTTCACTCATGCAAGCACACAGATCTCGTACATAAACAGTCGCAACCATATTTCATACAAGTGCAGGGTCACTAAATCACTATGATGTGGTAAAAAATAAAAGAATTGAGGTTCATTCTCGAATTACATAATTGAAGTGTTACACTCAAGGAAGTAATTGAGTGGTTAACGATAGTAAGCTGAAACTTTGAACCAACTGTATCCTTAAGCACTAGGAGTCTTGACAAATTTTTGGATGAAAAATTAAAAAGCAAAGATACAATATGAAATTTTTGTCAAAGAAAGCAAAGCAAACTGTTGCATATTAAATATTCTCCCACTAACTAAAGAATAGAAAAAAAGGTCATTGCGACTTTTTATCTCTCAATTCTTTTTTCTCCCAGTTGAAAGTTTACATCTTGAAACTCTGACCTTTTTTCAAATTTTGTGATATAAACTTGCAATTGCGAGTTATATAGTCAAAATTATGAGATATAAACTTGCAATTGTGACTTTTGTCTCAGAATTGTGGAATATAAACTCGCAACTTTGAAATTGTCAGAATTGCGTGATATAAACTCGCAATTGTGACTTTTTCCTCAGAATTGTGGAATATAAACTCGCAACTACGTAAAAAAAGGCAGAATTGCGAGATCTCAATTTGCAATTCTGATTTTTTTTATCAGTGTTGTGGGATATAAACTCACAATTGCGAGTTATAAAGTCAGAATTACGAGATATAAACACGCAATTCAGATTTTTTTTCTCAGAATTCCGGGATATAAACTCGCAACTGCATGAAATAAAGTCAGAATTACATGATATAAACTTGCAATTCTGACTTATTTCTGAGAGCTGTGGGATATAAACTCACCATTGCGACTTATTAAGTCAGAATTATGAGATATAAACTCACAATTGCATGAAATAATATAAACTCATATATAATATAAACTTGCAATTTTGACTTTTTTCTTAGAGTTGTAGGATATGAACTCGCAACTACGTGAAATAAAGTCAGAATTGCGAGATATAAACTGACAATTCTGACTTTTTCAGAATTGTGGGAATTAAACTCGCAACTGCATGAAATTAAGTCAGAATTACAAGACATAAAGTCGCAATTCTAACTTTTTTCTCAGAATTACGTGATAAAAACAATTGTAAGCTATTAAGTCAGAATTACAAGATATAAATTCACAATTTTTACTTTTCTTTAGAATTGCATGATATGAACTCACAATTGTGAGTTGTAAAGTCGGAATTCTGAGATATAAACTCACAATTTTGACTTTTTTTGACTGAGTTTATATCTAGCAATTCTGAGTTTTTACTTAAAATTATGGGAAATAAACTTGCAATTGCATTAAATAAAGTCAATATTACGAGATATAAACTTGCAATTCAGACTTTTTTGCAATTGCAAGTTTGTATCTCATAATTCTGGCTTCTTTGTCATAATTGTGCGACATAAACTCGCAACTCGCAATAATATCCAATTCTGAGGGGGAAAGACGCAATAAACTTGCAATTCTAAGAAAAACAGTCACCGCAATTCTTAGTTTTTTTCTGCCAACTGCAAGTTTATATCACGCAATTCTGACTTTTTAAAATGCAATTCCAAGTTCATCTCAATTCTGAGAAAAAAAAATGTTAAAATTGTGAGTTTGTATTACAAAGTCAGAATTGCGAAATAAAGTCATAAACACTTTTTTTTTTTAATTCAGTTGTGGAAATGGGCTTTCTTAAATTAGCAAATCTGTGGTCCATTGAACCTGTGCGCTTGTTAAGTGCAAGTCAAAGTTACCTGTACTTGTATAGCACTTTCTACAAAAGAGATAAAACAGTTAAATAACAGAATCAGTAATGCCAACTTTATCAGATATGAGGTGAATCCTAATTCTGCTCTACAGCAGCTCTAAAAAGACAACCATGTCATTATTCAGCTCCAGTCAGTTCAGTGTTGATTCAGTGTAAAGTTCATCAATTATGAAACAAGTTCAATCTAACGATAAGTACCTCAACTGTAGAAAGCTGTGTGAGGAGCAGAACAAAACTCAAGTAATTCGCAGAGAACTTTTCCCTTTCAGTGAGCAGTTAACCTCTGTGACCAGCTCATTGATTCAGTGACTTGAACAAAAGTACCAGACCGGACTAATTCAGGAATGAATCATTCAAACCGGTTCAGTAAAATGAAATAATCACTTCTACGAAATGCTCCGACTTCATTCACAAAGTGGATGTTGCTACTCCTCTCATAGTTCTATAAAAAGGAACAAGAACAGATGAAATATGAAACTGAAATCTGTGCTTCAAAAGACTTGGAATATAGTGCATAAGTCTGGCTCTGCGGTAACTCTACATAGGAGGTAATTAGACAATCAGACAGCAGATGTCTAGACTATAAATATGCCAACACAATAAAACAATTATTAAAACCCCCCAAAGCACCAAGTATATCATTGATAGATCAACAGACAGCCAGATAAATAGATTTACTTTAGTGTTGCCCAAGGGACAATATGCATCACACTAGCATTATAAAAAAACAAAGGCAGAAAAATCTGTACTGTTCTTTTCTCTGCATTCTAGTCAGAATAACATCTGTGGCACTGTGCTTTTGTTAATGGATCGGGCCAATGAAATGTAATGTTTATATCAGCTATTACAACATAAGCAGCTTTCCGACAGGGTATTAATGTTATCAGACTATTCTGCCCGGATTAAAACAGGATCTGCCATTGCCATGCCACTAATCTGCAAATCCAATCGCACTACGATGCTAATCTCTGCCTAATCTGATGGGAAGCGGTCTATCGGTGCTCTGAGCAAATTACTTTGTAGATGTGCTCCCACGGTACCATTCAAAGTTTTTATGTCTAACACAGACTTTACATTGAGACCCTGATCTAATCATCAGAGATGACCAGAAAAAGAGATGCATATTGTGATTAGTACATAATAAAACTTACGAGTTCTTTACGACAAGCAACTCCAACCTGTTGCTTTTGATATACATTCCATAATTAATAATATGTGACCCTGGACCACAAAACCAGTCATTAGTAGCATGTGTATATTCGTAGCGATATCCAACAATACATTGTATGGGTCAAAATTATCTAGTTTTCTTTTATGCCAAAAATCATTAGGATATTAAGTAAATATCATGTTCCATGAAGATATTTTGTAAATTTCCCACTGTAAATACATCAAACCTAAAGGCCGGGACACACCAACCCGACGCCAACCAACTAGCGCCGATGAAAGCCGACCGTCTTGTCGCCTCTAGTCGGCTGCGTCTGGGCGATTAAACTGAGCTCGAACACACCGAACTGACGAAAGCCGACTGCAAACTAGAAGGTGCTTTCTGCGCATGCGTGAGGAGATATACCGTGGCATACCTGCAGATGGCAGTAGTCTGTATTTTCATTCGAAGAAGAGAACCCGGAAGAACCGCCGCACGGTTTGCATAGCGTTTTCCGTTATGTCGTACAGCGCTGGCCTGCCTTGGATCAAATTGATCAGCTCGCCTTCAATAGCTTCGTTCCACACAGCTATAGTTGGTTTCGAATTGCGAAATGATGACAGCGACCCGATTCCCTCTTGACTCTTTTCTTTGCTTGTTACGTCACTTCACGTTCAAGTCCTCCACGCGCTCTGATTCGGTGTCTGAACAGCCAATCAGAGCGCTCTATTTCCCAGACGGCCCCGAAAAGCCCGACACCGATTCAACATGTCGAATCGGGCAAACTTTGGCCGACGTGAGCCCGACGAAAGCCGACGCAAACCGACGTGCGGAACACACCGAACCGACGCGCTTCACCGACGCCCACCAACTGCCCGACGAGGCCAGACGGCCGATCGTCGGCTTGGTGTGTCCCCGCCTTTAAAGAACTCAGATTCCAGATTTTCAAACGGTTTTATCTTAACCAAATATTGTCCCATCCTAACAAACCATAGATCAATTGAAAGTTTATTTATTCAGTGTTCAGATGATGTATCTCAATTTTAAAATTTCAAAATTGACCCTTATGACTGGTTTTGTGGTCCAAAATTGGTGTTTATACACTGTCTGAAAGAACACCCTCTTTAAAACACTGGCACAAATTATGAAATGTGTTCAACAACACAAAAATGCATCAAATGATATACTGTAAGCAATTATTGGGTGTTGATTAAAAAACATGTAAATCAAGAATGAAATACAATCCAACACAAAATCATGCTTTGATAAAACAGGGAGCCAGATGTCTAAGATCCTAAATAAAAAACGTGTCAAGTTTTCATGATTTTTGTTGTTATGATTTTGTATTCTACTTTATTCTTGATGAAACTATAAAACAAATAATTTCTATATGCTATAAAATAGTGTAGGTTTTACTTTGAAACAACTTATAAAGTTTGACTAAGAAATTGATAGAAAATTTCACACATAATGATAAAGAAACGTCAAGTAACACACTGAATTAAACATTAAGAAAAAATAAGTAGAAAGACTAAAAATTGTTTTTTGTAAAACATACTCCAATAATCTTCATCTTACAGAGTGGTGTTTTTAATGACTGTAAAGTAATTTCAACTTTTCTTATTTTACCCCCAAACCAATACCAAAATGTTACTATAAATGTAACTATATGAGGAGTTCAGATGCAAAACCCTCTAAAAGCCACCTTGGTCAAAAATGAGATAATGATACTGAGTGAATGCTCTCAACACATATTACACCTCCATCAAATACTTTTACTTCAAACTCGCTAAAATCCCAGCCTCAGCCAAATTAGAAGTATACATAGGAGCCTGATAAAACTGCTTATTTTAAAGAAATACGTCAGATGGAATTAGAGGCTTTTGCATCTGAATACATAAATATATGGGCCATTCTACAGAATTGGTTCAAAGTCAGAGTTAGAAACATCTTGGAGAAAAAAAAAATATGTATGCAGTTTTATAATATCCAAGTTACACATATCTAGTAACTGTACAGTTAATTCTCATACTGTATTATTAGTATTGTAATTATTTTCCTCTCCCTAAATTTCTCACTAATGAAACACAGTAATAATATATAATTTAATAGGAAGGGCTATACTGACCTATTAAGATTTTGTTTACATCTACCTTGTAAATATATATTTTTGCTATTTTATTTTCAGAGGTAAATCAATAACAATTACAATTTTACCAATATGTCAAGTGTAATTTATGAGTATTTTGAATAAAATGTTTCTTTGCAAAAGGCAAAGAGTTGATCATATGGATTTCAATATTAGGAATTTGAATATATGTGACCCTGGACCACAAATCCAGTCATAAGGGTCAATATAACAAAATATATACAAATTAATACCTAAATAGGGACATACTAGTATACTTAAAGTATGATGTAAAGTTCACTTAAAGAAAACTTATGAGTATACTCGCAGTATAAAACTACTAAACTAGTAGTTTATGGAGACTACACTTCCAAGTGTACTAAAAAAAGTATTGGATTAGTAAACTATCAGTATACCTATAAGTTCACTTTTAGTATACTTGCAGTACCAACTGAAAACCGATGTAAAGTTGTGTACTCAAAGGTTACTACTTTTATACTTAAAGTTTCCCAAAAAGTATACTTTTATATTCTAGAAAGTGGGCCAATTTAGTCTCAAGGAGTATTGAAATAGTACACCTAAAAGCATACTACTAGTACACTAATATTTGTATACTTACTACATAAAGTATGCTTAAAAATATACTTGAACTTTACTTAAGTATACTTAATAAAATAAACTTGGTAAGGGACAACATCCTAAAATACTAAAAATTGGCAAAATAGTAATACAGTTTGGTTTATTTCATTAGCTAGCACAGTTCTGAAAAGTTGTACACAAAGAAAAACTAAAAGTTATGGAATTTTTTTTGTACTTAATTGCAGAAAAAAGGTGTTCAAAAAAATGTTGAATTTAAAAAGTTTGCCTTACG
This sequence comes from Garra rufa, assembly GCF_049309525.1. NCBI lineage: Eukaryota > Metazoa > Chordata > Actinopteri > Cypriniformes > Cyprinidae > Garra > Garra rufa. The sequence goes on along the minus strand of NC_133365.1, from coordinate 44,067,138 downwards.
ACAACAAACTTAAAAAACTTTAAAGTGAAATCTGTATTTGCTCTTGCCATGCATTGCTACATATGCAGTGCTTTTTTGTTTTGATGATAACAGCACATACCTTTTGAGATTACATATTTTCATCCAAGTACCTCCTCCTTTGTGTTTGTCGCTAACTTCCAAGGACTTTCTGACTACAATTCGTTGGACCATTCATTTACTCATCTGACTCATCGCTAAAAAGCATGCTGTGCATTTTCGCAAGTAGAGCTCTAGATAGCACGCAAAAAAACAACCGCTGAAGCAATTCGAGACAGCTGGATCCCTTGGAGCACTGTCCAATATATTCCTTATGACTGATGAAGTTTTGATTGATGACACTCTGCACAGTTTGGGCACCTTAACATCTCAAAGCAGAAATACTACAAAATAAAGAGCTACCAAAGTTTCAAAGAGATGCAAATCTAACATAATTTATGACCACCCAAATACATGTAATCCGTTCTTGTACACCTCTCCTTTTCACCAGCCTGAACCTCTGAAGCCAATAAATCAGAATGAGATCTGCATGTGTTATTCATAAGTTCACATTGCACAGGAAAATGTATTAACTTCTCTCCTAGAACCTACCTTTGGAGTGAATTTGCCGCAGAAAGACGCATGAATAGATTTAAAGTGATTGGGTGGGGAAAATACCTTTACGGTGTCAGAATGATCACTAGTTCCTCAGGGACTAACTTGGCAGTAGTCTGCGCTATAACGTACTTTGCACGCAGTTAGCTATATTCCTCATTGACCGCATTTATATATTTCACACCCCCTGTGTAGGAACTGTGAAAGAGCTCTTAAAGGTGCACTGGAAAAGTTGAAAGGGCAACCAGAGAAGGTCACGGCGAACAACTAAAGGGTTTTCTCACCCTAAATGGAGGTGAAGTTCCATTAGCAGCTTGCGCTGGCATAAAAGGGCAGTCATGCTAAAAATAGGGCCCATTGAGGGAATAGAGCAGTCTCTTTGGACAGTGATCTGCCATTAAGACTGAATGACTGTTTCATTAGATGGATCAACTGAGGGAACTAACTCACTAATCATCAGATTCATGCACTAATGCGTGAGATCTGGAGTCTGTAAGTAGAGAGGATTGCACTCATAAATCTCCCTCAGGGACAATTTGATCACTGGCATGTTAAAGTAGTGTGTGTAAGTGCCCGTTTCAGCTCTCGACGCATGCTGACGTACCCTGCTACGATATCTACTTTTGCTAGATCTTCCCTTAGGGGCTGAGACAACTTTGCAATTCTCAAATTTTCCTGAAGTAGTGCATTTGAGGTGAACCTGAACTGAAAAACAGACACTGTGCACTGGGATGGGCCTTAAAGAGTAAGTTCACACATAAACGAAAATTAGCCCATTATTTACTCACCCTCCAGGCATCCTAGGTATATATGACTTTCTTCTGAGTTATATTATAAATTGTTCTGGCTCTTCCAAGTTATTAAATTTATTAAACACAAAACAAAATAATACAAAAACAGGCAAAATAAAGAAATAAATAATAATAGTGATAAAATCACACACATACCCTCATTCAAACAACAGGTTAAGAACAGTGTCCAATATTACACAGAAAACCTGTATGTAACTATACGAACATAAACTAAAACAATGTAGCCATTAATTAGTCCAGTAAGTTGAGGGGGGTAGCCTAAATAACAAGTTAAGATTGAAGAAGAAAAAATAAATAAATAAATAAAAAGAGGGGGGAATTTTTACTTGCGGCAAATATTGTGTCTATATAGTGCCTACCTGGTAAGTACATACTAAAAATGTGGAGCAGAATGGGCAATCAATCCATCAATCAATTGAGATTCCATCTAGCCGCAGAGACTTCAGCCAGAACAATTTTAATATAACTCAGATTGGATTCGTCATATAAATACAGTCATATAAACCTAGGATGCCTGGAGGGTGAGTAAATAATGGGCTAATTTTTTTTTTTTTTTTTTTTTGGGGGGGGGGGGTGAATTAACCCGTTAAGACATATTTTTAAATGTAAAAAAAGAAATGAATAAAAAATAATAAAACTTTGCAGTTCACACAAAACAAGTTTTTTTCAACATTAAATTACAGCACTGGCACAGAAAAAAAGCTAAGAAAAAAAACTGCTTAAAAAAAGAAAAAACTTGACAACTACTCGTCCAATTTCTGTCTCCTATGTCCCTGTGCTAAAGTTTTCACACATCGTCTTGTCCTTGCTGACTGTTTTATTCGCGCCCCTGCCCCCTCGCTCTCTTGCACCCTCCCTCTGTCCCCCAACCTCTTACAGAGAACTCTCTCTTTTCAAAGACAGACTCGCTGAGCTCAGCATTTGTGTCACACATGCTTCGTTACACCACACAAAATGGAAGAATATTTTAACAGGGCACATTGTGAGTAATAAGCGCTTCTCCACTGGTCTTTATTTTAGGCTTTGTGCCTTTTAATAAAATAGAATGATTAATTCCTTTGCACTATTTCATATTAGATCTTTCCCCAAAGTCAAAAATGAACAAAACAAAAAGAAAAACAGGTACACCTGTGGTTACGTATGTAAAACATATCACAAAGCCTAGACAAGCAGCATGCATGTGCCTCCCTAACAAACTGTTACTACTCTAAGAATCCAGAGAATTGCACAGATGCTCAGCTTTCATGCACCATGGTATATGCAATCGCTTTGAAACCTGTGCCAGTCAACCATTCTGATTACATAGACGCTGGTTTCCTGTGACTTACCCAGAATGAGTTGTGAGGCCACTTAATATTTTACTGTTCAGCTCTTCCTGACAGAATTAAGTAGGACATTGAATTCTGTCTCTTCCAATTGGTCATAATGAGAAGCTTTAAACATAAAACTAAGGCTAACTCAAAGCAAAAAAAAAAGCGAAGTACAAAGTAGATATGTAAAACACCTCATTAGCATATTAGTGAGTACTCTGAAAACCTACTCAAGTCAATGCGCAATGGCGCATACACAACATTTTTGTTAGGTACAAAAATACAATGTTTATGAAGGGTCTGCATTTTTCTTTGTCCTGGTAAAAGACTTGTAAAGGTTTGTTTAAAGACAAATATTTTCAGATTAGGCTTAGGACTTAAAGGGAGAGTTCACCCAAAAATGAAAAGTACCCCATGTTTACTCACCCTCAAGTCATCCTAGGTGTACAAGACTTTATTCCTTCAGATGATTCAAGCTTTTAAGCTTTATAATTGCAGGGTTTAAGATTTTGAAGCCCAAAAAACTGTGTTAATACATCACAAAAAGTACTCCACATGGCTCCAGGGGGTTCATAAAAGCCTTGATGCATTTGTATTTAAAAAAAATCCATATTTATAAACTTTATAAACTGTAATCTCTAGCTTCCACTAACTTTCATACGTACATTCACAAGAGAGTAACATTTCAGGGGATGAAATAGGATGTAGGCAAACACGGCGACAAAAGCTAAAGTGCAGAGGAGAGAGCAAAACACCAGTCACGAATTAGAAGTACAAAATGAGGATTTGTAAAGAAAAAATGTCTGAGGATTTCAATCTAAACCAAGAGGAAACTGGTTTTCCTTTTCTGTAAACAAAACTTGGTTCTCACAAGAGTAGCGTATTCTCACCGGAGCTTATGCTACGTCTACATGCGTCATTTGCTGGAACGCCACTCTCTTGTACGTGTATGACAGTTAGAAGAAGCTAGAGATTACAGTTTATAAAGTTTTAAATAAGGATATTTCTCTACCTGGAGCTGTGTGGAACACTTTTTTGGGCTTTAAAATCTTAAACCCCATTCACTGCCATTATAAAGCTTAAAAAAGCCAAGACATTTTTAATATAACTCCAATTGTACTCATCTGAAAGAAGAAAGTCATATACACCTAGGATGGCTTGAGTAAATCATGAGGTAATTTTCATTTTTTGGCAAACTATCCTTTTAAAGTGAAGATTCAACAACATTATCCATCATTTCTGCCTCATTTAAGGGGTAGTTTGGAGTTGGAATATGGTTGGAGTTAAAGGTACAGTCAGCAGTTCGGTGCTAATTTAAAAAGTTTTACACATTAAGAAATGAACTAAGTGTATTTATCCGGAGTCATCAGAATAGTGTACACTCACATAAGAAAAATGGTACAAAAGCTGTCACTAGGACAGTACCTTTTTAAAACTCTTATATCCTTGTACCTTATTTACCCCTGAAGGGTGAATATTAGTACCTAGAATACACATATTAGTACCTAAATGATACAAATTAGTACCTTTTAAAAGGGTTTTGTAACTAATGCAGTCATTAGTGACAAAACAGATTATGTTTTAATTGTCAACCCTCTCAATGTATTTTGCCATGCTAAAATGATCTGACTCGCTGTGTGAATCCTCACACTTATTGGTTGTTGTCTCTGTAGGAGCTAGTAGCATAGTGTAGTGTAACAATTAGACAGCGGAAACACGGTAGAATCCATACTTACGTATGGCATAAGAAGAAATAAAGGCCTGAAGCCAAAAGATAAAAAGGCAGACAAAGACCAAAAACAAACAAAAACATCAGCATGGCATACACAAGGACACACTCTAAAACTTAGTAGTATCAATGTGACTGTGGTATTCAACACATTCCCACTCCCAACTAGCTTGTTCAGGACCCCTTGGCGTCACTTTTTGACAAGCAGGGTCCTCCACTGCTTTAAATAAGAAACCTTTTGCATCAATATGCTGATGCAAAAGATATCGTGAATTTTAACGTCATGATTAAATTGCATATTTGGTAATAATTTTGCCATTATTGCATATATGTTGGGGTGTGTTTTTTTTTCCAACTTAAAAAGTCAAAACAATTTTTTACATTACACTATTTACACATTTATGAGCATGTAACCCAACCCCTGCACCTAAACCTAACAATTTGTCAATATAAAACAGGATATAACAGGCAGATACAGACTACAGTCAAATTATTTTCAATTTATTTAAAAGTATTATTATCCCAAGTTTTCAGAGGCAAAAGGATTGATTTCTGAGAGGAATAAACTCGATTGGCGTCTCTACCTGCTGTACAGCTCATCCTGTGCGCCGTCTGTGCACAAATTAAAAAACTGCTGCCAGAAGAAGCATTACGTCAGCTTTGGTTGTAAAATGCCATTGGCTCTTGTTTCTCGTGACTGATTGTGTCATGCTAAACAAGTTCAGGAGCATCGTTTTGAATGTGATATGTGCGGGTGCGAGATCATTTTCAGCAATTAAAGCCTTATGATTTACTCTGTTCTTCGCATAAAGGTATCGGAGGACTTGGAATATAATTGTAATACTGCTTTTTATGGTCGTTTTGTGGTATTGGTAATTAAAGAGGTCATCGGATGCCCATTTTCCACAAGTTGATATGATTCTTTAGGGTCTTAATGAGAAGTCTATAACATACTTTGGTTAAAATTTGTCAATGGTAGTGTAAAAAATACTCTTTTTACCTTGTCAAAATCAGCCCTTTTTAGAGCAATCTATTCTGTTGCATGTTCCTTTAAATGCTAATGAGCCCTGCTCGCCCCGCCCCTCTCTGCAGTGGGATGATGAGCCGTAATGTTTACTTTAGCCAAATTTAGCTGCGAAACTTGCTAACTAGCACATTATTAAGAAAGGCCATTTGCAAGGATGCATAAAAAAACCCTTATACTCACTTCTGCTGTGGGTGAAGCTGCATCACGAATGATTTGCACGAACATAGACGCATATGTAGATCGGGATCAGCACTTTCCTTTCAAAAACGAAAGTAACGTTAATCCTCTGTCTTTAGCAGCTCATTATTACATCCAACAACAGAACACCTCAATCGCTCAATCAGAGACATTCGAGTCAACACAATGGCGATTGGAGTCGGACTGTTTCAGCTCGGTGAGGGCGGGTCTAAGCTAAGGCGCTCATGTCAATCAACTATCGTGGGAGTGTCCTCTGTTTAATTACTCACTCTCATGTCATTCAAAACCTGTAAGACCTTTGTTCATCTTCAAAACACAAATGAACATGTTTTTTTATATAATCCGAGACCTTTCTGACCCTGCATAGACAGCAATGCAACCACCACGTTCAAGGCCCATAAAAGCGCCATCATCATAATCTTGTAAATGCGCATCAAAGACAGAAGAGAAGAAATTGTTATTATTTTCTTTGTGCACAAAAAGTAATCTCATAGCTTCATAAAATTAACAATGTCCTTACTATCTTTCTGGGCCTTGAACGTGTCAGTTACATTGCTGTCTATGCAGGGTCAGAAAGCTCTCAGAGTTCATCAAAAACAGAGAAAAAAAGAGTAAAAAGTGCTTCTTTGACAAGAAAGTTCTTCCGAAATCAATAAAAGACATCACAGACATCATATTTACTGCACACCTAGTGCAACATTTCCAGTATACAGTAGAAACACCAGCTAAATGTTCCTCCCGGATCATTAAAAAGGTTAAACAGGCGTTACATAGTAAAACAAAAGGTCGCAAAAAAGTTTGACCTATTCGTTTAACAACTTCCCTATAAATTCAGGAGGACAGTGTGATTATCCGTTGCCATCCCCTGCATGATTTTCAGATCTATTTTTCATGACCAAAACACAAGGCAGTGTTTCAGCAATCCCTGGCACTGTAAGCTTTGTTTAACTGACAGAAACACAAGATCAAGAGAAAGCGAGGCACAAGCGTGTGGGTACGTGTGTTCCGAGTGCCGCACAACGTGCAACTTTGCAAAAGTCAAGGTTTATGATGTATGCATTTACAAATGCATTGATTAAGCCTCCCAAATCAAAGCATCCCTGGGGTGGCAGGTCGATCTAACAGCCTGTTTGGTGTGCGTCTTCCCTCTCCTGTCCAAAGGAGTTTATTTTTGAAAAATGAAAAGACTCTTTTATTCTCCGCTGGATGGAGCAGCGAGAAGAGAGATTTGTAGCGCACTCACACACTCGGTAGGCTGTGCTGAGAATACGCCCACACATGCAAAGAGGCGAACGGCAGAGGGGAAAAGAAGGAAAGAATAAATAAAGAAGAATATGGGCGACTTAGGTGAAGAAAAGAGAAAGACGTAAGGAACAATAAGTAAAGGTACCATGGAGGGAAAACAAGTGGAAAAAACAGCCTGTAAAGAGGACACGTTTAATCTGGCTTCCAACAACTATTTGAACATTATCTGTATGTTGTCTCGCTAGGTGTCAGTCTGAGCGCAAGGGTCCAACTCTATCCTCAAAAGGCGTCTCATTGGCCAACACTTCAGGAGGCATGAAGCAGGCAGCAAGTGATTGCACAGGCTGACTGAGACCCAGGAGAGGCTCGTGGGTCCAAAACGCCACTGGACAATGGCCATTTTTTGCGTCCTCCCTTTTGCTCTCAAGGGACTTGTCCAAAAAACACCATCTGAGAGCCACTCTGGTCCGGCCAACCGTGCACGCCTGCCAAACGGTCCATTCTGCACAACATGTACCAAGACGATGAGAGAGATGGCAAGAGAAAGAGAGCGTTACTCACAGGGCATGATACAACAATTGCCTGCTGGAGGAAATGTCTCTGTGAACAGTGCTTATGGAGCAATTTAAATGTACGTTGGGTCAGACTTTTGCGTAGGATAAACCGATCAGGATGTTATTTACTGCCAAGGAGTGCAGCAATAGAGCTTCTCTCCACTTATTAACACCCCCGCACCATGATAGGCTTGCTCCTTGTTCATTTAGAGCAAAAAGACCCTAGCTAAGTAATAAAGCTTTCAAGGAATCAACCAGCCGTCATGAATCTATGGCACTGGAACTTTTCCAGACATTGGCTGCTGGTTATATAGTATGTTATTAATCTTAATCAACACAACTGGATTTACACCTAGATACATTAAATATATCAACACCTGCTTTTTAACCTGCACAGCTCTAATTTCATACCAAAAAACATCAGAAAAAGCAGTCCAAAAATTGACAAAAGTTTCTTATTTTGCCCTCTGGCTTAAGCCTGCGTACAAGTTTTCACTCTGCTCTGATTTCATGCTGGGTGCTAGCAAGGTGAGACCAGGACATCCTACAACTGCTGACAAGAATATTACATTATTACCACTTTCACACATACACACTCAAAAATACTCTCACACAAACACATTTGAGATGTTTACTTCACACTTCAGTGGTCATAAGTGAGATGTTTAAAATGAAAATTAAAGCCTAATTAAGTCAGAGTTTAATGGATTGAATCGGCCTACAATGTCAAACTAACTTAGCCTATATAAATCTTATAGCTAACCTTTATTAAAAAAAAACAAATAAAAATACACCATGCTACAAGCTATGCCTAACATAAAATAATAAATAACTTGCACAAAATTTAAGGTAGCCTATACAAAACTTGCAACTAAATAAATCAGAAAAGTAGATAATTTATTAGCAAAACGAATAAGACAGCTTGGAGACACGGCATACAAGTTGACATCAAATAAAATAAATAAATTGCAAGTTAAGTTTAAATAAAAGTAAAAAACAGCAAACACTGGAACCAATTAAATAAGAAACGAATGTTTTAAAAAACACTTCCTATCATCTTAGATTAACGGCAAAAGTCAATTTTGGATATGTTTTAAAACCAAAATATTGCCAAATAGGCATTTCGTTTCGAAACTAAATCTACTATTGTCTTGTCTGTCTCACCTCTCTCTTCTTGTCTGTCAGCTTGACTCCCTCTCCTCAAGTAATAGATGAAATCTGATGTGCTGTCGTTCAGCACACTGTACTGAGCAGCCACATTCAGTTTTTTATTGAACTTTACTGAACTAAATGATTTTTTTTACTATAAAAAATCTAAACGGCGGTGACGGGCAGTGCCGCAGTGTGCATGTGATAAAACCATTGGTAAAACCAATGGTATCACCATTATCACTGTCTATCACAGCAATCCTAAACGGTTTGCCAAAATAGCTCGAATTCACACAATAAAGTTGAAATAGCATGGCTGTATCAACAAATGTGTTTTTATATCACTTTTGCATTTGTTAACACTATCGGTTTAGAGTTGGGTTTGGTGTAGGGGATATTTCCAACTCAATAGATTATTAACCTTTAACAACACTATTTGAATTCTGAACAGCCGCAATATGTACCTCAAGCATAATAAAACCGTAATAAAAATGCAGCAATACATGCCTGTACCAACGTAATAAAACGTGCCATGGTCACGTATTGAATGTGTGTTTTAGCAGCTCTCTCTGGACATTTCACTTTGAAACTGCCACGAAACATGCAGTAGGGTATGTAATTATGGTGTTGCTGAAATGTATATAGAGGCACATATTTCCAACAAGCCTGGGTTGACAGTACTGTAGTGTTTTTACTCTCTTTCTGGGCTAAACGGGGCTAAATTGCTGTCTTTGAAGGGTCAGAAAGTTTAACTGATTTCATCAAAAACTTAGTTTTCTTAGGTTTTATGGGTTTGGAACAACATGAGGGTGATTAATAATGAGCGAATTTTTATTTTTGGAAGAACTATCCCTTTTGATATAAAGTAGGGAAAAAACTATTCATTTTAATTGTCAAAGAGAATTTTTGGTAATTTCATTAACATTTCTTTCATTAACATATGTGGAATTTGGGGGAGGTGCGGGAGGAAATAAAATACTACAAAAGTGTATGAATAAAACACAGACTCATACATACAGGCATATGAACAGAATGTTATTACACACACACACACACACACACATACACGTTTAGTACGTAGACTGGCCTGCTTTCCCTTGGGGCTCAGAGACCAGATGTAGTTCACTCATAATACTACTAAAAATACAGCTCTGACTAACAGAAGAGATTAATTAAAATGAACATGGTTCACAGACTACCCCTCCCTCCCTGTTTGTCTTTCTCTTCCTGTCATTCTCATGTGTGTGGGTGTCCCCTCCTGTTAAACTCTCTTTCTTTGCTTTCTGTCCTTCTCTGTGTCTCCGCTGGGATTTCACAGAGTCAAATTCAATCAAGGTTAACGTTCGTCTGCATTCAACTCTTGGATCTCCTCTCAGAAAAGCCGAGACTCAAACGAGGACTACATCTCTCACCTGGGATGTGAGAGAATACGTCAGGAGTCGCAGGTAGGGATTTGAGGTGCACCGAATTCGCGGCTGTGTGTAACAGACCAAAGCGGGTTCCACAGACTGAGCAGATTTTCACAGTGACAGATTCTTCAGAATTTTTTGCAAGAATGCTTTTAACCCCCGATACGCAGCTTTACAAAAATACCTCAGGCGGTGAGTTGTCACACGGGAAGTTCGGGATCCAACTCTTCGTAAACACAAGACTTGAAAGAGTGATGTTGCGACCTCTCAGCTGTGATGGTTTCTACAGACAGGAAAAGGTCAAAAGGTGCGAGAACACGTAGGCCGACAGGCTTTGGTCTCCCTGAAGATGGATAAAAGTGTAGGTAAATGAGCAGAGGATAATGTTTGGATGGATCACTGAACATTGCAGGTTCGAGGTCTGATCAGTCTACTGTTGGCTGCATCTGAACTAAAACTGATGTCAAATGAGGACTGTCTTCACTGTTGTTCCTGTATTAAACAGACTGCAGCTTTCAATGCCAGATCCAAACAAATACTATACTTCAAATGACTGCTTTTAGACATTCTTCTGCTTTTAAACCTGCTTTCATGAGCAAGGTGATAGCAACACATCTTGATCTAAACAAGCCATTGAGCCATTTTAGCTCTGAAGGAAAAGTACACTCCGAAATGAAAAATCTGTCACCATTTACTCAAAACCATATGACTTAATTTCTTCTGAAGAAGACAAAGGAATGTGTTTAGCTGAACCGAATTAGTAAGTACAAGTTCAGCAGAATCTAATAAATTAAAAAGCCCTTGGATTGAAACAAATATAGAACAGCTCTCCTGCGCATTTCAGATACGTTGTATTCAACCCACCTGCACTACATATTTCAAATGCCAATAGTTGAAAATAACACTTGACTTTGCTGAGATACTTAAAGAGTTATCACTTTCTGATATATTGTCATTCCAAAACTATTGACTTTTTTTTCTTCTGTTGTACAAATAAGATAATATTTTGTGAAGTAGTTCAATAGAGTCCATATAATGGACATGAATGGTAATCAAATTGGTTCACAACTGGCATTTTTTTTAAATATCTAACAAATAAATTAAAATATTAATTCTAAAATAAAAACTAATTCAATGAAGTAGAAAATTTTGACAAACAAAAATCATTTATACTAATAAAAACCAATTATAGAGTGAAAAGAATTGAATTAAACCTTAAGGAGAGACACTGCAGGCAATATTTTTTCATGCACCTGTCAAGTTTGAGATTTTGGGCTTTTTGGTTTTTCATGAAGTGTTTTTTTAGACTAGTGAAAAGAAAACAACCAAAAGACACTGTTAAGTGTTTCTTTTATAGCACTTTACCTATGTGTGTCAATAGATTTAAATTACAATCCATATTTTTAAAGGCCGTTTTCTCAAAATGAGTTTTTTCTCCTACACTGAGCCATAAATCTCCACTTCAGTAGCACTAACACACACCAAACTTTACATTTTTATTCCTGTTTATATCCTGAAGGTTTTTACAGAGGGATTTGTTCATATATAATTAGCTTGATTTTATACAACATTTGACTCTAATATGTCAAAAAAATTGACAAGAATTTTGAAACCGACTTCATCCAGTGTTTAGATTTTTGTACTAGAAATGTATACAAATTAGTGCATATTTCATTAAATAATGCCTCATTTGCATATATAAATGTAACATTTTAGAAAACTAGATTTTAGAAAAATACAAAAAATGTTTGCAATTATCAATGTAATTATATAAACTGGGTAAGTAAGGTGATAACTATTAGTTAATTTTTTACCCTATTCACCTGCAGTGTCTTGCCTTAAAGGAGTAGTTCACTTTCAGAACAAAATTTTACAGATAATGTACTCACCCCCTTGTCATCCAAGATGTTCATGTCTCTCCATATAATAGACTTCTATGGTGCCCCTGAGTTTGAACTTCCAAAATGCAGCTTCAAAGGGCTCTAAACAATCACAGCCAAGGAAAGAAGGGTCTTATCTAGCAAAACGATTTATTTTCTGAAAAAAAAAAAAAATTACAATTTATATACTTTTTAACCTCAATGCTCAATAGCTCAGCAAGACGAATGTTTGAGATTAAAAAGTATATAAGGTGTAAATGTTTCTAGAAAATATTTGTTTCTACATTATAGATAGGCGCTGAAGCTGCGGCTGAAATCAGTCACTTGTTCACAGAATTTGTGTTTCCTGTATGGTAAATGGCACGTAGTGCACTATATATGGGATAGGGAACAATTCAGATGTAAATATGCATTCAATTAGGGCAAAAAACCTGTGATATAAACAAAACGCTATTGGCTATTTAAAAAAAGGGGGAGGTTCAACCGTTTCAGTTGAAATTATGTCAACACATAGAATAATATATTTTAAAGCACTTCAGTGGACCTTTAACAATTACAGAGTGAAAACAATAAAACAAAACTTCAAAACTAAATTACAAAGACAAAATAAAAACAAGAAATCATGTCCCTGAATACAAAAGATGACCCAAGACATTATGCTAAACTTCTCTTTTTCTGTTCTATGGAAGACACATGGGTTTAAGTAAATGATAACAGAATTTTAATTTTCGGATGAACTATTCCTTTAAGAACAGTTTCTCTGGACTGATTCCTGTGGTAGTACACACATAAAAAGACACAGAAATGCTGAAAATGAATATGAATGTGAATATTAAAAAGCAGAAGGATATAAGCAGCCATCAGGGCCTTTGCAAGTTAAGCCCCGAAATCTCAAACAAAAAGAAAAAGTGCTTACTCACCCAGCCTAAACTGCACTTCCCACAATTCTCTGATGTGTTTTTAATTTGACTGCTGCTCCAAATATCTGAGGCACCACATTACGCAAGAACAAAAATATAAAAGAGGAAAGAACATGAAAAGAATTCTTTAGACAGAAAGACAGCCACATTAGCTCTGTGCTTCCTCATCACAGCACGACTAGGCTTTGGGAAAACAGGAGAGATTGAATTTGGAATTGACTATGTTTTCTTTTTTCCTGGGAAGCGTTCGACTCGCTCTCTGTCGCCTCCAAAGCCATTATGCTGATATTCAAGCTATTTATTCCCCTGCCTGGTAACAGCTCTCAGAGGAGCCATGTTGGTCTTCGTAAAAATGAAGTGCTTTTGTCTGTTTATTGACCGTTTTAATAAAAACTCAAATTTAAAGAGTACCACTGACACGTAATCTTAGCCCACTGATTCGCTCTCTGACTCACAGTAGTCTCTCACACATACACACAGACAACACTTAGCCTGTCTGGCCCGGTTATACCCTTTGGCAAATGGACGAACACACATGCACACACAAACTCACACCAATCTGATCTAATCCAAATGGAGTGGTGAGGATTTCTAACCTCTGATAATGAATGTAATTTCATTTTTATCCCTGGGACCTTCCCTAAGCTGTGCCGGAGTGCCTGAGCTGGTTGATGTATCTGTCTCTTTCGCATGTATGCATACACACACACCAAACAGCACTAGTGGCAAACCAATTTGTTTTGTTTTTTTATGGACAATGATAAGGGTGTGTGATAATGATAATTAGACAATATTTTGCTGAGTGTGTTATTGTACTGGTGTATTGACAGGTTTAGGACTGCCATAGACAGCTGACTCCCAACACTTTTGATGTTCTCCATATTCCGTGCGGTGGTTAGTTTGCAGGAGTAACATAAATTAACCTTTCCACAAGTTTATATTGATTTCTACCTTTTATAAAGGCATTTTTTTCTAACCTAATTAAATGTATGCATCATTTCTCATGTGAATTCTTACATTTAATCAATAAATTAAATAGTAAGACACTATAGGGCTGGTATTAATCAAAAGAAATCAGTATTAACAAAATGTGTGTTTGCAATGCAGAAGCTGCATCTGAAGTTGCATTTCTGTTTAATGCAGGACATGAATACAGTTAACCTGCAATTACAAATGCACAAATATTGTTTTGATGTTTTAAAAACAAAATGCTCAATATTGATATGTAAAATGATTTGGGGAAAATTTACTGTAAATATAAACCTAAAATCACCAGTAGGTGGCAGCAATCGCTGCACGAGTGAGTCATTGAGTCATTCATTCAATCAATTCGTTCAAACAGATGATTGATTTTGTACGAAACGCCATTGTGTGTCACTCGGAGATGCAAAACAGTTCTGGTGTGGCTTTGTTTTAAACTATTTCTGTTGTTGAAATACAGCAAAAACATCATTTAATATTAACCTCTTGTTTATTGAGCTGTTCTTCAAATAAATATCACATTTGCAATCGTTCTGATATTTAGAAAAAAACGTCACTGTGATATTAACTTTATCAGATTATATAAATATAAAAGATATATAAAAGTCATACAGTGGCATTTTTGCCTCCTTATCTTAAATTTTGGGGGAATATTGAATGTATTTTAATAGATTAAAGGCCAGATTTACTAACGATTTACTAAACCGTCTTTTGGCGGGATTTACTAAAGACATGCATTTGTAGGAGTTTCCTTTTCAGGCGTAAAATTTATGGGAGGAGACTATTAAAATGAATCACACCACACAATTTACGAACGTTTGCATTTGTCAAATTACTGGTATTTGCACCATTACATAACACCCAAAAAAGCATGTCTTAAAGGAGAAGTTCACTTACAGAACAAAACTGTACAGATAATTTACTCACTACCTTGTCATCCAAGATGTTCATGTCTTTCTTTCTTCAGTCGTGAAGAAATTGTTTTTTTTGAGGAAAACATTTCAGGATGTATCTCCATATAGTGGGCTTCTATGGTGCCCCAAGTTTGAACTCCCAAAATGCAGTTTAAATGCAGCTTCAAAGAGCTCCAAACAATCCCAGCCAAGGAAGAAGGGTCTTATGTATAAAACAATCGGTTATTTTCTAAAATAACTGACAATTTGTATACTTTTTAACCTCAAATGCTCATCTTGTCTAGCTCTGCGTCAACTCTGTGTATTCCAGTTCAAGACAGTTAGGGTAGGCTGTAAAACTTCCATCTCATTTCTTCCTGAAATTTCAAAATCGTCCTACATTGCTGCAGAAGTACCGACCCAGTGTTTACAAAGTGCAAGTGTAAAGAAGATCAAACGCACTTTACAAAAAACAATAAAACAGCAATGTAGGACGATTCTGAAGTTGGAGAAGAAAATGAGATGGGAGTTTTTGACCTACCCTAACTTTCATGAACCAGAACCTAGACTAGACAAGCATTGGAGGTTAAAAAGTATATAAATTGTAAATTATTTTAGAAAATAACTGATCGTTTCGCTAGATAAGATCCTTCTTCCTCGACTGGGATTATTTAGAGCCCTTTAAAGCTGCATTTAAACTGCATTTTGGAAGTTCAAACTCGGGGGCACCATAGAAGTCCACTATATGGAGAGAAATCCTAATGTTTTCCTCAAAAAACATAATTTCTTTACGACTGAGAACAAGGATGACAAGGGAGTAAGTAAATTATCTGTACATTTTTGTTCTGGAAGTGAACTTCTTTAAAGCAGGCGATAATTTGCGCTGCTCTTGGTAGATTGTGCTGGTCATTATGGAAATGATCTGGCTGCGTCTGTGTTTTTTAATGTGCGTATTGATGCTTTTATGGAATTGCGCTCTAATGGTAATTTGCCCTGTTTAGTAAATCTGGCCACAAATCACACAGTGAAGCTGTGAACTCTAAATGTACTCATGTAGTATATGTGTGCACTATCTGGGTGTGATTTTGTTTGGTTTTTGCGATAAACTTGATCATGCCAAATCGCTTAAACAACCCATACAATATTTTCATAGATGATATATATCGCACACCCCTAGCTGATGACAATACAGACATCCAGACAGAAGGATGGTTGATGTAACAAATAATATAAACAAATTACAGCAAATAAACAGAATTTAAAATATATGCTTGTTTCATACATTATTTATTCAAATATCTGTAAACAAAATATTTGCAGTGTGCTTTGAGAGTCTGTGCTCTCACAGTCTACTGATTCTGTAATGTGAGATGTGTGTGTGTAGGTAGATGAGGGAGGAAATAAGGAAAAAACTCCCTGAGCCCTGCCGGGTTCCAGAAAATGCTGTTTTTGGTAAGAGAACCAGAATACATTGCATATCTTAAAATTTAAGCAACTGGGTTTGGCTCAATGACCTAGAAGGAAACTCTCTCCAAACTTGCACACAATGCAAAAAACATGAGGCGTATGTTTATTAGGAGTGACTGCTAAGGCAGGAATTACTATTACTATTGCATATATTTATGCTTTTTTTTTTGTTCAAAGCCCTTAATGCTAGGTATTAAACTGCACTGTTTGTGCCGCAGATATGAATGATATCTCAAAAATAGTGCAGCTCACTGAGAAGCGTGATATTCCAAGGAATCAGACCTTGGAAGATGATAAAACGCGTAGAAAAAAATCCTTAGACTTGTGTTGAAGGAGGGACCCAAGCTGTATCTAGGGACTGGAATATCAAAGACTTGCAAGTGGGCTCTTTTGACTTGCGCCAGTAAGCAACCACCTAGCAACCGTACAGCAATGCTCTGCCAACCACCCAGAACAACCTAGCATCATGCCGCCAATTTCAGAACTGGAAGACAGCACTAACATTCTGTATAAAAAAAGATAGTCAGTTCTATTTTAGGTCTTTGGCGCCGAGAGAGAGGACAAGAAACAGTGCGGAAAAGGTATAAATGACACTAGCTGCACTTAAACTTGTGTCGCTTACATGAGCGCCACTTTTCTAATGACGTCAACAGATAAAAAGACAATGAATGATTCAACTGGATGAGGTTTGGGTTGAAAGATAGGTGAGGAGGCTGAGGAAGAAACTGATGCCTTCCATCCTTTCATTCTTTCTCTTTCACTGTGTAAACTGAGAAGCTTGCCAGGCCGCATTGGCGCTCTCTACAGTTTCAGATTAGCATGAAGGCAAATTACTCACAAACACACTTTTTAGGAGAATTCAGAGGTCAGGGATGAAGAGAATCCACACAGGAGGTGATGAGAGTCCTCTGACTTCTCTTAAGTTACCTCTCTTAACTTGGGGGGGGGGGGTAGGAAAATATACTTTAAATATAAACCTATTGCTAGTAGGTGGAGGCAAATCATTGCATGAGTGAGTCATTGAGTCATTCATTCAACAGATTCGTTCAAACGGCTGAATGATTCAGTAACAAAACAAAACAGTTCTGCTGTGGCTTTGTTTGAAACTGTTTTTGTTGTCAAAATACAGTAAAAACAAGATCTGTTTTGTCTAAAATATTAACTTAATATTAGCTTCTTATTTATTGAGAGGTTCATTTATTTGCAATAGTTCTGATATTTAGATATTTAGTTCTGATATTTAGATATTTACCAAGCAAGATTTACTAAAGGAAAGTGATGCCTTCCATCCTTTCACTTTCACTGTGTAAACAGAGAAGCTTGCCAGGCCACATTAGTGCTCTCAGTTTCAGATTAGCATGAAGGCGAATTACTCACAAACACACTTTTCAGGAGAATTCAGGGGTCAGGGATGAAGAGAATCCACACATTATATTGGATGGATGAATACCGCATTGAGGAGGTGATGGGAGTCCTCTGACTTGACTTAAATTACTTATTTCACTCTCTTAATTTGGGAAAAAAGGAAAAGATACTTTAAATAAAAACCTAAAATCACTGCATGAGTGCGTCATTGAGTCATTCATTCAACTGATTCATTCAAACAGCTGAATGATTCAGTAACAAAACAAAACAGTTCTGCTGTGGCTTTATAAATATTTCTGTTGTCAAAATACAACAATACAAGAACTGTTTTGTCTAAAATATTAACTTAATATTAACCTCTGGTTTATTGAGCTGTTCATTCAATCAATATCACATTTGCAATTGATCTGATATTAAGAGAAAACTATGCTCACTATTAACTGTATCAGATTATATAAATATAAAAGACATATGAAAGTCATACGGGTCATTTTTGCCTCCTTATCTTGTATTTTGTTGGAATACTGAATGTATTTTAATAGACTAAGGGCAAAATTTACTAACAGTCTGCGCCAGCCCAAACAGTCGTTTGCCGTTAAAATAGTACGTCAAGATTTACTAAAAGAAACTGATGCCTTCCATCCTTTCTTTTTCACTGTGTAAACAGAGAAGCTTGCCAGGCCACATTGCCGCTCTCTCTAGTTTCAGATTAGCATGAAGGCAAATTACTCACAAACACACTTTTCAGGAGAATTCAGGGGTCAGGGATGAAGAGAATCCACACAGGATATTGGATAAATGAATACCGCATTGAAGAGGTGATGAGAGTCCTCTGACTTGTCTTAAGTTACCTCTCTCACTCCCTTAATGTTCAGTGCATTGTTCTACTGTGATTATATGGTTGGGAGTTTGGGGACGCAAAGCTATTTTAGACAATTACACACTCAATGAATGTTGAAAGTAGTACAAGCGCTCTCTGTCTCCCTCAGAAACACACACACAAACCTCACTACACTAGGGCTGCAACGATTCGTCGACGTTGTCGACAAAAATCGATAATAGAAATAGTCGACAATGAATTTCATTGTCGATGTTGTCGCCAGACATGTTTTCTCTGACCGAGTGAGGCATCTCTCTGCCGAGAGTCGCACATAGGCATTAGCTTCTATGCTGAGCGATAACATACAGAAATGGCGGCGTCCAATGCACTGAATGCAGCAGCTGCGCGTACCAAAACACGCCCGTTTCACACATAACGTTACTCCGTCTAAAGTGCGTATTTTTTTTCCACACCCATGTTAACGGATTACAACGTTCACAATGTACGGACTGTAAACGCGTTCTGTGTGAGCGCAAAACGAGTCCGTGCTGCTTCTGCACCGCATACGTAACGCACACGGACTGTAGACGCAATGCAGACTGAGTATGTGTGAAACAGGCATAAAGTTTGGGAGCATTTTAGCCTGCTACGGCGAATAAAAAGATTACCTGCATGGTTTGTAAAGCAGTCCTTGTGCATCACGGCAGCACCTCTGTGATGCACGAACATTTAAAGAGAAAGCACGTCGGACAGTTAAATGAAACCAGTTTGGCTGGCCTCGGTAAGATTTAAATAACATGGAAGCCAATACGTTTTGTTTTGGATATACATGTTTGTTTACGGTATTATTGCTGCTGATGTGCCTGCCCCTGGTTTACAGGAAGAAAATGTTTACTTGATTTTAATTTATTTTTTCTTATAAAACAAATGTGCCTGTCCTTTAAAAAGATTATAGAGTTTCTTAATTTATGCATTTATGTCTGTACTGACCGATTATTGTGCCTAAATGGTTTTAGACAGGGCATTTTTATTTACTTTTAGTATGAATTGGCCTATCAGCAGCAAAGTTCAATAAAATATGCATTTTTCATTGAAGTACCCCCTTCTTTCTTGTATTTACTATAATTTTCCACATAATTAAAGCAATCTCATGCTAAATTTGAGAAAAATTTAATAATTATCCGATTAGTCGACTAATCGTTTCAATAGTCGGTGACTAGTCGACTATTAAAATAGTCGTTAGTTGCAGCCCTACACTACACATACACTTTCAAAAGGGAATGTCCCTATCATTTAGGTTATGTTCACACTTGTCATGTTTGAATTGATTAAAACGAACTTTGGTGCGATTGCTCTGTAAGTGTGAACGCTGCCATTTGAACCCTGGTGCGAACCAATCAAGCAGGCCGTGAACTCTGGTGCAGTTTGATTGAAATTTGAACATAACATGGACCAAATACTTCTAAACAAACCAAAAACAGGAATGCAACATGATTTCACGAAGGGAACAAGTATCCAAAACAAAATGAGCAGAGGGCAAATGTAGAGCATCGAGGAAGTAAAGTGCCTTTTATGAGCTCTTCGTGACTTCACAGGTGGTGATAATAAAATCATATAGACATAACAATGAGCACGCTTAGTCCAGGAGATCGCATTAGGTGTATTCGACTTCGCTGCTTTAAGTCGGATGCACCTTTTACTTTTGTTTGGAGTGTTCGGTGAGATGACGTCATGAAATATATGTCCCTCAACCCTGACCAATCAGGTTGTGAACGTATCACTATGCCTTTACGTTCGGTATCTTTAGGTTCACTGTCAAAAATGCCAGTGTGAACGCCAAGTGGACCAGGAGCAAATGAACCAAACGAACCGAACTACAAGTGTGAACACACCCTTAGACTTCTTACAATGCTCTATACAGAAAACCACGCAGTTGACAAAATATACATTTCAGAAAATCCATTATTCTTCTGCACACAGCTTCTAACCTTCCCACACACACCTAAAATAAAACACAAACCCTTCCTGATATAAACTAATAGGAGAACCTGTGTGTGTGTATGCATGTATGTAGTTCTTTCAGAACAGTTTGGAAAGAAACTTGGCTTACTTTAAACCTGCTAAGCACAAGAAGCAAGAATTATTTTATCAATGATGAGAGACTGCGAAAAAGAAAACCAGAGAGGATGATTTTCCTCTTCATGTAAAGGCTTCGGGGAGGAGAGCGGCAGCTCAAAACTAAAAGATTTTGACTCTGATCTATAGAGACGTGAACGAGTCCTGAACAATGATTTTCTCTCTTTCTCAATTTCCCTCACTGTCTTTTTCCTCCCTCTTGAGAGAGACCCATACAGACTGATCTTCAATCTTGCCGTCTGCTTGTAGGGATACTTACAGGTTAAGCCCTGGGCTAAACTTCACTCTACCGCACAGTTCTGGACGTCCTTTCTGCCCTAACAAGAGAGAACAGGTTTAACAGAGAGGGAAAGATCAGAGACAGAAAGAAGACAGTGAGCGAAATTTAGAGAGAGTGCATGAGGAAGAGCTGTATGACAGCAAAAAGACAGGTGGAGAGGGAGAAGGAGGGATGAAGAAAGGGAGGCAGGTGGAAAAAGAGAAGTAGGCTGAAGAGGAGAGACACAGCGCATTTAACTGTAAGTGGAACTCAGTGCTAATAAAACCAACTCTCCTTTCCTGCTTTCTCACTCTTTCTCTCTTTGTACCATCCTTAATTACCTCTCTCAGGAATGGCAAACGAGTAAACAGCACTTAAACAGCCAGCTGGGAGAAATAGAGATATGGAGAGTGGAAAGAACTCTGAGCGGTTTAACAGCGCGTGGATTGAGGAGAGGAGTCCGTAAGCGTATGGTGACACTACAGAGACACAAATGGCCAAAAACAAAACATCAGCACAACAATGAATGCTCATTTTCAATAGGGGCCAGATAGCTTTTGTTATTGTGAAATCTCTAGTCTATATCTAAGGAGAAGAGTGGCAGATGCATGACAATGTTGATGTAAATAACATAATGCTATTACGGTATGCAATTTAATAATAGCAAATATGACACTGAAGATTGCTGAAATGACACATTATAAAACATAATTATGTAATTAAAAAAAAAAGTAAATTAATTAGCCAGGCTGACAATAACCGCTTTCTATTGAATATTTGTTTAAAATATAATTATATTTCTGTGACAGCAAAGAAAAAAAAGTCACATTATCCTTTAGAAAAAGACAAACACACTGCTGCTCAGAAGTTTGGGGTCAGTGAGACTTATGTTTTTTTGAAGGCTTTTATGCTAATTAAAGCTGCATTTATTTGATTAAAGATACAGAAAAAACAGTAATATTGTAAAATATTATTACAATTTAAAATAACGGCATTCTATTTTAATATACTCAAAGATATAATTTATTTCTGTGATCAAAGCTGAATTTTCAGATGATCCTTCAAAAATTATTTTAATATGCTGATTTATTATCAACGTTGGAAACAGTGTTTGCTGCCTAATATTTTTTAACCTTTTTCAGGATACTTAAAAAAATAATAAATAAAAAGCAAAAAATAACAGCATTTATTAAAAATAGAACATTTGTAACATTATATACAACCATTCAAAAGTGTAAGGTCAGTATATTTTTTTTAAATGAATAGTTTTATTTAGCAAGGATGTGTTAAATTGATCAAAAGTTACGGTAAAGATTATTGTTAGAAAAAAAAATAAATGTTGTTCTTTTTACCTTTTATTTATTAAAGAATCCTGAAAAAAGTATCACAGAATACCAAAATATTCCAAAATAAAATACTAAGCAGCACAACAATTTACCAAATTGACAACTGAGTATCAAATCAGCAAAATTCAGCTTTGCATAAAAGAAACAAATTATATTTTAAAGAGTGTTGAAATAGAAAACTGCTATTTTAAATAGTAATATTTTACAATTGTTTTTTTCTGTATTTTTGATCAAATAAATGCAGCCTTGATGAGCATAAGAGACTTTTTTTTTTTTAAAAAACATAAAAATTCTGATCCCAAACTTTTGAAAGGCAGTGTAAATATTTTTTATTTAAATTTTGTAATAATTTGGTACTCATTTATTATAATTATCAATGGTGAAAACAGTATTTTTAGGAGACAAACAAACAAAAAATTTTAAGAACATGATTTATCTTAATAAAAATCTTACTGACCCTACACTTTTAAACTTAATAATTAAAAAATATTATTTTAACCTACCATCTAAAAACAAGCTAGTTATTATGCGTAATCTAAGGTTAGTTCTGAACACTTGTGAGACACATTATAATCCCTATCAGCTTGCCTCATGAATATTATTAATAAGGTGATGTAACTGACATGCAGAAAAGGCAGGTAAGTGGGCGCTAGCCATAGCAGAATGACCGCTTGAGCCTTCATTCAGTCCTCTTACTGATGCGACTGTTTCACACCAAGCAAAACAAAACTCTTAAAATATGATGAAATTATAGAACACCACCTGAACAACCATCAATCATTTCACAGGGTGTATATTAAATGCTGCTGTGTACTTTTAAACAATTGCAGTCTTGGCTACGTACCTATAACTGGCTTGGTACCATCACTCCTAACCTACTCTGTTAGTAGACCCACTCAAAGCACTGCTACTTTAAAGAGGTACCACCAGCAGAATTCTGAGTGAAAGCAAATATCACAGGTCTCTTCTACTGCACTTACGTAAAGTTCCCCAAAGATTACACCCCTTTCTGCCTCCTGAAGCAGGGGCTGGAGAAGAGCGAGCCGAGGAGAGAGGGAAAGGTAAGTGCTGTAGGTTTGTCTTATCAGGGAAAAGCAGGCGGGGATATATCTCAGGCCTCGGGGTGAAGGGAAAAACGCTGCTGCCATTTCACCCACAGAAAGTGAGAGAGAGGGGGAGTGAGAAAGCAAAAAAGGGGGGCAAAGAGACAGATGGGTTGTGGCACACACAGGCAGCGCCCGCTGTACCCTCTCCAGTGCCCCTCTGCCATAATGAATAACATTATGGCTGCATGAAATGTCACCGGTCCCACCCCACACCCCCCACCAACCCCACCTCTCAAGACAAATGGAGCCTCAAAATGTCAGATGTGCATCAATATCATTGTGAGAGTGTGTGTGTTTCCGTGTGACGCAAGGACGTAGGTGTTAGCAGAGGTGCATTATTATACACACACACACACACACACACACAAGAATGGGACTATCTCAGGGCCTGGTACAGTTAACAGAAATGCCAACAGTTTATCAGAAATTTCCATGGATGGCACAAATCACGCATTACAATCTCCATGATATTTAGGATTATCAGTCACTCCGTGAAACACCGTCTCAGTTTTATGTCAGTGTTCACTAGGGCTGCAACGATTCGTCGACGTTGTCGACAAAAATCGATAATAGAAATAGTCGACAATGAATTTCATTGTCGATGTTGTCGCCAGACAACCGAGTGAGGCATCTTTCTGCCGAGAGTCGCACATACGCAGCTTCTATGCTGAGCGATAACATACAGAAATGGCGGCGTCCAACGCAGCAGCTGCACGTACCAAAACACGCCCGTTTCACACATACTCCGTCTGCTGTGCGTTTTTTTTTTTCCACACCCATGTTAACGGATTAGAACGTTCACAATGTACGGACTGCAAACGCGTTCTGTGTGAAAGCAAAACGAGTCTGTGCTTCTTCTGCACCGCATACGTAACGCACACGGACTGTAGACGCACTGCAGACTGAGTATGTATGAAACAGGAGTAAAGTTTGGGAGCATTTTAGCCTGCTACGGCGAATTAAAATATTACCTGCATGGTTTGTAAAGCAGTCCTTGCGCATCACGGCAGCACCTCTGTGATGCACGAACATTTAAAGAGAAAGCACGTCGGACAGTTGAATGAAACGGAGTTTGGCTGGCCTCGGTAAGATTTAAATAACATGGAAGCCAATACGTTTTGTTTTGGATATACATTTTTGTTTACTGTTTTATTGCTGCTGATGGTTTACAGGAAGAAAATGTTTACTTGATTTTAATTTATTTTTTCTTATAAAACAAATGTGCCTGTCCATTAAAAAAATTATAGAGTTTCTTAATTTATGCATTTATGTCTGTACTGACCGAGCACTGTGCCTAATTGGTTTTAGACAGGGCATTTTTATTTACTTTTAGTATGAATTGGCCTATCAGCAGCAAAATATGCATTTTTTATTGAAGTACCCCCTTCTTTCTTGTGTTTACTATAATTTTCCACATAATTAAAGCAATCTCATGCTAAATTTGAGAAAAATTGAATAATTATCCGATTAGTCGACTAATCGTTTCAATAGTCGGTGACTAGTCGACTATTAAAATAGTCGTTAGTTGCAGCCCTAGTGTTCACGTCATTTTGAGGAACAGTTTGCCATGCTAACAAACTCACAACATATTCTTTTTGCACATGGCATTTTTATGATTTTTTTGCAACACATCATGGCACGACAAAAAATAAAAAACATTATACAATGCCGTGGGACCACCATGACAGCTAATAGAGTGGAAATTCTACATATAAGTACGAAAAAAAACACAAGTAGCAACAGATCTTGTGTTTCCTCTATTGTGACGTAGATTCTAGATTTTCAAATAGTCGTATCTCAGCCAAATATTGTCAGATCTTAACATGCAAATATCAATGGAAAGCTTATTTATTCAGCTATCAAATGTATATATAAATATCATTAAAAAAATGTACCCTTTTAACTGGTTATGTGGTCCAGGGTCACATATAATCATGTAGGACTGGAGTGGTTCTATCAAGGGTTTTGGATTGTAGAGAAGCAGGGTTTAGGCCGAATAAATGATTGGAGAGGTCCAGCATACATCAACAGGGAGATGCATGTTGTTTTCAGAGGAATATTGAGTTGTGTTAAATGAAATTGTTTTAGTTTTTTCAATCAAAACTATTTATTAGAACAAAACATAGAGTGGGTAGTTCATCTGGCCAACAACAGAGACAAATGGAAATTGCCAATGAGAGGGCGTGAAAC
The DNA here is from genome assembly GCF_049309525.1 of Garra rufa. Lineage (NCBI taxonomy): Eukaryota > Metazoa > Chordata > Actinopteri > Cypriniformes > Cyprinidae > Garra > Garra rufa. Next base: position 44,041,730 of record NC_133365.1, on the reverse strand, counting down.
ATACTCATGCACCATGCGGAATGTTAATTTGTTTCTTTCTATTTTAAGTTGCTTTTATGTCGTGAACAGAAGCATTATTTATCTATTACTGCATCGCAGGCGTACAGAGAGCAGTAAGGTCACGCCAAGCAGACAGACCATCTGACAGAACTTATGCCAGGCAAAGTGATGGAGTGATCTAGTGCCAAGATGAGCTGTACACATATACACACACGGCACTGTGAGCGCTCCACCCAACTCTGAGCAAAGTCATTTAGGTCTTAACTGTGTGTGTGTGTGTGTATCACGGTGCCAAAACTCAGCAGGACAGGCAACATGTTGAGAAGTAATCACCCACTGAGGCCTGCGGTTAACGAGAGCCTCGATCCATCACATACATACACCTTAGTAGAGGTCGGTGCCTTACAGACAACTATGGAGTCTCATAAATACATAAAATCCCATACCTACAACATTACACAGTCTCGGCTTCCAGTGCTTTAAAATGATTTGCAGACCACTACACAAGTGCTCTCTAGAGGACACATCGAGTGGTCTTCACCACAGTACAATGGCTTCACGGTTGACACTTCTGTGTGGAGGGCATTGTATTTTGTTTTAATATTTTCACCCGTCCTATTATAAAGAGAGCTGTTTTTCTTTCCGCAACGGAGTTGGCCTGAAAGGCTTATCCGCCGATCTCTCTCTACGGTAAAATAATTTGAGAAACATTTCATTTCCCCGAAAATGGAGCAGCTTCTTTATTGCCCTCAGAGCTTATATTTGATTACAGATTACAGATTCCATCCATCCTCCCTCGTTTCTGTCATCTCATTACTTGTTTTTCTCCTTCACATCTCTTAAATAGATCATCGCTTATTTTATTTCTATTTCCTCTTAGCCTATAACAGCTCATTATCCCTCCCTCCTTCGTCTTTTCTTTAGATACTCTGCTTCTGTCATCTCTATCTGAGGTCATCAGTACCACAGAGTTCAGGTAAACACTGACAGAATCACACTTCCTCCCAATTTGCATAATGAGGCCTATTTGACTCTAATTATCCTAACAAGTAGCATCACCCCTAAGCCTCTCATCACCCTCTTAATGAGCGTTAATTATTCCATCTACACAAACAAGAGCCACCTCTAACACCTTCAGTATCCTCTTTTTTCACCTCCTTCGCTCACATCATCACAGGAGAAAGAACCAAGCCCAATCGATAGAGAAAATTGCCATGGTGAGAAAGAAAAAGAGAATGATAGCCAACTAGTAACACGAAAGTGCAACTCTAATTTCCAGAGCCGATACCATATGGCTATAATACATCCAAAAGAGAGCGTGAGAATATGGGGAGTCTAGCTGATGGTAATGCCGATAATTTCTCAGGCGTTCCGAGGGCATGTGCGTGTTAAATGAACTGCTGGCCGAGAGTCCTTAATGACAGAGAAATACCTTCCAGCAGTCCGAAAATAGATGGAAAGAAAACAAGTTTTCTAGAAAACAAAAGAATAAAATAGAAATATGCATATAATGGCCATTATACAGAATTGGTGCAAACTGCTGTCCCACGACCAAAAAAACACATTTAAAAGCATTTAAGTATTCAAAGTTTGTTTAAATATGTTTATTAAGATCCTTCTATTATCTACTGAAACCCACAATAATATTTAAAATTTTGGTAAGCTTAATATACATTAAATCATCATTTCCTGGGTACTTTCAATTGGGAGGTGGCTGTCCCGAACCCTATGAAAATGATTTTGAAATAATTGCATTTTTTCCTTTCTTTCTTTTTGACTCTTTTACAAAGTTAAAAAAATATATATTTACTTTATATTTTCTTTGTAAATTCTGAAACTTTAAGTAGAAAATGTGTCCCGCATTTTTCATGTCACTACCAAAACAAAGTATGTTTTAGTCTACTGCCAAGACCTATTTTAACTAAACCCATAGATTTATGATCAGGAAATATTCCTGAGTCCCTTTCTCTAATCGCTACAAGGGTTGAGTAGATAGGTCTCATCATTTTGAGGTAAATGTGTTAAAAAATCTGAAAAAAAAAATCTGTGTGTAACTTTAAGGAACATCACTACTGAACACCTTTTTTCCTGCAATTAAGCACACTTTTTTTGCTGTAACTGCTAGCTAACTGCTCATAACTGCTAGCTAACCATGTGTTGATTAGCATCTTTGAGCTAGGTTCAAAAGTATCTAAAATTGTCACAACCAAAACATTTGATGGAGTTTCGGTAGCAACAAAAGGAAACACATAATCCTCATATTTGGGGGAAATAAACAAAATTTTTGTACAGTTATGCAATTCTTTTGTATTTTAGTATGTTTTAATAGTGTTTTAGTATGCCAGTTAAAATTCTGTAATGTGATGCAGTTGCTACCAAAGCATTACTGTCACTACTTGTCAAAAACAAAGTATACTGAATTATCAGCTAAGATGTTATGATAGTTTTTGGTTCAATGTATATTCAAACTAATAAATACTTAACTTTGAAATCAGTATGATCAACGTTTTGCCTTTTACAAAGAAAATTTAATTCAAAATATAACAAATCTTAATTTACACTTGAAATATTATTACAAATGTAATTGTTATGGATTTACCTCTGATTTTTTTTTATAAAATAGCAAAACATATATATATATATATATATATATATATATATATATATATATATATATATATATATATACACACACAACCTAGATGTAAGCAAAATCTTAATAGCTCAATATAACCCTTCTAATAAAATTTTTACTACTGTGTTTTAGTAATGACAAATGTGGTGAGAGGAATTATTTCAAATTGTACCTTGAATATTATACAATTTTCATACATACAATTTTTTTTACAAAAAGACATTTCCAAATCTGACTTTAGCAGATGGAAAATCAATTTATTCACACCTTTATCAATCCATCGAATCTTGCTTTTTCTGTCAATTTGTATCATATTCTGCCTTCCTTCTTCACTCTACCTTTGTATTTACCCATATGCCCTTCCCTAATGCAAAAATCTCCTTCACAAAGTCAAAGAGTGAGTGAATGAATTAATAAAAATAAAGCGGGAGCCTCTGTGTGTTCTCACCCGCCATACGCAAATTCCTAAAGTCCCACGGTAGTCATGCTCCAATGATCTAATGATTTTTTTCCCCTCCTCTTCATTCTTCCTTTCTGAATCCGACTGAAATCAATTTGCTGAGATGAAAGTTTTCAATTTTATTACGTTTGCAAAATGGGAACTCGCTAACTGGTCTTTCTGCAGTTGTAATGGAAAATCATTTCCGTCTTAGCAAACTTCTTTCTCTCCGCCTCCGAGGGTTAAAAGTGACAGAATCGCATTTAAGTACTTTCGTATGGGAACACAACGGAGGATTTCGAAGGCAACATTTACCTTTGTTCGGGGTTATAGAGCTATCTCGGAAGCGGGGCTATCAAAACTGATGAAATTTCATGCAGTCACGTCGAGGAAATTGAAAGGAGAAAAATAGAGGGGGAAATGAAGAAGGAGGGAGAAACAGTGAGAGAAATCTCTCCTTTGGGAGTTGTATTGTCTTCCTCTGGGTCATTATCTCAATTAAAAACATAGAAGATAATGATCACAGTCATTACTTTTACTCATCTGCCCCCCTCCCGTCCACTATCCCTCTTTTCTCTCTGGATGCCAATCTGTGGGGAAATATCTTCTTGATTACCCCTCTTTGGCTATGGATTATTAAAAGCACACACTCGCAGCTCGCACTTCTAGCTGTGAATCTTGAATTTCATCTGACGAGGTTTAAGAAACAAAGCAAAATGCACTATTTATTGCTTTGCTAGAAAGTTTGTCAGCAAGAAAACCCACCAAGGGGGTGTGTGTCCATGCGCATAAGCATGCCTGAATGCCTGTGTGTGTTTGAACGAGCAGAGAAAGAGAGATTTAGGCTTCACAGTCTCCCTAGAGCAAATCATCTCCCTGGTGTCAGCCAACCCTCAAACATATGGGCCCCCGTGCTCGGCCTGGCTCGCAGACACGGCCAATGTGTGTGTGCGCTGTGTTTGACAGCCTGATAGTCTGACAGTTTTAATAACACCTCTGGTTTTGTTACAACTGTTCAGACCTGCGGTTGCGCCCCGAAACACGCAGATATCTGCCCTCGGACGCCGAAGGGAGGGGAAGCTGAAGACGAGAGATGTTTCACAGTCAGTTTTCGCAAAGCTAGGAAAATGAGCTCCGAGCCCTACTTGGAAGACGGTCCTTCGGTAAACATCCATCTGCTTTTGTCAATTAAGCTCCTAAAACTCCCTGAAGCAACAAAAACCTTTCATCCCGCAGATTTATCGACGGCATCGTTGAGAACAGGTGCGTTTTGTCGGGCCTTCAATTGCAGGCAAATTGCAAATTTGCTGTAACTCACTCACAGATCTGTCTCCTCAGTCATCAAACACTGGCACATCACACAGGCACATGCACATTATAAGCTGTTTTCTGCTTCTTGATTCCATTCCTCATATGCTGCGCGATTCATACAGTCCATCCTGCTATATGTCAGCAATTCTGTAAAAACATAAATAAATCAAACAACTGGCACTTTCGTAATCATACTGACACCCACTAACCTGCGAACACTGCGCAGTTCTCTACAAACACAAATCTGTGAATATTCCTGTGGATATTGCACAGTTCACCGGACACAATTCCATGCATTCAAACCACATGCTGTCTGAATTTGAAAGTGATGTACTCTTTGCATGCAGTCCATTACACACAGCAGTATGAGGCCACGTTTGCTAGAAAGAAGGCTGTATGAGAAAAAAAAAAAACATAATGATGATGATGACAGTTTCAGTGCTTGATCAGCAAGTGCTGTCTCCAGAGTCAACATCTCTGATACCATCCAAGCCCTCACACACTTGGACAAACTTGTCATCCCTCGCATTGGAAGATCTTCTAATTCTGCAATCCCCCACACTTTCTGTCTGTCTCTATCTAACCCCCACAGCCTAATTGTTTGTTTGTATGACACGTCCAGTTTCAGACTTGCTGGGATAGTAGAAGTAAAAATAGATGTGAAGGCCACTGTGGGTCCTCAGCTGGAGAGGATGAATAAAAACAGCACGCTGCTGGGACACAAGTCTGCTCATTTCATCACTGTCTCTTGCTTCTGTGGACAGGGAAAATAGGGTGGCTCACCTTTAGCACAGCAAATACCTTTGTATGTATTGAGTATTCAATACTCACCGAAATATAACAGTACTCTGCACATAAACTATTTAAAAGGCTGAAAAAATGAATGCATCTGTGTTACTCACCACATCAGCTCATTTACCAAGCTATTATAAATTAATGACAGAAAGAAAAAATACTCATGTGAAAAGAAATTAACCTTACTTTCATTTGCACAGCAGGATGCTTTTTGATTAGATTGAATAGCTTACGCATTATAATCTTGTGGATAAACAGTTAAAACATTGCATCTTTCTAAATGTCCGATAAATGTGTCCGTGTCACTATTACAAAACTGTTGTTTCCACGCGATATTTCGTGCAAGACGGTTCAATCATTCTATTTCTACATCTCTGTCTTGCCAGCTAACTACACGGATGCATAATTCATGATAAGACTGCAAAACAACAAGGTGAGAAACCAACATTTCTATTATTTATACGCTTGGCACAACAAAACCACACCGCTGCTGTCGCTGCGCGCCACAGTCTCTTCCAAACGACCAAACGCAGGAGCCACTTACCACAGAAGTGTGTGTATTCATCTATAAATATTTCAAGTGTAAATTAAGATGTTAAAATGGGTCAAGTGGAATTGGTAGCAGCCTGCACCAACTTTTTTGCATTCGCGCTACAGACGTGAAAGCGCACTGACAATGTGATTATTAACAAACAGTTGTTCGAATACATGAAGGATGCTTGTTTTTTATCATGCTCGTTTAATTTATTCTGCTCGATATGCCATCTCGCAACAAGTTTTGCATGTGCGTAAATGTTTCTTTACCTCCGTGGAGAGACGCGACGAGAAGCGCGTATAACGCCATCCGTACAGCGATCATCTTTGGCTTTCTGGGCAGTAGAATATTGTTCAAAAACGACATTATGAATAGTCTAGTTTGAGAAGTTGCTGAATAAATATCATAATCCTGTGGAAAGTCATGTGATAATATAACTGGTTCGGCAGCAGACTGGCGTTGTTGCGGTCCCCAAAAATCCGTGTCCTTTAACTATCACCAAAATTCCGTTGGAAACGCGAATCAAACCCGTCACTAAAGTGATAACGCGTTATTATAAGCCAGGGAAAGTCACTGTCATTGTTCCTGTGGTGTTATTATCCCTTCAATACATAAAGTTTAAAACACAAGTATAGAGGTCCGGACCGGCGGGGTTATGAAGTTGGAGATGTTCTCCCCGCGAGCTCGTGGGTAGACGCGCGTCCTAAGAATCCGTCTCTTGGCGCACGGGAGCGCAAAACCACCGGCGGTCGCTGCTGACTCTCTCTGAAATGTTCCCATCGCTCCTGTGACGCTGCTTTTTTGTTGACATGTCTGATTTTTATCTTCGCTTTCCCTATATGAACTTACTCGCGTAGTTCTCCTGAGACAGAAAGGCCAACAGTCAAGCTGGTACTCCAGCGCTAAGAGCGGGAAGCGTGTGAAGAAGAGGCGAAAATGAGTGACATCTTAGCCAACCAATGAGGTTTTCCGACAGAACAGGTGCACTAAGAAGACAGCCAATCACAAGCAGGGAAAACCCGTCATCTTGCAACCAAGGAGGCAGATAGATTAACAAAAACACATTTTAATTTTACAAAACGCATTTTACGCACTGTTGCAATGTTTATTAAAGTATATTAAATGTTTATTAAAATATATATATATATATACACACACACATATATATATATACACATGAAGCTTTTACGCACAACATAAGCAGTCTAAGACTGGACAGTTTGAAATGCATATGTTAAAGTTGATTTATGGCTGTACAAATCTGACTTTGATTTCACTTTGGTTTCATATTAACATGCTGACAGGCTTAAAATAAATTTACATTTTACCTACTACAACAAAAAACACAATACAGCAACCAAAACTGTTTTGCTGATCTTAGCTGGTTTAATTTGGTCTAAACCAGTCGTCTGAGTTGGCTAGATGCTCACAATCAAAGCCAGTCTACAAACCAAAGTAAAGACCAGCAAACTTACTTAGGTTGATTTAAGCGTTTTTCTTTTTCTAAGCTACACTATAAATTCTCGCAGTATATGTATTCCCTGAGAATCAAACCTATGACCTTGGCTGCAGGTATGTAAAATAAAGTACTTCAGGATATATTTTAAGTAAGAGGAAAAGTCTATTAGTGGGAACTTCAGCATGAGTAAGTGTGAGTCTCTGATCAAATAGAGGAGCAATAGGGACCCCTAGTGAGGAGCAACTGAATAACCTGTCTCTGTGTGTGGTCTACGTGGCAGGAGCAATGTCTTACCACCTTGCTGTTTGTCCTCTTTTAATCCATGCATTTAATGTTTTGATTTGTGAATCCACTATAAAAAAAACACATAACAAATGCATTTGAAATATTGTCTTGTAAATAAAGCACTCGTGATATCCACCAAGATATACACATTGTCTCCCTCTTTTTGGTTAAATCCAAAACTAATTCATTTAAAAATGAGGCCTGTTAACTCCTCATCTGCCTTTTTAATGATTACAGAAGCTGTTTTTTCAACCACGGTTTATTTTTTCTTTGGCAAGCGGAATATTTCCAGCTATTGAGTGCGTGAATGATGAATGCAGCAAGTGAATGCGATGCATTCTGTTTCCTCCCGAATCTAATCGCCAAGCCCAGCTTTTGGGATCGATGTATTTTGGCCCAGATTTTGGAATGCACCGCATTGTGCATTTAGAACAAATACCACTCGCTCTCTTGTATCTCTCCGTCTCCCTGTCTTGCCTTCCTACCTTCTATTCCTCACACAGACATCATCAACCCTCAGAGACCCAAGCACTGATATTTAAGATATATATTTTTTTCTTCACACTTAAACATGCCAGGAAGTCATAAGCGATAAACTTTTAATTTAAACAAAATGGTATAATTTGGAGAAACATTGCAAAATTGCAAAGCTGAGCATTAGGGGTTGTGAAAAAAAAGTACAATAAGTAAACATTGAATTCACAACATATATATTGAATAGTGTATTGAATACACAACATATTTTGCTGATCATTGCTGCTGAAAATGGTCAATTATTGCCATGTTTAGGGCTGTACTAATCGGTCAGACCGGGAAAAACATTTGGAATACAATAGACTGCCAAAAGTTCTAACAAATCAAGGAGAAGAGTGCAAGAAACTGAGGAACAAAAGGTGTTTGTGGCTGGCCAAACTGAACCAGAATATCCAGGGAAAGAATCTTGTCAACATTCGTGTTTGTTCTCATTTCCAGTCAGGTTCGTGAAATATTAGTCTAACAACTTAATTAATACTGCTTGTACATATTTTTACCGCTTATTAACATTATCTGTCGGAATATTGTGCCCTTTCCTGCATACTAAGTCCTTCTCTATATGATTTAGCAGCTTCCACAGTTTTCCAAAGTTTAGACAGAATAAATGAGCAGAACAACATATTTAGTAGTACATTAACCATGCTGTTTTTACATTTGGGTATCGCCAATACGGCCGTGCATCCAGGTATCTGACCAAATCATGACGTAAGTGCATTAAAAGTTTAAAAATATTTGAGAATTTAAAGTACATAATTTCAAATTAACACCAATCACCAATATATATAGTATCAAATTTATGAACTTTTAGCCTTCACTAGCAATTTTTTCCCATTAAAACTCTTGTTGTAATAAATTTCAAAGTGTCATTGATCAAGAGAACATACACAAAAAATAGAGGAGGTTTGCTCTGTGTGTCAGCGATAAAGTGATCTTTAAACCACTTTTGGGACGCCATTTATTATCTTGGGAGACTACGTAATGACTAAGTTAACAAAAACAGCTTTAATAAAGAGCTGCTTGTGATGACTACAAGCATTTCCTCCAATAATGAAGGCACGACGCCACGGCTGTCGCTAGAGGAAGCTCACCTGGCCTTAGAGAGGACAGCAATCAGCAGAAACTGCAATGATCCTCATTAGAATAAACACACACACAAACACTATTGTCACAGATACACACACCCATGACACACCGAACATGAGCCCCGGTGCAGAAAGGCAGCTCCGTGCTTGTTGAACCGTACCGCATATATTAGAATCTCATTAACAGTGGGTGAATTGCAGGGCTCAGAGGGCATGCTAGCAGGCACATCGCTGGAGCGGACAGACCAGAACACTGTGTTACACACCACAAGGCTCTCATACCGTTCATTAGTTAGCGAAACAAGCCGTCGTAAACTCAAACTGCACCAGCATTCCAATTACAAAGCCTATATTCCAATTAAGAAAGGAAGCCACACACAATTAAATAATTAACTGATGCAAATAAACGCCATCGTGTAGGCCATCAAACCGAGTGTGTTTGCAGCGCAGCACTTTTGGCTCTCCTGTGCCACATAACGGAGGAATCAAAATGAATATTACAAAATACGTTTATAAGATTGTGATATGTAAATTAGCTGTGGTTCATCGAGTAAGCAATGATTGTTAAAACACGTTATCTCGGCCTTTGAAATCGACGAAGTGCAATCGGTCTTTGAAACGAATGCTTTTCTTTCTACGTACTGAAATGAATGTTTTCCCGACTGAGGGCCTCCAGCCCTTTCAGGATCTCTTACAACCAGATCAATTACGCTCTTGAAAAGCTGTTGTTTAAACGCGCGTCTCCTCAGGAGATGCAATTTACCACTGAGCATAAATCAATGCCGACGAGAAGGGCTAATTCAAAGCCCTCATTTGATGTCAATTTGGCCCTGACCGTGGTCCGTTTATAATGACTGAATGTGTTGGGAGTATATTACCCGGAACGGAGCCTCAAAGCGTGTGCAGTCATAACTTCCTGGTCTCTTAGCCATCGAAAGCGCATTTCCATATTGCGCCTGTCCGGAACCGTTTGTTTACTAGCCTCTTTGGATGAAATACGGGTGTCACGAGTCATCAATCTGCACTCGACTGGAGGTGCGAATGTTTCTTTGAACTGGATTTCGTATTCAGAAAAACGTCAAATACTCCACATCTCACGAGGGAACGCTCATCTGAAAGAATCTAGAAGACGCAGCCAAATCCCATATTCGGCACCAATCTGTTACTGGCTCCTCTGAGATCCATAATGATAAAACAGAGAGTGGAGATAAGAAGCAGGACATGACCGATAAACTGGCATGCGTGTATTATCTGTAATTCAAAGAGGATTTTTCAAATGTACTAGAACTTGGAACAGGTCTTTTGTAAACATTGAGAAATTTTGAGAGCCCTTGTCTGAAATCACATAAATCACGGACTAGAGGATTAATGTAGAGGGCAGAGGTAAAAGATCAAAGGTTAAAGTGAAGGAGGGAAGATTGAGAGGAGGTCACAACAATGGCAAAATGTAAAGTGAGGAAATATTGCTTCTAAAAATGGAAGCTGGTGCCATAATGCTGTAACCCGGGCTATTTATGGGAGACCGAATGAGAACACCTAGTCTGGCAGTTTACCATTTTTTGTAGCCAACAGAGAGACTGAAAATAAAGAAAAAAACTGCATGGCCTAGTGATTCCAAATACAGAACATCATTATGACGCATACAAAAAAACACTGTAGCACAGTAAATAATGTTTGTGTTTAAAAGCTGAGTAGATGAGAATGCCAACTTGAAGTTGTAAATCTGAGCAAGCAACATACTTTAAACTCTGATGCAATGAGTTGGGGTCATGTTTGTTAATGAATTAAAGAAGTAAATTGTTATTGATCATAATTAGTTGTTACAGTTTAGGCAATTTGTGTTTTGTTGATCAAGAATAGCGATTAGGCTTCCCAGACTACACTATTGATTTTGCTGGTTTATGAGGAGACGGATTAACCAAACTACATTTCCACTAATTCTCTGGAGCAGGGATTCCCAAACAGAGGTTTGCAAACTGTTTATTCACACGCAAGAAGCTCATGATCCAGTGTTGTCAGTGTCTCAGAGAGACTTGGTTCATGGAGCGAACACCATCTCTGCATGTACTGCGAGCTTACTGTGCATTTGGGAAAGCAATATGCACTAGGCTTTAATAGACTTTATTTACACATTTGCAACATTTCCAACATTTAAAATATTTTTTTTAAAAAGCTTGAGGGTTTGAATGTGAAGAATTTACAGCGTAAATATTAGCAGTATCATTAGCAGTATAAAAATAAACTGCATTATTTTTCAAATATAATTATTTTTTCTTTACTGTACATTTGCAATGTTTTTTTTCTATTTCTTTTACTAGAGTTAAAACTAATAACAATAATTTTTACTATCATTATTAATATTATTATTACATTTTCTAAAAACACCAGTGTGAATGATGTGGACTGAGACACTATCACAAATAAAACGAGGTTTGAATCCATTTAAAGTTAAGGTACAAATGTGTTTTTAAACTATTGAAATATTTACTTGAAGTACTCCCTGAATTAATATTTTATGTCTAAAGGGTTCAGATGGCAAAAGGGTTTGCATCTTCCCATTCTTTTCTCCTCTTCTAGGAAAAGCAGTGAAGAGTTCTTGTTGCCCTTTGACTCAAAATTACAACCAAAAGCCACACAATGTGGCATTGTATCAGCATTTAATTTTCAGAGTTGCTTATTTTGAGTTGTGTTTAGGTAAAAATATCAACAGGCAGCACCACAAGCTCATCGAGCGCAGTCATTTCACGCCATTTAAATAATAGCGCCCCCATGGTCCAAAACAAATTCATTTTTTTCAAATAACATAAATCTTTAATTTAGGTTATATTAAACCATACAAGTCTTAATACCCAGGGTTCCCTTTCAAGCAAAAAAGCAAATATAAAGTTGTCTAACAAGTGAATTTTTTCTGACCAAAATTACAAAACGCAATTAAACTTATCATTAAACCAATGAGATTTTACTGTGGGTGTAAGGATCATGGACTGTTTTGTTGAGTTTTCCCCCTCACATGGACTTATGTTGGTTTCTCCCTTTGTCTCCCCCTGTTGTTCTTTGTTATATTGGTCTGTCCTTGCCCTTATTTGGACTTCCCCCATTTAGCGTAATCTGTTACACCTTGTTAATTTGTCACACACCTCTGCCACTGCTATTTAAGTCCTTTGTTTCCTCAGTTAGTTTGTGCAGTCTTAAAGTTTCGTTGTGTGTGTTTGATCCTTGGATTTCTTTTTTATTGTTTATTAAATACTGTTTTATTGTTTATTAAATAGCTCATTGCAGCCGTGGCTGGTTAGTACAAAAAATATGACTTCCTTTTCATTATTTTAAACCCCTGCCTTCAATCTATTATTAGTCCTTATTATTAGAATGATCACGGAACAGCGATCTCCAGGTAAAAATGACGTGCAGACCAAACTGTAAGTCTTACAGACTTGAAACTTGGAGGGATGGTAGTGCTCACACCGCCTACAACGTGACTAATGCTCGCCCCAATCAGCCTGACGGGGGACGGTACAGCGAACAAAAGTACAAAACCACTCAGAACTCCTAAACTATCAGTCACAGGCTCAAGTGTCTTATGTCATTGGAATCTATGGCTCATGGCAGAAAAAATGTCAGCCTGGCAAAATTTCCAGGTATTTCTGCACTGGTTGGGTTCCGTTTGGGTAAAAAACCTAGGACTAGTTTGCAAAAGTTTTTCAAAAATGTGAAAGATTCTCTGGAGAATGAATACCAATAATTATCAAAAAAAGTTGAACTTTCAATTCAAAAGGGACGCCAAAATGTTCTAAAGTTGCAGGGCCACTTTTAATAAAATGTCTGTAACCTCTGAACGGAATGAGATATCTCAGTTAAACTCAGAACACTTATGTAAGAGCTCAATCTGAGCTCACAGAGAAAACAAAATCACAGAGCTTACCCACTTGGTGATACTATTAGAGGAAGAAAAAAACATAAAAATGGCTATAACTGTGCAACCATTTGTCCTTTCAACATGAAAATCAGGGTGCACGGTCTTGGTCCAAAGTGCCACAAATGTCTATAAGGACATTTCCATATCTCAAAAAACATGGCCGCCACATTGGCCACTGGGGTGCGATATTGCATTTTTCAAGGTCGCAAACGATTGTACGTTGCACAGTTTTTTTGCACATACACGCGATATTCATACCATACACTACAACTCCTCATTCTGGACAACTTTGCCTCTAGAACCACTGCTGTCAATCAAATCAGATGTCAAAAACCTACTTCTGCAAAGTAGTCCTAGGTTTTTTGCTCAATGTGGAAAAAAAACTGCAGCACAATTCCTAAGAATTGACCCATACCTATAAACCCTAAAGTAAATCCGGATGAGCACATGAGACGATTCTATACAAGCATGCAAAGTTCGGACCACAGTTAGGACTATAACAGTTAAAAAGGAATCAAAAACACTATTTCTATGGTAAATAACCTGTATTTGCTAAAAATGCTTTTTTTAAATCATTGATTTAGGTGGGTACAGCCTTGCTAAATAATATGTAATGTTTTTTTCCTTATATGCTTAAATGCCTTAAGCACTTGAACCCTGGTATTTGCTGCTTGCAGCTATATTTAATAATAATTATTATACACTTTTATCATTTTATCTATGAGTCTGCAAACACTATCCCATCCAGTTCCACTTCACAGTTTTCCCCTCTGTGTCAACTTATCCAGCATAATCTGAATAAAACATTCTGTCAGGCTTTTAGGTCTACTTCTGCCAAAAAGTAAGCCGATCAACAAACAAGACCCCTGAGCCGCGTGCCAATCACAGAAATAACGATAATGCGAATAATAAACAAGAAATAATAACAATAATGACACACTTCCCATGAATCTGCTGTTAGTGGGGTGTGTCAGTGAAGCGTGATTCAAGCAAACATCTCACTTTGCCAGTAGATTACCCTAGAGAAAGCATCCCACCTGCAGAAAAAGAGAGAGAGAGAGAGAGAGAGAGAGAGAGAGAGAGAGAGAGAGAGAGAGAGAGAGAGAGAGAGAGAGAGAGGATAGGGAGACAGACGGATTTATTAGGAAGAGTGTAAATATTAATTTTGATCTCGTCTCACGGTGCGCAAGGACTTAATTACCCTCATTTGCATATAATTGCGTCCCATGGGATGGCCCGCAAGGCATGACTCACAGAGCGAGACGTTGTTTTGGTCGTTGTGGTGACGAACGTTGCTCATCAGTCTGGCTAAACCTTGCGGTGTGATGAGGCGTGCGGGGAGGAGTCCGACTGAGCATGCTCAGTACACACCGATGAATTTCAATGAAGACTGGCCCATTCACCTTCTGTCCCGTGGCAGTTCCAGCGTGACACATGCTGATTAGCAGAGCTCTGTAAAGTGAGATTGAATTATGTAAATACAGTGATTTATAATACATCCAATCTGACTGGGCCATCTTGCAATCAAGCTTGCAATTCGCTGTTTTAGTTATTTACATGCCTCTTATTCAGCCGCCGGCTTGTTTATGTGGATGTGTAAATCAATTCAGAAGCATCATGCAGATCTATATCTGTTTGTTCATTTATTTCGGAATACAAACATTTACTTTCCTCCGTCGTTGTACATGCTAGCACAAAGCACACAGGACTATTCCTCAATGGGACATGGGGCATTCATGCATTCAGAGAGAAGAACGGAGAATGTTAAACAACCCTTCAATCACTTCACACACACACACACACACACACACACACAGTAAAATCAATGATGCTTGGTTTACAAAATGTCTCAAAAATGCTTCACCACCCAAATCCCATGAAAACACCTTATCGACACGAGGACTTTGGCCAATAGAGCTGTTTAGCTAATGAGCCGAATTTAACACTCGGTAATAATGAAACCAAGAGTGAAGAACAAAACACATTGAGGCCTAATCCAGAAACAGCCTTCACACATTTATTCGCAGCACACAAAGATCCATTAGTGGGTGCCAGGAATGTTATATGACTGTTGGATGACCAGAAGGAGTTGTGCTCACAAACGGAGGGAGAATAATTGTGCTAATGAACAGAAAGGAGGGATGAGACGCAGACGAGTGTGTGGCAGATGGCTACGACGAACTGCAATTAGAGAATGAGGGACTGACTCTGTGTGCTCATGAAAGCTAAATATCGCTGTATCTGAGCAGGTTCAGGCAGAATTTACATACAGATGATTGTATATAAGCGGACACACACGCAATCATGCTCAAACTAGGTCTCAGGATGCAAAAGCTACAGCTTATTTATTTGGCAGCTTGTGCACTTGCATGCAAACAAATCAGCCAGCTCTCATCAGAGAGAAATAAACGTCACTAAAACGGTGAGAAACTACTTTAAAACATCTGAGATATGGGGTCTCGGTCTGTTCAGCAAGCATGGAAGCTTTTTGAATTTGGATTAAGGTGAAACAGTGCTCCAGAGTCAGCCAGGTACTATGTAATATGTCTTTTGCAGCTCAGAGGCACAGTGTTCAATTTTTGACCAATGCATGAAGTCAAAAAGAAATCATGTTCAACTGCCTCTAGTGTATGGCAGAATAATATTTGATGGGATGTTACATGGCCAGGGAAATCTGTTGCACAGAGCATGGCTGGTGGGTGACAAATCGGTAGTTCACTTATTTGTCAACCAGTGGCATACTAAACAGGAGTCTCTTATGCTCACAAAGGCAACATTTATGTGATCAAAAATACAGTATGAACAATGATCCTAAAGTAATCAAAGCGTGCCGATATACAGCAATATCACACGGCTACGAGTGTGATATTGCGTTTATACAACAGTTCAATGGCACAAGTGTGTAAATACATAAGAAACAACAACGGAGTGTCTTTAAAAACACTTTACTTCCTTCTGCCACAGATTCAAATTTCACGTTGACAGTGGAACAGCTAAGCCCAAGCCTCCGTTACTAATTCAAAAATGTCACTTTAGAACTAGTAACGAAGAAACGTTGTGTTGCTTCATTACGAGCTTATTGTATTACTGTATTAAAAGCTCAATGTATTATGTAGAGTGTGGTTACCTGCATCTAATACAGCATTCATTCTTCAGCTCAATCACATATTCATAATAAAACATTAATTTGAATATCCGCGGAATAACGCGATATCTTTGTCGTACTATCCTTTCATCTTTTAAGAGTGACTTCAGTGTGTTTGTCGGCTGCGTATTACGAGCTGTTGTTGTAAGTAAATATAATTTTCTAGTTTACAACCCTGTTTCAGTCTCTTTCAATATAAAAGTCTTGTTCACTCATAAAAAGACTCTTGTCGCCATCTCATGTCGAAACAATATAACTAATCACCATCACGAACACAAACAGATTCCCAATACTAAATATTATTATTAAATACTACTATTATTTATATAAAATATTATTTTGAATAAGAATATTCAATAAACAACAACAGCCATTATATAAGTTGCTAGCTAATTCAGTCAAAAGTACAAAGGCAGAGCTTTGATATACAGCATTACATTTATATAAAATATAGTGTGATGAGATTTTGCCCTCAGCCAAAACTATTTGCTCTGGAACAAATAATAGATTAACAAGAGCAAAGACTGGCCGTTAGATTTACCCAAAACAGATTATATCTCATGGTTATCCACTATAGAGACATCCGAGCCATCAGCAAACTCCAGAAGAACTAGCTGAGGTAAGGCAGCTCTCACCCTGGAATTCACACGTACAAAATCGTTGAGGCAAATTTTCAAATAGACGTTTTCTTTAATAAGAAAGTGCATATTTTAAGTTTAAAGAAACAAATTCTCACCTAAAAAACTCTGTTCTGTGACACAAAAACAGTATTGTGGATTTGGGCATCCGCCATGACACTTGCTGTGAGAAATACTGCAAGCAGAGTGATACAAACAGTGAAAAAATTGGAGTTCCGATATCAGTAGATCTGTGAACAATCGCTAATGTGTTTCTGAAGTTAGTCACTTTCAATAAATGTAAATATTTGCAGCTTGAATAAAGCTTAATAATATACAGTACTTGCTCACAAAGGGTTGAGGCCACTTACACACTAGAGAAGCGAGGCATCAGGTAGGACTGGCTGAGGAGCAGAATCCTAAGCTCTTTAATTAAAGCTGATGAGGGGTTTGCACTCAACAAGCCACAAGTTTCTGTCACCGAGCCATTTACTGGAGTCACAACGAACTGGAAAGGAGAGCTAACGAGGTGTCATCTCCCAGATGCTTTGCTCATCATAGAGGAAGAAGAGTGGAAAGAGTAAAAGAGAAAGAGATGGAACGAAAGAGCATAAGAAAGCAGAGGGTGGGCGATGGATGACATTGTGTGAGAAAGAACAAGATGGCGAGAACAACAATGAGAAGTGAGGAGGAGAGCGACTGAGAGAGGAAGAGGACTCTTAATAAACTTCTGTTTATTAACACTACCACATCAGCTGGCGCAGTTGATGCCATCTGGTGTAATGGCCTGGGTGCCACGCGCCCGCAGGCAGATGGTACCCGTTTTACCGATCATTATTACACCATCAGCATGTGCGTATGGCAGGCGGGTACGGTCCACAAAACCCTGCTTGGCAATGTAAGATTTGAAAATGTTTTTGAAAAGTCTTTTAAGCTTACCAAGGCTGGATATATATATGACCCTGGACACACAAAACCAGTCATAAGGGTCCGTTTTTAGAAATTGATTTATACATCAAAGCTGAATAAATAAGCTTTACATTAATGTATAATTTATTAGGATAGAACAATATTTGGAATCTAAGGATACAAAAACCTATATATTGAGAAAATCGCCTTTAAAGTTGTTCAAATTCATTTCTTAGCAATGCTTATTACTAATCAAAAATTAAGTTTTGATATGTTTATGTTAGAAAATGTCAAATATCTTCATGAAACATGATCTTTACTTAATAACCTAATGATTTTTGTCATAAAATAGAAATCAATAATTTTGACCCATACAATGTATTTTTGGCTATTGCTACCAAAACAATATAAAATTGTTTTCAACAATGATAATAATAAGAACCAATATAAATAATTGACCACCAATATTAGAACAATGTCTAAAGGATCAAGTAACATTGAAAATTAAAGTAATGGCTGATGAAAATTAGGAATAAATTAAATTAAACATTTAAATTTTAAATTCATGTTTCTACTATGTTAAATTATATTACAGTTCTTAACGCCTGAATTTATATAGCTGTATATAAATAAATGTTTTATGTGTGTTTTTGCCTTTAAGTAGATGGTAAAAAATGTTGAGATTATCAATTTCACTTTTGCACAACAAATAGATAGAAATTTTGGTATGTTGCAAATTTGCGACAACAGGCATAATGACAAAAAACAATGTTTTATTTATTCACCCTTTTTTAACTTCTTTATTTATATAAGGTAAGTTGTGCTAAGATACAAATATTTACCTGCTTATTGTGTGCTTATACACTCGACATAATGAGGTGAAATATGTGTGACAAGTATTTTTGAAGTTATTGTAATAATTAGGTTTGTAGCATATTAGCGACAGTAGGCCATAAGGATCAAACTTTCCCGACTCATTTCCATAACTTCGCGACCGGAGTAATCCTCATGCGTAAACAAGAAATAAGTCCGTCACTTTGCGGTCCCACTAGAAACAAGTGCTTGTCGAAGGTTCCTAGGTCCGTAGCGAATATGCACTAACAGGTGTTATGCCAAATTCTGACCCCCGCCAGATTACTCCCCCCCCTTGTATTGGTAGGTTTAGGGTTAGGTGTGGGGGAGGGGTTAGGATTAGGGGTGGGGTTAGGATTAGGCAATCAGGTAGCGATTTCAACGAGAGGGGGTAATAATTTGGCAGGGGTCGAAAATGGGCACAACACCGGCATTGGGGGAATGCAGACGCTATCTCGGCTGGTTGATTGAGTCAAACGGTTTGTCGCATATTTATGACAATAGGCGTTAAGGGGTTAAAAAAAACACAATATTAGTTTTTTTACTTGATTTTTCATCAAATAAATTCAGCCTTAGTGAGCATATGAGACATTTTTCAAAAACATAAAAAAATATAAATTATTCCAAACTCACCTCACATCACCCCTGCACACACACACACACACGGGACAGTTAGACAAAACGCTTAAGATTTAAAAGCTTCTCATTTGCAAATAAACACAATCAAGCCACAGTCATCTATCAAATATGTGAACATCTTATGACAAGATTAAGCTTTAAAGTGTTTAGATTACATTTTTCTTTTCACTGAGCTAATGAATGTGAGTTCTCAGATGCTCTATTAATTTCTGAACTGCTTCAAAAAAAAAAAAAAAAAAAAAAAGCTTGTATTTGCTAAAGTGTCCCTCCTCCACGCAGCTCTCCCGTCACAGATTGCCGTCTAATCCAGGTAATAGCCATTAAGCTGCCTTGTCTGAACAAAAATAAGCTTCACTCCACAAGCCAAATGTGCCAGAGACATTTTTGGATGCAACAACACCCAGAGGAACATCTGAACCCACCAGACACACCCCAATCCTCCCAGGCTGGGGAAACGTTTTCGCTCTGGCTGTCAGTTGTTGGACACACATCCAGTAAATGGCAGGTTGTCATGAATATTCAGCATACAGTGTTTCTTGCATGTCTATGAGAACGAGACTGAATATGGCTTGGATTCCTAATGGGATAATGAAGATCATCTGAAGGGTCCATACAGGTGCCCATTTTGAAAGATAGACTTTTCCTGTTTGCACTATATAAAATCCTCTTTGCGCATTTTGCAAAGCCATCTGATTGGTTCAAACCTCATAAAATACTGTTGTAAATAATCTTATACAAATCAGACTGCCAAGGCCACCCTCCAGAGCAATGGCTATCAAATAACTCAAGATACACTTTTATGTGCAGTTTAAACAAGATTAAACATCCCACCAGGGCACAATAAGCTTTAGCCATAAAATGACTCTTTGACTGGGGAATTTTAGCAGCACAAATACATTCATTACATTGTACACAAAAGCTTTCTCATATTAACTGGTTTATGAGGAATCAAATTTTCTAGAGCTTTTGAAATAAAAGAAGTTAGTATAATTCTTTAGGGTCTATAACATCTACAACATACTTTGGCTCAAATTTATCTATGGCCGTGTAAAACAACACCCTTTTTACCTTGTCAAAAACAGCTCTGTTCACAGCGACATGTTTTTATGGAAGCCCATTTTCGAAATGTAAGAAAAAAATTAATGCCTTAAAAAGAAAATTATGATATACTAAAGTCATAATTATGAGATAAAAAGTTGGATTTATGACTTTAAAAGTCGTAATTACAAGATAAGATACACAAAAAACAGAAGAGAGGGGTGGAGTGAGCAGTAGCTCATTATCATTCACCGAAACGTATTAAAGCCCATTTGCGCCAGGTAACAAAAAAGTTAATGCCTTAAAAAGTCAAAATCATGACTAACTTAAGTCATAATTATGAGACAAAAGTCGAAATTATGACTTAAAAAGTCGTTATTATATCGAAGCCTATTTCTGCTACGTAATAAAATTATGACTTTTATAAAAGTTAAATTTATGACTTACTTAAGTCATAATTACGAGATAAAAAGTCAAAATTATGAGTTCCTTAAATCATAATTACAATTACTAACATTACTTTTTATCTCATAATTTCGACTTTAGAAGTCATATGTTCGACTCTTTATCCCATAATTATGAGAATTTCCTCTTTTTATCTTGTAATAACGACTTAAAGTCATAGTTTCCACTTTTTTATCATAGTTACAATTTTGACTTTTGTAAGGCATGAATTTTTTTCTTAGGTGGTGGAAATGGGCTTCCTTATAATTTATTTCAACTTTTTAAGTCAGAATTTTGACTTTTTATGTCATAAATTTGACTTGGGTCAAAATTTTGATTTAGTAAATCATAATTTCAAATGAATATCTCATAATCCGACGTTTAAAGTCATAATTTCAACTTTTTATCTCATAATTTCGACTTTATAAGTCATAACTTCAACTTTTTATCTCATAATTATGACTTTTAAAGTCACATGTTCGACTCTATCTCGTAATTATGACAATTTCGGCTTTTTATCTCATAATAACGACTTAAAGTCATAATTTCCACTTATCTTATAATTATGACTTTTAAAGTCATAATTTTGACCTTTGTAAGGCATGAATTTTTTTCTTAGGTGGTGGAAATTTTTTTCTTAGGTGGTGGAAATGGGCTTCCATATAATTTAGACTTTTAAAGTCATAATTTTGACTTTTTCCCCCAATTTCACAGACAAGTCTAAGACTAAAATGTAAGTCTGAGATGTTTCAACTGAAAGAAACTTGCACTTTTGGTGAATGTCTCTTTAAATGATAATAAAATACTGCTAACGCCATCCCTCTCTTTTTTGTGTATTCGGTGATGCGTTAGAACAGGGGTTTTTAACTCTGGCCTGCAAGATCCATTTTCCTACAAAATTTAGCTCCAACCTTGATCAAACTCACCTGCTTTTACCTTTCTAGTGAACCTAAAGACCTTGACTAACTTGTCCGGGTGTGTTTGATTAAGGTTTGATTTGAACTTTGCAGGAAAATGAATCTTGCGGGCCCTGTGTTAGAATAAAAAGTAAAACTAACCTACTGTGTCCTCAGTGGCTCTGATGTCGGATGAAAATGAAGAGTCTTATGTTTACTTTTACATCCAACTACAAAACACCTCCATTGCTTATGAGACTTTGTCACTACAACGACTCAAGCACAGAGAAAATGGCTATCAGTATACAACCCTTGTTCTAAACATCATGTAAAAGTGAATTTTATATCCGATGTCCCCTTTAAAGAGAGTTCCACATCTAATATATTTATATAACTCTATTACTATATGTTGTACAGTGTGTCCTCTTCACCTGGAAACTCACTTGCAAACAGAGCACATGCCTGAGATGTTTTTCTTGCTCTTTTTCTCTGAGCTTAATTTAGTTGACAGTCTATCATGAATCAGTCGATTTCTCTCAGCTTCAGCCAATTTACTCTGAACAACACGGATGTCAGCACTGCGCTGATCTACATGAGACCTTCACAGGAAAGACCTAACCAAACGCACACAATACTGGTATTTTTAGACCAATTAAAACTTTTCCCACAGTAATGCACCTGAAGGACAGTGATAGACACTTCAAAGAAGATTCATCCAGAGATGAACTGGTTATTAGAGAGATAGGGTTGTAAATAGAATTAAGTGTTATGTTTTCCAGTTCTGAAATATTGACATTGGTTATGGTGGGTTTGTTATAGTGGAAGCACTGGGTGAAGACACCGGGTGTATTCATTAATTCTGACAGTATTGAGTTTCCCCACAGACTACTGAGCAGGGACGTCGCATAGAGAGGATTGTATATCATATACCACAAGACTACTGCTACAGTAACAGAGTGAACTGTAAAACTGCAAACTCAGAAATACTATTAAAACAATGTAAAAAAAAATATTTTACATTGTTAACATGTCAAAACACATATATTAGTTTTTAAAAAAAACATTTAAAAAAAAATTGTGTATGTGTATGTGATGTGCGCCATCTTTTTCAGTAATTTGGACCTAGAAATACATTTAGAATTTGATGTACTTTCAGTAAAATAAAGTCCAATATTTTGTCATAAGTAGTTTGTCGTAGAAACATAACAATATCATTAAAAAAACTTAAAGGGTTAGGTCACCCAAAAATAAAAATTAGCCCATTATTTACTCACCCTCAAGGCATCCTTGGTGTATATGATTTTCTTCTTTCAGATGAATCCAATTGAAGTTACATTTAAAAATATCCTGGCTCTTCCAAGCTTTATGATGGCAGTGGGTGGGTGTTTCTGTTCAACAGTCCAAAAGAAGTCCAATAAAGTGCATCCATCCATAATAAAAAGTGCTCCACATGGTTCCAGGGGGTGAATAAAGGTATTCTGTAGTGAATTGATGCATTTTTGTAAGAAAAATATCCATAATTAAAATATAATAATCACTTTTCTCTAGCTTGCACTAACTATCATACGTGTAAGCCGTTCCGGGCAGATGGCGTAGAACGTATGCATAGTTTACAGGAGCAAAGGAAGCAAAGTTTCCTTACTTTAGCAAAGGAAAACCAGTCTCCTTTTGGCTTATATGAAAATCCTCCAACATTTTTCTTTACAAAGCCTCCTTTTGTACTTCTATTTCGTGACCTTTGGTTTGTTTTGCTATCTCCTCTGCGCTTCTGCATTCGGCACTTCTGCCCGGAAAGGCTTCCATGTATGACAGTTAGCGTAAGCTAGAAAAAAGTGATTATTACGTTTTAAATATGGTTATTTTTCTTCAAAAATGCATCAATTCGCTACAGGAGGCCTTTATTCATCCCCCAGAGCCATGTGGAGCACTTTTTATTATGGATGGATGCACTTTATTGAACTTCGTTTGAACTGTTGAACAGAAACACCCACCCACTGCCAATATAAAGCTTGGAAGAGCTAGTACAGTTTTTAGTATAACTCCGATTGGATTCAACTGAAAGGAGAAAGCCATATACACCTAGGATGCCTTGAGGGTGAGTAAATCATAGGCTAATTTTAATTTTTGGGTAAACTAACCCTTTAAATGTTCCTTTACTAGTTCATAATACTCTGGGTCAAAGTGACTGAAAAAGTGAAAAAACGATGGAACAGTTCACAATTATGAACTTAAACCTGATGAAATCCAAATTTTCCTATTGAAAAATCTGCATCAGGTATTACATTGCTTGTCCAGATTGGTTTATGCTGATTTGTATTGGTTTGGTGCTGGTTTAGCTAGAGGATGTGTACTGCATTGTTCAACCAGAAAAAAGCTGGTGAAGTTGGTCGACCATGCTTCTCTTGGAGCTGGTTGCCTGGCTGAATTCTGTAAGGAATGCCAGCACACCAGCATCCAAAGCACAACATATGCTGGTGTCCAGCAATGCTGTTTTTTCACAACAGGCTTGGGTTCAGCAGCAGACCTCTGCTACTCGCTCCTGGGGCTTTTTGGCCCTCAAGTGTGAATCTTTATGAAGCCACTCAAGCAGTAGCTATTTCCCAACCTTTCTTGTCCTTTCTCATCAGTACATTTCAAGGACTTCATTATCTGCTCCAACCTGGTGTATTCTTCTAATTTATATGTTAGCATTATCACAAAAAATATGAAAAAGAGGCCATTATTACAATTACCATTATTCAAACTGAAGGCAGTTTACACTGTGGTGACAGACAGAAGCAGCTTTCTCTGTATTTAAAGGACTAGTTAAACAGAATAAAATAAAACGAGCTAAAATGTACTCACCCTCAGGCTATTCAAGATGTGGATGAATTTGATTCTTCATCTTCATCTCTTGCTCACCAATGGATCCTCTGCAGTGAATGGGTGCCGCCAGAATATGCTGATAAAAACATCACAATAATACACATTTTTAACTTTAAACCATTGCTCCAGCTAAAATACTAATCCTTTTTCCATAATAACTTTCTCTGAGAATGGCCTAATGGTATATTTATTCACACATGATACCCATACAACAAAAGTAAAGTTCAAAATGCAAATAGAAACTCAATAGAAGTTGTTTTTACAACACACAATTTCCATCTATACATTACAGTTGCATATGATGTATAGTACAGCCTACATTCACACAATTATGTTTATGTTGCAATTTAGTGTGAAGTGTCTGCTATCTCACCCTCACAACAGCACATCCTTATACATTGTGTAGCATTCACCTGCTCTACATCTTTGGTTAAAATTGCTCTGCATGCACTCAAACACGTACAGTATAAACACTCGAAACCTCATGACCAGCGTGAGTAGGCATAGAACATTATGAATGTTATCTTTCGAATCCAGACAGGGTTTTAGAGAACTGCAACACCTCAGCAACGCTTCCAGTAACACCCCTGCTGGCTGGCAAACAAAGGAAATCTCAACGCATGAGGATAAAACATTCAAACGCTACAGTTGATGTTGTGAACAGGCTCCAAAGTCACTGAGCTATGACATCCGCTGGGCTGGCACATGCTTCAAGTAGCATGTCGTTTTTAGAAATGTGATGCCTTTCTTTGTTTTTGATGGCCGCTTCTCGAAATGAGAACATCAGACGAGCATTTTAGTTTATGGATGTTAAGCTAGTATAGCAAATTGTTGAATTGTCTGACTTTATAAGTATTGATTGCTTAGGGAATTTATAAATAAATCTATGGTTTAGAGTTATGCTACATATTATACAAATGCAACTGGTGGAAGCTAGTGAAAATTACCTCAGAGGACTTTACTATAGAGGGTTTGCACTTACATCACGATTTGGTCAGTTGCTCGGATGTGCGGTCATACTGGAAATACTCGGATGTAAACAACAGCATGGATTGCACTTTTAATGTATCACTGAATACGTTGTTCTGCTATCTAAACCAAGGAAAAATGTGTGAAAGCTGCTAAATCATATAGAGAAGCACTTAGTAAGCAGTAAAGGGTGCAACATTTTGATAAACTAAAGTTAATAGGTTTTAAAGATAGCTACGCAGTATTAATACAGATATTAGCCTAATATTTTACATACCTGACCGGAAATGATAAGAACAAACACGAATAGTGTCAAGATTCTTGCCCTGGAAATCCTGGTTCAATTTCAACCACAAATGCCATTGTTCCTCAAGGAGTTTTTTGCGCTCTTTTTCTTGATTTATTATAACTTTTGGCAGTCTGTAGTACTCCAAAATGTATTTTCCAGGTCTGACCAATTAGTACAGACCAAAACATGACAATAATTGACCATTTTCAGCAGCAATAATCAGCAAAATATGCGAGTTTCCTTCGGTTTAGTGGAATTGTTTAAATTCAGTGATGATGCGTCATGAAAACACTATACTGTTGCAGTGTTCGTCATAATGTTTCTTTTTCTTAGTGAAACCTTTAAGATAATCGATATTTTGTGTATCTGTAATTTACTCACGTTATCAGGGCTGCCAACTCTCACGCATTCAGCCTTGAAACTTTTTACACGCTCTCACGCCACACATACATTTCTCATGCTGTCAAAATCATCCTTAGTTAAAACTGTAATAAATAAGATATCAGCTAAACAGATTTGGTAAAGGCTTCAATGTGTATTTGTGTTTGCGCTCTGGAGATCGTCTGGAGATATCTATTTACGTGTATTATGCTGCGTTCCAGGCAGGTTTTTTAACTGGTAAATCACCACTTCAAGCCACGACTTACAACTTTGTAGCGTTCCAGGCAAGTTCCAGGCAAATTGCCTGGGCACATTTATGAATTACTATTATTTTTATATTATTATTAATTTGATTGCAACGTTATATTGTTCTAAGCTCTATTTTTCCACCGTGTGCTACTTGCATAAACATCACACGCATTAGGGCTGACTTTGTTGTTTCGCGGGCTATGTTACATCAGAACTCGTAACTGGGAGTACATCGATCTAGTACGAGTTCACCAGTGGGAAGTCACGGGTTTGACTGCCATTCCAGTGCACTTTCACTGGTAGAAGGTCGGAAAAACACGGGTTACGGGTTGTCTGGAACAGGGCATTAGACTCTATATCACAACTAAAAAGAGGATTGAGTCCCCTTTAAACCTCAATAACGAGTCAATTAACTTTTTTTTTTTCTTTGTTTAGTTTGCACACTGAACCTGTATTGGGGCTCTTAATTTTGAACTCTCAAAGTGCACTAGATAGTGCACTAGATGAATTTAACTGTAAAATGTAAAAACATTTCTTCCTCCTATAGGGACTGCTGTGGGAATTCTCACTCCAAGCTGAACTCAAAAGTCAGTAGCCCTGCGTTATGAACTAATGTGGAGCTCTGGAGACGTAGTGATAAGGAAAAAATGTGAGAATAAATTCTATGCTTTTGCGTTTGGTTTCCAAAAATGTCCATTCTCCTCAAAAAGTTTGCATTCACAAATCGTTCTCTGGCATAAGTATTGAGTTCCCCCAAACAATTCCGTCTGCTCGCAAAATCATTGAAATATAGTTTTTGCCCGAACCTCATTGTTTCTGTCACGAATGTTTGTGAGTGAACATAGGGGAATTCTCTGGGAATACACACGTTTTATGAGCAAACACAACATTTCATGAGGGAACGCAAAAGTTTTATGAGCGAACGTAAAGTGTTTTGGAGAACTCTGAAGTTTTATGAGTGAAAACAAAGATTCTTGGGGGAACGCAAAAGTTTTGTGAGTGAACTTCTCGGGGAACACAAAAGTTTTATGAATGAACAAAACATTTCTTAGGGAACGCAAATGTTTTATGAGCGATCACAACGTTTCTTTGGGGAATGTAAAAAACCATTTAAATTTATTTTCCATCAACATGTAGGCTACTCTGTACCAATATAACATTCTTGTAGCTCAAACCCTAAAGTATGGCGCTAGCAACACCAAGAGCATAGGTTCAGTTCCCAAGTAATACATGAACTGATAAAATGTATATCCTACCATAAATGTAATGTAATTTGCTTTGGATAAAAGTGTCTCTCAAATGCATAGATGTATAAATCACTATGTGTGTCTGGTTGTCCTTAATGTTGTCTTGGAAAGTGTAGGTCAGCTGTAGGATGAGGTTTGTGGTTGTGTACAGTATGTGCTCGCAGATATACAGTTTCTCATGTGCGTATATATATATATATATATATATATATATATATATATATATATTAATATCCGAAGGTTTGTGGCCTCAGCAGCTTTGGCTTGGCCACACCTGGGTCTGTCAGAGAGGATTACACTGCTGCCAGCAACATAACCAATGCAAAGAGGATTTAGGAATGATTTCCCAACTCCACCAACATGCAGTGACTTAATTTATTTGAGCTTTTTCCACCAATCTGAATGAATACATAGATAACATTAATCAGACGCTGAAAGGCAAAGACTGTTAATGTGGAAACTGCTGAAACCAAATATGTGGTTACTAACATTAAGTGATTTGACCAATTTTAGCCAACATGAAATCAAATTTATTTACTTTATTAATACAAATTTAGTGAACTTGAACTTGAACTTGAACTACTCACTTGCAAACCATCCAAGATATACTTCCTCTGGAGTGAATGGGTGGCGTTAAAATGAGAGTCCAAACAGATGATAAAAACATCACAATAATCCACAAGAAAGTGAAAAGCTGCATGTTTGTAAGACAAAAATCGATCATTAAAGGAACACTCCATAGGCTCATTCTCCAACTCCCCCCGAGTTAATAAATTGAGTTTTACCGTTTTGAAATCCATTCAGCCGTTCTCCTGTTCTGGCGATATCACTTTTAGCATAGCTTAGCATAGATCAGGGCTATTCAATTAGATTCATTTGAGGGCCGGATTATCGAACTGAAAATTTGAAGGGGGCCAAGGGGGTGGGACCTGTCCTGATCTCTTTCTAGGGGAGCCTGTACAATTACATTGAAATGCATATTCACTCAAATGAAATAATATTACCAACACCAACATCTATAAAAGGTTAACATTAGTGCTGTTTGTCAATCAATAAAAATAAAAAAATCACACATTTTTCTTTAATTAATCATGATAAATCGCATATTTATATATTTATATTGTCATAATTTCACACTGAACCTCCAAATTAAGGTAGAAACAACATAAAGTATATTTTAAATATGTGTTTAATGGCATCTTTTTACCGAGTAGCCTATTATTAATCAAGTATTGATTTCAATACTGCTACTGGTGTCTAAATGAATTTTCTCTCAGTTTTACATATTATGTCCATTCAACATTACAGTATAACTGAAAGCCAATATTTTCAACATTTAATAGGCTCTGAAATATATAAGAACTTTTAATTTAGGTGATTTTAAAACGATCTTCACAAACTATAAATTGTATATGCATAAACTACACAGATTATTATTGCCATATACTGGTTGCAATCGTGATTTTATGTATTTTAATTTTACATAAGTGTTTGTTTACCACAAAGTATATTTTGGCCATCAAAATAACGTTCAAATTGGATCATAAGAGCTTTAAAGTGCTGAAAATGGTTGTGCAAAATGCTTGAAAGTCATTTAAAAGTGCTTGAATTTCTCTCTTAAAAGGTTGTACAAACCCTGAAATGAATACAGTAATAACATTCGACAATGCTTAAGTTGGCATTACTTCTGGTTGTTTGACATAGCCTAACAAGTTACATCAGCGCTGTTTATAACAGAGTTCTGAGCAGAATTTTAAAGATTCTCACTAGATCTTTAAGCAACCTTAATTCATTCTGGGCGAATTCAAACACTTTTCACTGGATCTCGCAGCACTGTGCAGTGTCGCGAAATCAACTTTGGTTCCAGAGTAAAGGCCGTTCTGAGCTTGGACAAGCGTGTTCGCGTTGCGGTCCGAGCTGATAAACGGTCCGTGCTGCGCAGCTCAAACGTGGCGCGCTTTGGTTTCTCTTTCGTTTCGTTTGCCGTTTTATGTTTCTCATATGAAACAGAAATAGCAGCGCTTATGAGTTAAACTACGAGGTGGTCGCGCCAGTGCGACCGCTCACAAAATTTAGTCGCACCGGCGGAAAAAAGTCTGGAGCCCTACAAGCGCTTGTCAAATCTGTGGTCTCCGGTAGATTGTTGTTGTTCTTGGCTCTGTTTTTTCTTTTTTGGTTGGCCCGGGCCAGTGTTGCCGCCTAGTGGACAAACTAATTAGTGCAAAAACAATTTAAGCCACCTGCGCGGACTTCTCCCTCGGGCCGGATGAACATGATAGGCGGGCCGCCAATTGAATAGCCCTGGCATAGATACTTGAATCCTATGTGGCCAATATAGCATCGCAGTAATATCACGCAGCGCCTGAAATTAGTTCCCAGCTAGGTAACTGCCAATGTGCCCGGCTTTTTGAAATTGTGACCGAACTTCAGGCGCTGCGTGATATTACTGCGCCTGCTGCGTCCATATTACGGCAGCAAACTTCCTTGACTATTACACCGGAATGGGACTATCAGCCTAGAAAATCGCAGCTTTACAATTTCTGCCAGTTTTAGTACATGATATAACTACAGAAGAGTCAAGTTTTAAATAGGACAAATATGGAAACTCGTTGGTCATTTTTGAACGTGATGCTATTTGCCTCATAGGATTCAATGATCTATGCTAAGCTATGCAAAAAGTGATATGCCAGAACAGGTGAACAGCTGAATGGATTTCAAAATGGTAAAACTCAACTTATTAACTCGGGGGGAGTTGGAGAATGAGCCTATTTCCAAAAAAAGTGGAGTGTTCCTTTAAGGCAGTGGTTCTCAATCCTGGTCCTGGGGGACCCCTGCTCTGCACATTTTGCATGTCTCCCTCATTTAACACACCTGTTGAGATCATCAGCTCGTTAGGAGAGAGATACATAAACTGAACTAACGAGTTGATGATTTCAGTCAGGTTTGTTAAATAAGAGAGACATGCAAAATGTGCAGAGCAGGGGTCCCCCCAAGACAAGGATTGAGAACCACTGCTTTAAGGTATTTTAACTTTAAACCGCCACTTCCGGCCAAAATAAAGTCCATAATCCATAATGACGTTTGATCTACTGTAGTAAAAAGTCAATTTCTTTGTTCTGCTCTCACATCAAAACCAACCTACACATTTGTTTAGAACTCTTTTAGACAGTTTGCTTTTATAAATGGTCTTTGATCTGTGAATATTTCTCTCCTGATTCAATGAGGCAACTTTTTCACTGTGTAAAAAAGTGAAATTTTGGATAGAAGTATCGTGTTTTAGTTGAAAGCAATTGTGTTAATGATTGTGTTAAAGCATCGTAATGATTGGTTTTATCATTACAAACGCTGCTTGTGGATTATTGTGATGTTTTATCTGCTGTTTGGACTCTCATTCTGACGGCACCCATTCACTCCAGAGGATCCATTGGTGAGCAAGTGATATAATGCTAAATTCCAAATCTGGCCTGAGGGTGAGTTAATTTTTTGCTAAATGCATTCAACAACGCAAAGTAAACAAGGACAAACTTGAAAGTGTATAAATACAACCGCAACAGCTGAGGCACAATTTTAATCACATTTCTCCAGTGCTTCTGCAGCATTCTGTAACTGTGACCTCTTACTTTTGTGTGAACTCTTTTCCTTTCCTGGGTTTTGACCCATTCCATGAGTGCTCTTAAGTAAACTACTGACCAAAAGCCAGGTGAGAAGGAGAGAGAAATTCGAAGCATGTCGGGCAGCGCTCAGTGGATTTTTGAAAAGACTATTATGGCTACCATTGCATTTTGTGAGCATTTTAAATTGTACCTTTGAGTGGTCCTTCATGAGCTTTTAAAATGACTTTATTTTAAATTAGCCATATGTTTCGACACCATCTCAATATATGCATGCATGTGCATGTGTGATAAAGATGCTGCATGTGTAATTCTGAATACAGCATGTCTATGTAAGTGTGTGTGTGTGTGTGTGTGTGTGCTGAAGGTGGTTTGGGGCTGTTCTCTCGGCAGCAGCTACAGGCTTTTGTACAGTGAATGTAATGGAGTGGAAAATGCACTCGGCTGCTCTTTATTCGACACAACTACATCACCAGCGGGAACTCTCTGCTTTCATCTGTTTCTCTGATACACACAAACTACACCACCTGCCCACGGATGACCTGACAACCAACGCTTGATGTCTGCAGCACATGCGTGTCATCAACATACCTGAACTAACTCACACAAGGAAAACCGAGTAGTTCACACCGACATTTGGGCTCGTTATTCATCAGCACACTTAACCAGAGGAATATGAAAACCATAACATATTATATGATTTATTATTATTATCAATGCTGAAAACATTTCCAGAACAAAAATTTACAAATTATTTACTCACCCCCTTGTCATCCAAGATGTTCTTGTCTTTCTTTCTTCAGTTGTAATGAAATTATGTTTTTTGAGGAAAACATTTCAGGATTTCTCTCCATATAGTGGACTTCTATGGTGCCCTGAGTTTGAACTTCCAAAATGCAGTTTAAATGCAGCTTCAAAGGGTTATTTTCCCCCAAAAAAGACAATTTATATACTTTTTAACCTCAAATGCTCGTCTTGTCCAGCTCCGCATGATCTGTGTATTCCGGTTCAAGAGAGTAGGTTATGTCGAAAAACTCCCATCTTATTTTCTCCTCCAACTTCAAAACAGTCCTACTTTGTTTCTTCAGTTGTAAAGAAATTGTTTTTTGAGGAAAACATTTCAGGATTTCTCTCCATATAATGGACTTCTATGGTGCCCCCAAGTTTGTTCATTTTTTTTTTTTTTAGAAAATAACCATTTTCATAATCATTTTGCTAGATAAGACCCTTTTTTCTTCGGCTGTGATCGTTTAGAGCCCTTTGAAGCTGCATTTTGGAAGTTCAAACTCGGGGGCACCATAGAAGTCCATTATATGGAAAGAAATCCTGAAACATTTTACTAAAAAAAACAATTTCCTTATGACTGAAGAAAGAAAGACATGAACATCTTGGATTACGAGGAGGTGAATACACTATCTGTACTTTTTTGTTCTGAAAGTGAACTACTCCTTTAATATTTTTGTGGAAACTGGCTCCTTGGTTAATTGAGGTCAAAATTTTACATACACCTTGCAGAATCTGCAAAATGTTTACCAAAAGAAGAGGCGTACTACAAAATGCATGTTTTTTTTTACTTACCTGAATAGGATATTTCAAATAAAAGACATTTAGGCACATTGCTATCTTCAGTGCTTACAAGTGAGCACTCTCTCAGTGAGCACTGAAGATAGCAATGTGCTGAAACGTCTGCTTGCTCGTGTCCATCTCTTTTTAACTCACATGTACTGCACTTTTTGCACGATGCAATATATAAAATAAAAAAGTTGTTTTTGTAGACTTCTCCGGTCTTGAGTGGATCAGTGTGTGGTCAGCCACCCTCTTGTTCTTTTTCAAATATTTCATTGGCTCTGCGCACCTGCAGCAAAAGGATTGATTTTGTCTTGTCCAGAGCACTACAATTTTTTCAAATAAAAGACGTTTACAAATAGTCCACAAGAGAAAATAGTAGTTGAATTTATAAAAAAATGACTCAAAAGTTTACATACACTTGATTTTTAATACTGTGTTGTTACCTGAATGATCCACAGATTTTTTTTTTTTTAGTGATAGTTGTTTGTGAGTCCCTTCTTGTCCTGAACAGTTAAACTGCCTGCTGTTCTTTAGAAAAATCCTTTAGGGGCCCACAAATTGTTTGGTTTTCAGCATTTTTGTGTATTTGAACCCTTTCAGAAGGAAACAAGATGCATTAAGAGCAGCCAGGGGTGAAAACTTAAAAGATCAGGGTAAATTTAACTTATTTTGTCTTCGGGGAAACATGTAGGTATCTTCTGAAGGGAAGTACTAAATGAAAAAACTATGCTATTTAGGCAAAATAAGAAAAATGTACACATATTCATTCTTATCAAAAGTTTACACTCCTTTCTCTTAATGCATTGTTTTTCCATCTGAAGCATCAGTGAGTGTTTGAACCTTCTGTAATAGTTGCATATGCGTCCCTCGGTTGTCCTCAGTGTAAAAAGATAATCTCAAAATCACACAGTCATTGTTAGAAAGGGTTTAAATACACAAAAATGCTAAAAAAAAAAAATGCTAAAAAAAAAGAATTTGTGGGACCTGAAGGATTTTTCTGAAGAACAACTAACTGTTCAGGACATACAAGGGACTCATGAACAACTATCACTAAAAAAAAAACACAGCTGTGGATCATTCAGGTAACAACACAGTATTAAGAATCAATATGTGAACTTTTGAACAGGATAATATTTCTAAATTCAACTATTATTTTCTTTAGTGGACTATATGTAAAAGTCGGTCAGTGCTAAATAAAAAATAACATGAATTTTGTATGATCCCTTTTATTCTGGTCAAATAATTAACATTTAGCAGATTTTGCAAGGTGTATGAAAACTTTTGACCTCAACTGTATATTGAGTTGAATCTCGCTTCCAGAGAGCTATTTACGTTGAGCATTACTATGTAGAGTGTTTTAAATCAGTCAGTTATGGGGTTCTATGATGGTCCCTTTAAAGTTGCTAGTAGAAAGCTCACTAGTTTTGAAGCAGAACTTATATGTATGCACATATTTTGTATTGTGGTGTAATCAGAGTCTACATCATAAGGTTTTTTGACTATGCTGTGATTTGTCGTGATCAGAGATATGAAAAGATGACTTAACTGGAAGCAGGGATGTCCTTCATCACGCCGGCCGCTGGCGCTCCCCCTCTGTGTTCATGTTTCTGTCAGACTCGCTCTCCTTTTTCCATCCGCTTCGAAATGAATACCCCCTACCCTTCCATTTAAACACACACTCCCACTTAGATGTAAAACGCGCTCGGCGAGTGGCCGGTCGGCAGATTACATGTTGAGCAGAGGCAATTTGCCGACAGACAAGCCTGAACATTTCAATCATCTCTAGGAAGACGGGTGACAATACTTCACACGCACTCGTGCACCTGACCCTCCGGCCTTCTCCTCTTCAATGAGCCTCAAAATTGAACCCGCACAAATTCGTCTCGTCTTTTCTTACTATAAATGACGGCATTCATATGGGGATGGTGTTGCCTGATCTTTCAAACCTTTCATTTGAGTTCAGGCTGTCTCTCTTTTGCACTCTCTTTCACAGATAGGATTTCATTTTGATCATCACATTGAAAACATCAGGGTGGAGAGGGAGATGAATCTGGTTTAAAATGAGGCGACCACAGGCAGCGTCTCACTGCACCTTTTATTTTCAAGAGGAGTTCTGGGATCCTGCTGTGACCGGTCGTCGAAAAATCTAGCCCACTTTTCATTTTACTCCATGTTCAAGAGAACAGCAATAAACCTTCAACCTGCTTCCAGAAGGGTAGCAGAATACGATTTTCCATTACATGTAAATGCTTATTCTATATAAATTTCATCAAATTCACGTTTCATAATTTAATATGCTTAGGGGTGGACCGATATGGCTTTTTAAATGGATTCATAGGGGTCTGATCTAATAAGGTCAGGGACAGCAAGGAAAAAACAATGCTAAAAAGCAACATAGTTCAGATAGCAAAATGAATAGGCTTGTAAACCTTTTAAATAAAAGCTTATAAAAGGCTGTAATAATTTTGTTGCATATTAATATATTTTTTTTCATCCTAACAAAATAAATGATTATTCAATAATAATCAACAATAATATATTTTGTATATTAATATTTTAAATATACATTTAAATATAATTTAATATTATTTAAAAACCTGAATATTTCTATGTACATTATATATTACATTATTTATATATAAAATGTATACACTACCAGTCAAAAGTTTTTGAACAGTAAGATTTCAGTAAAAAAATGCTAAATATTTTTACCATTTAAAAGAACTGTTTTCTATTTTAATATATTTTAAAATGTAATTTATTCCTGTGATTTCAAAGCTGAATTTTTAGCATCATTACTCCAGTCACATGATCCTTCAGAAATCATTCTAATATTCAGATTTTATGCTCAAAAACATTTAATATTATTATTTTGTTAAAAACAGCTCAGTATAATTTTTTCAGTCTTTCTTAATGACTAAAAAAAGTTCAGATGGACAGCATTTATCTGAAATAGAAATCATTTGTAACATTATAAATGTCTTTATCATCACTTTATTATCAATTTAAAGCATCCTTGCTAAATAAAAGTATTAATTTCTATAATTTTGTTTCCAAAAAAAAAGCTTTTTATTTCAGATAAATGCTGATAAATGCCAAGAATCTTGAAAAAAGTACCATTTTAAATATTTATAATAATCAAAATAATAATAGACTGAAGTAATGATGCTGAAAATGTAGCTTTGATCACAGGAATAAATAACATTTTAAAATATATTCAAATAGAACACAGTTATTTTAAAAAGTAAAATATTTCAAAATTTTACTGTTTTAGCAGTGCTTTGGATCAAATAAATGCAGGTTTGGTGAGCAAAAGAAACTTGTATTTAATTTTTAATTTGAATATTTAAAATCGAATATTATATATATTTTTTCTTTTACTATTATAAAAAAATATAGATAGATAGCATACAAAAATAAATAAATAAATCACAGCAGGCCAGAATTATTCTTTAGTTTTTTTTAATTAGGAGTACAATAAGCATCATTATACATGAAATACATGTATGCTTCTAATGACAACTGAAGCGGTCCACTGATATACAGCATATAGGCATAATATATTCATAACAAATATATTCTCGGCTATATTAGTAATCATTATTCACATTCAGAGATGTACAATAATATTATTTCGAAACAGGAATATTACATCAGCCACCGAAAAGAGAGCACCTTTTAATTTACTAGTGGTACACCAAATACATTTAATGTAATACAATAATAAAGACCTAAACAAAAAAAATTATTTCCAGTATTTCTATTTCCATGTACTGTATCAAAAAGAAAAAAACAAAACAGTAATAAAATGGAAGAGATCTTCACGGAATGTTCACAAAATTGCTGAGCATGGAAAAAATTAAATAAATGTTGAGGGGACAAAAATGAGACAACGTACAGCGAAATCCACAGTGACTATCAATAAATACGAATTCGGTAGCTTTCCTTTCCTTATGTCCACAGTCCCAGGCAAGTCCTGTCAGCAAAACTGAGCAGATACAGGGCATATGGTGGCACAAGGGTGGGCATGAGGTGAAACAGACCCGTCCCTGCTTGTCTGAAGCGGAAATAAGGACTGATTTAATTCAAGCGATCAGCACAACTGCTTGCCATCTGCACCTCTATACTGAACGATTTCAATTTGAAAGAAATTAGTCTTTTAAAAGAGAAGGTCACTTCTAGAACAAAAATGTACAGATACTGTAATCGTGTCATGTTCATGTCTTTCTTTCTTCAGTCGTAAAGAAATTATGTTTTTGGAGGAAACTTCTACGGGGAAATTGTTTAAGGAAAATTTTTCAGGATTTCTCTCCGTATAGTGGACTTCTAACAAATATAGCGGCTTAAAACAATCCCAAATGCGGTTGTAAATGATCCCAGATGAGGAAAAAGCATCTTATCTATAGCGAAATTATAGTTGTTGTTTTTTTCATCTATTACAACTTATATACTTTTTAAACTCAAACGCTCGTCTTGTCTCTCTCAAGAGTAGTCTGTGCATCTCTGGTTCAAAACAGTTACCGTATAAAAAGTTTTCACCAGATTAAACTTAAAAACCTAAGTTCAGCCGCTGCCTTAAGTTTTTAAGTTAAATCAGCTTAAAACTACAAGTCATTTTAACTTATTACAATCAAGATTAGTTGATTTAACTCGTGAGCTGAAATGACTTAAAGGCACAATATGTAAGAATTTTGTAATAAAATATCCAAAAACCACTCGCACAGTGTGTATATTTCATGCAGTTGAGTAATTTGGTTATCGCAGAAGTTCTCAAAGATTTGTAAATCCAGAGAAATTCCAGTTTTAAATAATGACTCGTCCCTGGTCATTGTCGCCTATCAATGACGCA
Organism: Garra rufa; assembly: GCF_049309525.1. NCBI lineage: Eukaryota > Metazoa > Chordata > Actinopteri > Cypriniformes > Cyprinidae > Garra > Garra rufa. The sequence continues at coordinate 44,004,173 of NC_133365.1, read as the reverse complement.
ATATCCGCGCTATCCTCGTTTCCGCTTAGGAATACTATGGCAACACATGTGGACAAATACGAAAGTAGTTACACCGCATGCAGCGCGCCGCTGTTGTGCATTATCATTATCACGATTAAGAATGGAAAATAATAATAAAAACATAGACATACACCAACTGAGGCAAGAAGGCATTGGTACAAAAACAAAACTAGAATAAATATCGGCTTTTTTGAAATGGATAGAGCTTTGCGAAAACCTAGGACATGACAGAGGCTCTCGCCTGTGTTTTAATAGACAGCTAAGCAAATATATATGTATAATTTTTTGTGCGAGTAATAGTCATGTACAGGTGATTTAAACAGACATATATGATGAAGTTACTCTAAGAATTAAAGAATGTTACTGTATTAAAATTATTACTATTGTTATAGGTATTTGTTAACTGATGCGTCGCAGTATGTAAGGGTGCCCAAAGCCGGGTTCATCTGACTTGTGTCAGTGCTCCGTCAGTGTGTCAGTGTTTGTTTAGCTGGCCCTGGCCCGGTTGGAAGAGGTAGGCCAGAGAGCAGTTCAGTTGGGCTCGGGCGCGGTACGCATAGTGTAAGCGCTAACCGCGTCCGAGCACGAAACAGATACTATTTTGTGTCTACTACTGTCATCATTACGACCGCAAACATATACTATTATTACCACCACACTACACTTTTCAAATAATTTAGTTCTATAAAGTATATTAATGGGTCTGGTTCTCTCCTTATTGATGAACAGGAATTGTAGTTTGCGAGTAAAGCTGCAAATTCTTTCACTAACGTTCGTATTCTTTCACTCTCTGTAATAACTCTCCGATACATACAAGTGAAAATCAATGAACGGCATAAATTAATTATTATTAATTATTAGGCAGAATATTAGAAAAAGTGATTTTCTCCGTTATCTCGTACATGACGTAAGCGTGTTTCGGCCGGAGTTTGAGTGCAGGCCAGCGGGGGTAATCGCGCTCAGGCTTGGTTCAAGGCAACTGTGCCTAGTGTGAGTACATCCTAAGTGTAAAGTTAAGCAGTTCTCTGTTAGACCTGGAGTGCCTCTTCAAATGCTATCTAAAATAGCTTCTTCCAGTGACACTCAATCATATTGGTAGGCAAAAAAGACAGTATGTCATCCGTGAACATGATTTGTGAAAACGACATTTCCCATCGTTCCACGCTCCGTAATTGCGTCATCGAGCGTCGCCTTTTTTATTGTTTTAAAAAATGCGACCTCTAGCGGCGAAAACTTACATATTGTGCCTTTAAGTTGATTTAACTTAATATTTTAAGGCAGCTGCTAAACTTAAGTTTTTAAGTTGAAACTGGTGAAAACTTTTTAGGTCAAAAAACTCCCATCTCATTTTTCCCTCAACTTCAAAAATCATTTCAAAATCATGCTACATCGCTGCAGAAGTACAGACTTAGTGTTTGCAAAGTGCACATGCAAATAAGGTCAAACACCCTTAACAAAAAAGGTAAAACAGCGATGTAGGGCGATTTTAAAGTTGAGGGAGAAAATGAGATGGGAGTTTTTCGACATATCCTAACAGTCTTGAGCCGAAATAAACAGTGTTCAGGCAGAGCAAGACAAGACCAGCATTTGAGGTTAAAAAGTATTTAAAAACTATATAAAAATCGAAAAATAACCAATCGTTTCACTCGATCCTCGGCTGGGATCGTTTACAACTGCATTTGGGATCGTTTGAAGCCGCATTTAAACTGCATTTTGGAAGTTCAAACTCGGGGCACCATAGAAGTCCACTATATGGAGAAATATTTTCCTCAAACGACTGAAGAAAGAAAGACATGAACATTTTGAATGACAAAGGAGTGAGTACATAATCTGTAAATGATTGTTTTGGAAGTTAATTTCTCCTTTAAAAGACCAGTCCACCCTTATTATCATGTCTAACCTTTATCCTATACAAAAAACATTGTTTTTTAAATCTGTAGTGTGTAGTTTCTTTTAGGAAACCAAGTAAGGAGTCCTCACTGAGGTCAAATGGATTCACTCACAGGTTAAAAAAAAAATCATTTTTAAGCATGTAACAAACCCAGACTACATGACCCATTTAAACTTGAAATGTACATCAATACTAGCCTGTAAGGCTTTTCTGTTGTAAACATTACTAGCTCAAAATTATTCTAAAATGATTAAAACAAAGCACTTTTTCTAGCTTTCGTTGCAAGCGGTTGCAGCACATCCTCTCTCAGTGTTACTAAAAAAAGTATTTCTGGATGGTGGCTTGCTTTTGTGAAATGCGTTGATAAATGTTTCTGCGATATGCCGCAAAGCGACTGTAAATGCATCATCAGTACACGTCCAACAGCTTGAATCTGATCCAACATAAATCAATATTTTCTATTTTTCATTGTGGTTTTAGATTATATCCTGAATTCTTCCCTTTTCTTCCTAATGCAAACATTACATAATCAAATAATCTACTATTATACAGTTAACTGGATATCATGTCGTTGAAGCGGTCTTGCTGACTCTGAAACCTCAAACAACAAACAAAAGCAGCTTTTTTTATACAGTATTTGTTCAGTGTTCGGATGATAAATGCATTGGGTTGAAACGTGATGGAGGAATGCCTCATGGGCAATGCCTACAGCGACAGTCCCTGGATGTGTGGATGGGACACATGGAGAAATAGATTGTAAGCCGGTGTATTTGTGGGCGGCAAAGATAAAGCTATATACCAAAGAACGGCTCAAAGAATGTAGATGAGCTTCAGTTGATGAAAACTTGATAAGGCGTACCGAAAGAGACCGAATAGTGTCATCGCGAAGGGGCATCTATAGTGTAGCGCGCAACATGCGGAATCAAATATATACAGTATATGTGTAAAAATATACAGAAATCTTTTTGGCCAGTGAGCTACATCAGCTTCAATTCAAAACTACACTCAGTAGAGTAGTTCTGGACAGTATAATATACTTATACTAATATACAAATACAGCAGATGTGATGAATCACTATTTACTCAAAGGATGTCATTAAAAAATATAAATATATTCTTGTTTCCAGAGAGGAAATCAGGCTTTGGGGGAAATTTGAAAAAGATGCATTGACTTTATTACGGCAGCAGTTTGTTATCAGGAAACTGTACCAGTAATACTTCTCAGGAAGTCAGTATTATTAAAGAAATGGCTCTTATCTTGAACACAAGAAAAATAACCTTAAATCTGCAACGTTCAGTAACATATCTGTGTATTTCACTCATGAAGATTTATGATAAATGGTATCAATAGTAGATACATGGCCAGATTTTCCTACACCTTCTTTAAGGTTAAAGTGACATTGTATCAAAAAATGAAAGAGAAAACATGGTAGATTAAGAAAACTGATTTGTGAATCAATACGTCTCTTAGGAATAACGCTTGGTGGACGCAATAACAGAAGCAGATAAAATGTCCCTTTGAGATTTCATAAAATGGCACTCAATTTTCTATCCAAGGGTAACCCAGAACACTTTTGAGGAAGTGTTACATGTACAGACTCCATCAGTTTCAACAGAGTTTGCCACAAAAGGTAGAGAAAACGAAGAACTTTGATGTTTGAAAGCTCTAGAAATTCCTGCAGATGGTCCAAAGTTGCAATCTGAACCCTTCAAATGGGCCTAGGAGTTCAGATGTACCTCACACAGATGCTCAGAAGTTCTGGAGTTCAGGTAGGTTCTTGTAGAGGTCCAAGGAGTCTGGGTTTGAGAAGGCCCCTCGTTGAGTGACGTCCTTACCTGCGATCACCTGCTTTACTGCAACTTCAACTTTCTTTCCGCTGATAGTGTACTGCAGGCAGAGGAAATGTAAAGTCAATCAGGTGGAAAAGTGCAGGAAAATAAAGCAAGTGAAGGAATGAACATCTAAATTGAGCTCACCGGGATGTCTTTGGTCTCCAGCATCAAGGCTGGTACGTGTCGGGCGGAGAGAGCTACTCTGATAGCGCTGCGGATCTTGCCCACTAGCTCTTGACTGAAGGTCTTATTAGGTCCCATCTTTAAGAACAGAATCACCCTCTCTTCTCCATCACCGTTGTACTGAGGGACACAAAGGCTGTCCGACACTTCCTCGAAGGCTTCCACTGGTTAAAGGGAGGGCAAAATGAAAGTCTTAAATGCACTTTCTGAATAAATATTGGTGTATGTGATTATATACAGTTGAAGTCAAAAGTTTACATACACCTTGCATAATCTGCAAAATGTTAATTATTTTAGCAAGATAAGAGGCAGGGTTTCTGCAGATATGAACAAGTTAAATTTAAGACTTTTTAAGACCTTTTTAATACCACCTTATATGAAATTTAAGACCTAAACCTGTAATGGAAATAGATATTATATTACATGCATATGTGATACTTAATGTTTAATGTAAAAAGTAAACAAAATTTCATGGCTGTCATAAATTAAATTTATTACTACGATATACAGTGAACTTTCCATATCAGCAGATACTATTCCACACAAAATATCCCCATAAAAGTACCACTAGAAATATCTGATGTAAAAAAAAAAATTCTGAAGCGATTTTTTTTTTTTACTTTTGAAATGTATGCGTACCTTTGAAATTTATTTTATGAATTTATCAATAAATTCTAAATGTCTGTTAGCAGTGAGATTACATAATTTACACTGCAAAATTAAAAGTGAGATTAATGTTTTAAATACATTTATTGATTTATAAATATATATATTAGAAATGTTATATAAATACTGCGATTCTGTCTGAAGACGCAGTAACTTCCACAGAGGGAAAAAAAATCTACAGTTGTTAGCAACTGGCCTTAGCCAAGCCCTATATTCAGTTTTTCCAAGCCCAGTATCGCTAAACTTGCACTTCCTCATAGCTAAAAAATTAAATCCATTTGATTTCTGCGAGAGAGACTCGCGCCAATAACAGAAAGCTGATTGGCTATTGCATGCTGGTCTCATTTGTAGTTTAAATTCAGCTAATTATATTTGAAATAGTGAAATAAAGAACTACAACACCACAGAAACAACAGAAAGAGAATTTAAATGAGCATTAGAGGTAGCGTTACATGGACATCGGAAAAATAAGACCTGTGTAAAATTATTTAAGACCTAGAACAGCTAATTTAAGACTTTTTAAGGCCTAAAATTTTGATTTTTAAATTTTAGACTTTTTAAGACTTTTTAAGACCCCGCGGAAACCCTGAGAGGGATCATACAAAATGTTATGCATGTTATTTTTTATTTATTACTGGCCTGAATAAGATATTTAACACAAAATATGTTCACATATTTGTTTTTTCAGCATTTTTGTGTATTTAAACCTATTCCAACAAAGACTGTATGATTTTGAGATCAATCTTTTCACACTGAGGACAACTAAGGGACTCATATGCAGCTATTACAAAAGGTTAAACTGCTCACTGATGCTTCAGAAAGAAACATGATACATTAAAGGGGGTGAAAACTTTTCAAATTTAAAGAGCAGGGTGAATTAAACTTATTTTGTCTTCTGGGAAACGTAAGTATTAGTAGCTTCTGAAGGGCAGTATTAAATTAAAAAAAATTAGGCAAAGTAAGAAAAATGTACACATCATTCTGTTCAAAAGTTTTCACCCCCAGCTCTTAATGCATCGTGTTTCCTTCTAAAGCATCAGTGAGTGTTTGAACCTGTTGTTGCAAATGCTACAGGTGAATTTCGCACAAATATTTAAAATTAGCTGATATGCATCCGATATTGACCGATCAATTACAAAAACAAATATACGCTACTGTTCAAAAACTAGTGGTCACGGTTTTTTTTTTTTGAAGAAATTAACACTTATTCAACAAGGACACATTCAATTGATTAAAAGTGACAGAAAATATTTTTAAACTGTTATTGTTACAAAAGATTTCTATTTCAAATATATGCTGTTCTATCAAACTTTCTCTTTATTAAAAAAATATCAGTCTCCACAACAATATTAACCAGTTTAAACCTTTTTAAATATTGATAATAAGTCAATGTTTCTTGAGCACAAAATCTATTAATGAAAATATTTCAAAATCTTACTGTTTAATGTATTTTGGATCAAATAAATTTGCTTTGGTGAGCATTAAAAAATACACTACAGGTCAAAAGTTTTTGGACAGTAAGGTTTTCAATGTTTTTTTTTTTTAAAGAAGTCTCTTCTGCTTACCAAGCCTGCATTTATTTGTTCCAAAGTACAGCAAAGACAGTAAAATGTTAAAATATTTTTACTATTTAAAATAACCGTTTTCTATTAGAATATATTTTAAAATGTAATTTATTCCTGTGATTTCATGCTGAATTTTTAGCATCATTACTCCAGTCACATGATCCTTCAGAAGTCATTCTAATATTCTGATTTGCTGGTGAAAAAAAAACATTTATTATTATTATTATCATGTTGAAAACAGTAGAATTTTTTCAGGTTTCTTTGATGAATAGAAAGTTTAAAAGAACAGCATTTGTCTGAAATAGAAATATTGTGTAACATTATAAATGTCCTTATCATCATTTTTAATCAATTTAAAGCATCTTTGCTAAATAAAAGTAGTTTTTTTTATAAATTCTGACTCCAAGCTTTTGGATGGTAGTGTATAATGTTACAAAAGCTTTTTATTGCAGATAAATGCTGATCTTTAAATTTTTCTATTTATCAAAAAAATCCTGATCTGTTTAAAATATTGATAATAAAAAAAAAATCTTGAAGGATCATGTGACAGTGAAGACTGGAGTAATGATGCTGATAATGTAGCTTTGATCACAGGAATAAACTACATTTTAAAATATATTAAATAGAAAGCAGTTATTTTAAATAGTAAAAATAATTCACAATATTACTGCTTTTGCTGTATTTTGGATCAAATAAAAGCAGGCTTGGAGAGCAGAAGAGACTTCTTTAAAAACATAAAAAAAAACTTTTGACTGGTAGGGTAAATTAAAAACGTACTGATTCCAAACTTTTAAACCTTTGAAATATTGCACCAATACATTGTATATTTTTAAAAAAGACTAAAACCACTTGAGAATTTAGGCTGTTCTAAACCAAACGCCAAACTAATCTACTTATTTCAACAGGGAAAAATGTGTCTGTCTTTATTTCTTACCAATGTTATAAATTTCTGAGCTCCCAAACCGAACACCATTAGGATTCAAGGTTCCATCACTGAAAACACAAACAGAACAAATAGCGTTTAACACAATCTAGGGGCATTACTTACCTCAGAGTATCATCATATAATAACACAGCAATATTCTAAGCGTAAACTATAGAAGATTATCAAAATCTGCAACACAACAAAGCAGAATAAAGCAAGACTTACCTTCTCCCCAGCATGACGACTCCTCCGGTTTTTGGATTTATCTTACAGTAATCGCCATGGGCCCAGACTCCTGAATGAGGAGATACACACAAGTAAATGCATTGAGAAGGATGAACAAATAGTTCAAGAAAAAAGCAGCTACTGCGTATCTTGACCGCTGGCGGCCTGAGAACGTTAATGAGGCTGAACTGTCCTGATTGGCCTTTTCCTACTTCTCCAAACTGACAGCAAGAAGGCTTCAAGGAGATTTTTCTTCTGCTAACAAAAGCTGGCAGGTTCTTTTTTTCCCTTTTCGCCCTCAGAAATCATTTAATCAATACAGCGGAAAACCTGCAGCCTCTTCTGAACAAACTGAAGCGGCATGTTTGTTTTCCAAATCAAAGGAATACTCGTTTGCTTTCTAAATCAGACAGAAAACACACTTCACTCTGACCACTTCACAATTTAAGAGCTCTGAAAGGTAGCAGAGAGCATCTGTGAGCCTCTATAGGCAAACAGCAATGAGTTTGAAGCAATGCGTTTTGGAATTACGCCTATAATGCCTTAAAGTGCTGCCTATGGAGGAAAGCTCACTAGATTTTGAAAGAGACCTAGGGTTGTGTCATATAAAGGGTTACCTGGGAAGGTAGAAAAGTAGGCTTTGTGGTATTTGCTGCCGTTCTCGTCATTCCAGAAATGAGTGGGCTGGCACGGGATGGGCTTCAAACACACCAGCTCCCCACTCTCGCCCCAAACAGGCTTACCTAAAATACACAAAACACAACAGGTTTGTGGACTTATGGCATGGATGAACTTTTTATGATGGATGTACCTTAATGGACTTTAAAATATCAACAGCCATTCACTGCCATTATAAAGACTGGAAGAGCCAGAACATTTTTTAATATAACTCCAACTGTATTCGACTGAAAGAAGAAAATCGTATACACCTAGGATGGCTTGAGTGTGAGTAAATAATGGGGTAATTTTCATTTTTTGATAAACTATTACCTTAATTTGGAATTCTTTTGCCAGCTTTTTTAGGTTCCTAGCATTATTATAGATGATATTGTAAATATATAGGCTTTCAATAAAATATATAAAATAAATCTGCACTACAGTTCAAAAGCTTGCAGTTAGTGAGATTTTTTAGTTTAGTGAGTTTTCTAATGATTTTGTGAAACAGTAATATTGTGAAAATTTATTACAATTTAAAACAAATGACTTTTTAATGCATTTTTACTTTCTTTTTTAAAATAGTTTTGGATCTGAAATCTGGTTTGAATATATTCACATATGAAATAGTTAAATACATACATGGTCTCAAAAGTTTTTTTTTTAAGACATTCAATTTATCAAACCAGATTTCAGATCCAAAAATATTAAAAAAAGAAGGTAAAAATGTGTAAAAGGTAAAAATAACAGTTTTAAAAAAGAAAGAAAGAAAGAAAGAAAGAAAGAAAGAAAGAAAGGAATGACGAAATTAAGTATGACATTAATCAAGTAAAAAGAAATTTAAAAACAAAGATGTTAAAAAGGAGACAAAGATGAAGAAAGAAAAAAAAGTGTTAAAATGCAGAAAAGTAAGTAAGTAAGTAATGGAAGTAAATGGAAGAAGAAAAGAGAGGGAAAAAAGCAGATAACTGAAGAAATAAAGGAAAATAAATAAAATAAAATAAAATAAAACCATGTCTTGACAGAGATAAACATGAGCTAACTCACCTTCGAAGTTCCAGGACTCCACGGCCATGCCTAGATTTCGGGCCTGAATTTCCCCTCTGTAAACAGGCACCGTCATGTTCTGACCCATGAAGCATGAAATGATGTCTGTGCCACCTGAGAAAATATTAAAGACATTAATATGCAGTTTTTCAAGATGATAAAAATCTTTGAGGCAAGAAAATCTCACAGGTTTGAGTTTCCGAAAATCTTCAGAAAGACAGAAACACATAAAAAGTTTACTTTTTTAGTAAACGTAGTTTACTTTTTGGGAACTAATGGAATGCTTTCATTAATGCAAACTTGCTGGCATAATTTGCTGATAGCTTTGTTCTCCTGTCTCCATTTATATGGAACACAGTTTCTATACTGCAGCTCTTCCCTATTGATTTGTTTACCAGACACAATAAAAGCAAAAGGAATAAGCTGAACAAAGGTACTCAAATATCTATTCGGCCCAAAAATCTCAGGCCCTTTTTCCAGAATGAAACTGGCTTGCACGATACTTCTCTGCAAATATAATGCTTGTTCTGTAACCACATCACACCTCAAACAATCATTCTGATGGTGGAGAAAAGGCCTAAATTAATATACAAACAGAAAACTGCCCTGAAAGTCACTTTATGATTTTTTTTCTAATAAAATCAGTTAACTAAAGATGCTTTTGATTATTAAAAATACACAGTCAAGCCCAAAATTATTCATACCCCTGCCAAATTCTGACTTAAAGACAGGCTTCTCCCAAAAGATAATAAGGCGATGTACAAGAGGCATCATTGTGGAAAAAAATATTTCTCAGCTTTTATTTACATTTGAACAAAAAGTGGCATGTCCAAAATTATTCATACCCTTTGCAAACTGTCACAGTCTATGGGAAAATCCAAGTTCTATACCATTCCAAATAGTCCAAGCTGTTCTAAAGCATCCTAATTACCCTGATTCATTGGGAACAGCTGTTTTAATCAACTCAAGTTGAAAAACAGAAGCTCTCTGCTGTTGGTTTGTGGAGTCATGGCTAAGGCAAAGGAGATCACTGAGGACCTGCAGCTGCGCATTGTGGCTGCTCACAAGTCAGGAAAGGGCTATAAGACCATATCTAAATGTTTTGAAGTTCCAGTGGCTACAGTGCAAAGAATTATTGAAAAATACAAGACGTTCCGCACTGTGAAAAATCTCAGAGGATGTGGTCGGAAGCCAAAAGTGACACCTGTGCTGGCCAGGAGGATAGTGAGAGAGGTAAAAAAAAGAATCCAAGGATCACCATCAAGGCCATCCTGATCAATCTGGGCTCTGCTGGTGGCAACATCTCAAGGCAGACAGTCCTACGGACACTGCACACCGCTGGTTTCCACAGAAGCAGACCAAGGAGGACACCACTTCTCCAGAAAAGGCACACAAAAGCCCACTTGGCCTTTGCAAATGCTCATCAGGACAAAGAAGACTTTTGGTCTTCTGTTTTATGGCCAGATGAAACAAAAATTTAATTGTTTTGCCACAATGATGTAGCCTTCATTTGGCATAAAAAAAAAAGGAGAAGCCTTCAACCCTAAGAACACCATCCCCACTGTCAAACATGGTGGTGGAAACTGGAAACATAATGTTTTGGGGGTGTTTTTCAGCCGGTGGACCAGGGAACCTAATCACAGTAAACGGCACCATGAAAAAGGAGCAATTCTCAACAACAACATCAGGCAGTCTGCAGAGAAACTTGGCCTTGGGCACCAGTGAACATTTCAGCACGACAACGACCCAAAACCCAGCAAAAGTGGTGAAGAAATGGTTAGCAGAAAAAAAAACATTAATGTTTTGCAGTGGCCCAGCCAGAGTCCTGACTTAAATCCAATTGAGAATCTGTGGAGGGAGCTAGGAGCAAGGAGACCCTCCAACCTGAAAGAGTTGGAGCTCATCGCTAAAGATGAATGGGCAAAAATACCAGTGGAGACATGCAAAAAGCTGGTCAGCAGTTATAGGAAGTGTTTGATTGCTGTAACAGCCAATAAAGGATTTTCTATTGATTATTGAGAAGGGTATGAATAATTGAATCAAATGTAAATCAAAGTTTATATATGTATAGTTTTTGTTAAACTTTTAATAATTAGCTGTTTAATTGTGCAAGTTTCATGATTTCAAATCATTTGAAATAATTTGATTAATATTTTATTAATTAATTAAATTAGAGTCTAGAAAAATTTAATCAGAAACAACAACAACAAAAACCTAAATCCAGAAAAATTAAAACAAATAAAATAAAATGGAATTTGGGGAAAATAAAGCAGATTATAGGGCACAAACTGGCCTTAAATGTGTGGTTTTTAATTAGCTTGCTTGGCAAGATCCTACTCAAACATTAGCTTATCCATGACAGAAGTTTACACTGATGCACAATATAGTACCCCCTGTGGCAATGATAAGAAATGCAATGGGTACTTGCGTTACCAACACATTTTGAACCCAAACACCACACAAACTTAAGCTTACGCAGTTAGAAGCATGTGAATTCTTGTACTTCAACAGAATAAAATAAGGCCTATATTTAATGAGTCACCCAATATAAAGCCTGAACCTACAACACGTGTGAGCAGCTCAGATGCTCAGTCATTATAATGCCAGCACAGAGAATTGTGGAAAGAAAGAGAGAAAGAGAGAGAGAGGGAAAAATAGAGACAGATATCTGATATTGTAACCCAAAAGAAATAGCAAGACAATCAATATTTCAAAATAATGAGGTTTTGTGGAGAAAAACAGGGAGAGGTGGTGTCAGACAGAGGAGGGTGTAAATAAAAATAGGTCTCGGTAATTGACAAATGTAATGGATGTAAAGTCAGATTACAAAAAGAGACAGAAAACAAGAGAGGAACAAAAAAGGCAAAAGAGAAAAAGGTTGCTGGGACAATAGATATATGTGTGTTTATGTGTGTATGTGACAGATGGTAGGCGATATTGGGGGGTCTATTGGATTCAGGTGATTCTGGGTGGCTGAAAGTGTTAAAGTTTCCTGCCAGCTGCCCCTCTGCGCTCAGGAGTCTGGCTGGCACAGTAACATGAGCGGCGGGAAACAAGCCCTGTCACATATGCTCTGCTTGACATTGGGGTCAAGGTCAAATCTGCCTCGGGTTGGCAGAGGTCACATTATCTGAGGGGAGGCGGACGCAGCGCTGATCCCGGACAAAGCGGTTTCTCAGTATTTCAGAGGGCCAGCAGGCTATCTGAGCTCAGAGCTGAAGACAAGCATCGTGTATCTGCGCTGCTGTTTTCCAGCAGACGTCTTTAGGTAGCCTGACATTTCAAAAACCTCTGGAGTCAAGAAACATCACTCAAAGCCTTTTTCTGAAAGGCTCATGTGCTCCGCAAATGTGTCAGAATTCAATGAGATTGCTGTCATGGTATCAAATGTGAGTCAAATGGCAAATCAAAAAGCCTTCATGGTGGACATATGCAAAAATGTTTTCAGAACGGATCAAAATCTGATTTAAGACAATTAGATTAAATTGTCTAGATTCACATTCTGATAATTAGTAGTACCATAGTAAATTCCAATAATACTAAAGTATAAAGTATACTAAAGTATAATATAAAGTATAAAGTATAATATAAATGAGAAAAGACAAAAAAAATCTATGTAAAAATATCATAGCTGCAACTAATTGTAAATACAACACTGACTCATCAGTATCAAAGACCGGAACTATCCATGTTATATTATATAATGTCAACGTAATATAATAAATGAGCATGTGACTTACTTTTTCTCTTTGCAATAGTTCATGCAGGAACAAGCACTGCACATGAGAAGTTAAATAACAAACGGTTCTGAAAGGTTCAATCTGAATAACATGACTGTAGCAGGCTGCCGCTGACCTGCCATGAGAGCAAAGCTCATCTGGTGAAACCGCAGGGAGAAACTGGGCACAGGTGGTGTGTGAGAGAGACATGCTGCGAGACCCCAGTCACAAACACACACACATGCACACTAAATCAGCAGTCCACCACAGCTGTTAACGCTGATGCTAATTTGTTTCCGCAGGGCCCTGCAGGCATGAGATCACACTGCGACACACACATACATACACACACCGTACTATCAAGAAGAGCTGGAGCACTGATGATTGGAGGAAAGCTGAAGAGTGGGCTGATCAGAATAGAACAGTAGAATAAAGAATGAAAGAGAGAGAGAGAGCGAGAGAGAGAGAGAGAGAGATGAAAGAAAGAAAGAAAAAAAGAAATAGAAAGAAATGAAAATTTAAAAAAAAACAAGAATGATAAAAAAGTAAAAATTCAGAAAAATGGAAAAAAGAAAAAGAATGACATGAATAAAAGAAAAAAAAAGAAAATGTAAAAAAAGATGATAAAAGAGAGACAAAGAAATGAGGAAAGAAAAAGAAAGTAAAAATTCAGAAAAAAGGGGGGGGGGAAATAAAATTTTGAAAAGAAAGAGAGAAAGAAATGAGAGAAAAGGATGAGGAAAAAAAATGTAAAAACAAAAACTAAAAAAGTGAAAAACTAAATTTAAAAAAGTAAAAGTGAAAATGTAGAAAAACTGAAAAATAATATTAAAAAAGGAAAAAAGAAAGACTGAAAAAGAACAAATAAAGAAAGACAATAAACCATACTTTACAAAATAAGAAAAAAAATAAAAATTCAGAAAAAGGGAAAAAAAAATTTTTTACAAAAGAAAGGAATAAAGTAAAAAAAAACAAAGATGATGAAAAAGAGACAAAAATGAGGGGGGAAATAAAAAAGGAAGTAAAAAGGGAAAAAAGGAAAGAAAAAAAGGAAAAAAACTAAAATTTTAAAAAGATAATAAGATGATAAAAGAGACAAAGATGAGGAAAGAAAAAAAGTAAAAATGCAGAAAAAGGGAAAAAATATATTTTAAAAAAGAAAAAGAATGAAAGAAAGGATGAAGGAAGGAAAGGAATGAAGTAAAAATAAAATAATAAAGATGAGGAAAGAAAAAATAACTTTTAAAAAGAAAAATGAAATGAATAAAGTAAAATGAAAATGTAAAAATAAGGTGATAAAAGAGAGACAAAGATGAGGAAAGAAAAAAATTAAAATGCAGAAAAAGGGGAAAAATAAAAAGTAAAAAAGAAAAATTAAAAAAAAAAATTACAAAGATGAAAAAAAGAAAGAAGTGATAAAAGATAAAGATAATGAAAGAAATTATAAAAGATAAAGATGAGGAAAGAAAAAAAGTACAAATTCATAAAAAGGGAAAAAAATAATTTTAAAAAGAAAGAAAGAAATGAATAAAGCAAAAAGATGTTAAAAGAGAGACAAAGATGAGGAAAGAAAAAAAACGTAAAAATGCTGAAAAGGGGGGAATTTTTTGTTTTAAAGAAACCCACCTGATATGGATCCCAGGAGCACATTGTTCTTAATACAGCTGTACACATACTCATAGCTTTGAGGCTTCAATGGAGATCCTGTTGAAAGGAGTGTGTGGAGGGTCTGCAGGTTGTGTGTGTTTGCTGCAAATGACCAAGAAATGAAAAAAAAAAAAAAAAAAAAAAACTATTAGTTAAAAATGCATTTAGAAATACTACAGCTTGCAAGACCTAAAAAAAGGATCAACAATAATGGCCACATACATTTATATAATCTCCCAACATTTCCACTCTGTAACTAACATTCAATGCTTTATGAATGCCAGTTCAAGTCGTCTTGGTGTGTTTGAGGATTAGAGGATTTATTAGTTTTGCATGCTTTTTTGTTTTGCAATAACCATTGCATGAATTTAATTACAACCCTTTTGACACTATTTTTCAAATTAAAATGAAAAAATGCCAACCACATTTTGATATGCCCCAAATTTTACAATATTTTACAAACAGTCCTGGAATGTAACGCTCAGCTGTCTGTCTATAGTCTGGTGGCAGATGGGTATAGCTTACAGTGATCAGAATTATGAACTGTGTTAAACACTGCTAAAATGTATGCAGGCAACATGCCAAGCCACCAGTCTGGGGTCCCGTGTAGAGAGGGTCTCTCGCCCCGGTTATCAGAGCCAGTGCCACACCCCACAGGCTAACAGGTGTCGCTCTGAAATGTCAAGCAGCCAAAGGGCGCAGCAGAAGGCCAGGAAGCACGTCTCTGACCCCCAACACACAATCCACTGAACCACACACACACACATGCAAAACAAATGAATCCCCCAACTCTTCAAATACCTCCAACACACCAAGAGCTTCAGATTCATTGAATATGAATTTTGTTCTTCTGTTGAACACAAAAGAATATATTTTGGTAACCAAACAGTTGTTGATTGCCACACAGCATGGAAAAAAATACTATGGAAGTCAATGGCTACCAACAACTGTTTGGTTACCCACATTCTTCAAAATAACTCATTTGATTTAATGTGACTGAATATTGATTTAATTTAATTTGCACAGCATCAGTTACGTCCAAGGTGGTAGGGTTTGGCTGGGTAGCACTGGAACAACAACATCTTTTTCCATTGATGGACAGTCTTAAGTAGCTGTATATCCTGACCAAACAGGGTCGATTTTCATTTCAAGCCGTTTTTTAATCCCTGCATGGAAAACCACAGGTGCTCATAAAAGCGTCTCCTCATCACAGGAGTTCCTGCAGTACCTCTTTATTTAAAAAAAAAAAAAAAAAGACCACTAATTCGATCGCTCTCATGGTAGTCGTTATGCATAAACTCCATCTTCCACTGTAAATTGCATTTTAATTCACTTTCAGTTTGTCTCATTATTGTTGAATATTCACAAGCACGCACACACACACACGGTTTAGTGAATGAGTCAGTGGCATCTAGAGACTGCTGGGAAAGTAACGAAATTAAAGTGTACTAGGGATGTCAAAAGACAGTACTTTAGAAGCTAATTGAAGCTAAAAAAAAGCATAAATATACATTTATTATTCTTTATACAGTATCGGAAGTGCTAAGTACAGACCCAGTTTGGTCCACATGCCTCGCAGATGCACATGAATAGTCAAACGTGCAGCAAAGTGCTTGCTGACAAGGTAAACAGAGTAGATTTGTAAACAAGCAAGAAAAAAAATTAACAAAACATTAGGCTTTGCAAATAATGCAAATTTGCAAATGTGTAAATATATAATAGGCTTGCCACTGTCTAT
The DNA here is from genome assembly GCF_049309525.1 of Garra rufa. Lineage (NCBI taxonomy): Eukaryota > Metazoa > Chordata > Actinopteri > Cypriniformes > Cyprinidae > Garra > Garra rufa. The sequence continues at coordinate 43,988,059 of NC_133365.1, read as the reverse complement.
TATGTCATTAAAATGAATTAATAACTGTGGGAAATTAATTTCAAATTTTGAAGCAAATTTCATTTTGATAACATTAACATTTGACTCCTAAAGAAAAAACAGTGATCAACAACAATTGTTTTTGAAGTGTTATCAAAACTGATATTAAGAAATATGAACCACCACTGGTATTGGTACTGACTACTGTAATATAGCATAGTGACTACACTATTATGAAAGAAACAGTGAAGAAACGTAAGACAGAAGGATTGTAATTTAATGCAGCTCACCAGGTTTCAGATTCCTCTCCTCCAGCACAGCAAGCCATTTTGCTCCAGTCCCAAAAATCGTGATTCTGTCAGCAAACAATAAAACAAATGGACAAAAATGGATGTTACCAATTAGGTGTACATTTTAAAATTTTAGATTTTTTTTGTTTTTAAAGTCGTCTCCTCTGCTCACCAAGCCTGGATTTATTTGATCCAAAGTACAGGAAAAACAGTACATTTTTGAAATACTTTTACTATTTAAAAAAGTTTTCTATATGGATATATTTTAAAATGTAACTTATTCCTGTGATCAAAGCTAAAATTTCAGCATCATTACGCCAGTCTTTAATGTCACATGATCCTTCAGAAATCATTATAATATGCTGATGATTTGCTGTTCAAAAAACATTTTTTATTATTGTCATCAACATTTAAAACAGTTGAGCCCTTTTTTTCAGGATTTTTTGATGAATAGAAAGATCCAACAATCAGCATTTATCTGAAATAAAAAGCTTTTGTAACATCATAAACTATACAATTCAAAAGCTTGGAATCAGTTTATATACACATTTTTTTTTTTGGAGGGGGGGGATTCTAGAAGTAAATACTTTTATTTAGCAAGGATGCTTTAAATTGTTCAAAAGTGATGATAAAGACATAATACTACAAAAGATATCTATTTCAGGTAAATGCTGTTCTTATGAACTTTCTATTCATCAAAAAAACCCTGAAAAATTATACTCAACATGATAATAATAAATGTTTTTGAGCAGCTAATCAGAATATTAGAATGATTTCTGAAGGATCATGTGACTGGAGTAATGATGCTAAAAAATCAGCTTTTAAGTCACAGGAATAAATTACGTTTTAAAATACATTCAAATAGAAAACAGTTATTTTAAATAGTAAAAATGTGTCAAAATTAGTTTTTGCTGTATTTTGGATCAAATAAATGCAGGTTTGGTGAACAGAAGATACTACTTCTTTAAAAACTTTTGACTGGTAGTGTATAAAAACAAAATAGCTTTCTTAAAATAAAGCACAGGTACAATAAAGGGCAGCATCCTCAGAAACCTGAGGTATGCACACCCCTCCTTGGGAATCACTGCACTAGGCCACGTCTCCAAGAAATACGAAAACTTAATTTCCACAGCACTTTAGATTTCCACGCTTCCACTACAAAAAAAAGCAGAACACTTTCAGTGTCAATGAGGTGGAATTGATCTAAAAGGCCTGTTGACCTGCAGAGGCCTCAGTCAGCCATCTCTTGATGGAATCACTCGCGGTCAGAAATAAGGGGGCGGGGGTCACGACAGTGCAATATCTGAAGAGCACAGACAAGCTTAAATGCTGTCAACACGGTTGTGTTAGCGTAATCTCCATTTGTCTAAGCAGTGTGCTTCCAGCAAATTTACAGTAAAGCAGTACTTTCTACTATACAGCCCATTCCTAAATACAACTGGAACAGAGCTGCGACTGCAAGAAATTATCCTAATGGTGAAAACAGAATTTTTGTGTCCTCTAATGTTCGCACTACATAGCTTAGAAATTGACAGCATATTGACAACACAACCATGAGAACATCAATAGGACAGTTTACACAAAAATGAAAAGTCTGTCATTATTTCCTCACCCTTATGTCATTTAAAAACCCGTAAGACCTTTGTTCATCTTCCAAACACAAATTAAGATTTTTTTTTATTATTAATTTCTGACCCTGCATAAACAGCAATGCAACTGACATGTTCAAGGCCCAGAAAGGTAGTAAGGATATACTTTTTGCGTGCAAAGAAAACAAAAATAACCACTTTATTCAACAAGTTCTTCTCTTCTGTGTCAGTCTTCACCACACATCAATGCAGGGTCAGAAAGCTCTCGGATTTAATCAAAAACACCTTGTGTTCCGAATATGAACAGGTTTGGAACGACATGAGGGCAAGTACTTTATTACAGAATTTTCATTTTTGGGTGAACTATCCCTTTAATATAAAAACACAATCTGCACATCATTGCCTCTTAAGCATAGACCAACTACTCATTTTACATTCAGAGTTAACCAATTACAGGAAATTTGTTGAGAACTCCTCTAAACTCCTTTGTCTTTGTCTGTTTTTTGTGTCCAAAAAGAGACGTGCCCTATGTGGATAGGTGCCATGACAACGTCCTGCTTGTGATTGGTGGCAGCTGGCAAGGCCTGGTTAGTAATGGGTCGTTTAGGATGTTGGAAGAGAATTGTATATGAAATGAAATGGAACGTGATTTCACAAGCAAGATATCAGTAAGGGAAACAAAAAATGGGAAAACTCGCCAGTGCCAATCTAATGATATGACCAACCACTGATCTTCCTTCCGTTTATAGCATCATGGACCTCTGATTTACTGCACAATCTATCCATAGAATTTATCACAGGGTTCTTCATTTTTTCCTAATGTTAAAGAAGTGAAGCTGCTCTAAATATTCAGACAGCTCATTTCGTACAAGCCACATAATTTTGTCCCCATCTGCGCATGGAAAATTACAACTGGCAAATGAGACAAGCAAGTTTGGCCTATAGAAGTAAAATCTCAAGCAAATACAATTGATTTAGACTTCCATTACAATGCATGGGTGTATACCAGATCGTAACCTAATGTTGACTAGATACTTATTGATGAAAAGATCTGGGTTTATAACAAACATGTTGGAAGTTTAGGAGGCAGATCCATCAGCTATCACCAATGAAGAATTGAGAAACGGCACTCAGATCCAGGGTTCTCCTAGGCTAACTCAAGATGGCAAATGTTTGCAAAAAGTCATGGAAAGTTCCAATGACCCCAAATGTGTAGTGATACATAAATATTGTTATTTGGATTGTAATAAGCTCATTCTTGACGTTAAAATCAGCTCAATTCAATTCATATCCCGGACGAGCCCCCAGATATGTTAAAGGATTACTCTACTTCCAAAATAAAAATTTCCTGATAATTTACCCATACCTATGTAACCCAAGATGTTCATGCCTTTCGGTCTTCAGTTGCAAAGAAATTAAGTTTTTTGAGAAAAACATTACCAGATTTTTCTCCATGTAGTTGACTTCATTGGTGCTCAAAGGATTGAAGGTTAAAAATGCAGTTTCAGTGCCGCTTCAAAAGGCTTGAGAAATAAGGGTCTTGTCTAGTGAAACAATTTTTTTTTTAAATGTACAATTTATATACTTTTTTTAACTTCAAATGCTAGTATTGTCTAACTCTGCGATGTGCATGCATACTCTTTGCACTTCAGTTCAATACAGGGTATGTTGAAAAACTCCCATCTCATTTTCTCCTCCAACTTAAAAGATGTCCTACATCGCTGCAGATGTACCGACCTAGTGTTTACAAAGTGAATGTGCAAAGAAGGTGAAAAGGTGAACATTTTTTGACATACCCTAACCATGTTGAACCAGAGTACACATGTGCATCGCAGAGCTAGACAAGATGAGCATTTGAGGTTAAAAAGTTTATAAATTGCAATTTTTTTTTTAAGAAAATGACTGAATATTTTGCTAGATAAGACCCCTATTCCTCTGCTGGGATGGTTTGAAACTGAATAGAAACTAAATTTTTAACCTTCAATCCACTGAGCACCATTGAAGTCTACTATATGGAGAAAATCCTGGAATGTTTTCCTCAAAAACGTACTTTCTTTGCGAAAGAAGAAAGAAAGACATGAATATCTTGGACAACATGGGGGTGAGTAAATTATCAGGCAATTTTCATTCTGGAAGTTGAGTAATCCTTTAAAGCCTAGCTTAATAATAAATATCAGTGTCCAATCAGGCTCTTGGAGGGCCACGTTTCACCAGAATTTAGCACAAGCCTAAACCAACTAATCAAGATCTTCCAGACAGGTGTGCTAGAGTTAAACTTGACAGCAATTCCCTACAGAAGCAATAAATGTACTACTCGTGCAGTTAAGGAAACAAACAACTAAAATAATTCAGAAAATGAAATACCTACATTATTTAATTTGTGTCAACAAACCTAGGTATCTCTAGCAACCTAAGATAAGATTCAATGAATGCAACACTCTGGATTGAATTTAAAACTGATTGTGCGTTTCTCCCAGACTATGGGGAACACATTGTGTCCATTGTCTTACACTTCAACACAATCCATTCTTAGACTGTCTCATAAAAGACCAAAAACAGGAGCTATTTTTCCCTCAATAACGACAATATGGGACAAAGAAAGTGTTGCCTACCATGACCAAGTTTCACAATGGCCCTTTGTTCAGAATAGGATTCCCTTATGCATTTTCCTTCATCTACATGGACACCCCATCTGCCTTCTGATTGAATATTGATCAATTGTAAACATTAAACACAATTAACCTGAAAGGGGAGCAGCACAAGATAAAAGCTAATCCAGGATCAGTATATTCGTATGTCCAAACATAGAAGGACAACAGAGAGAGAAAGAGATACCATGTTTTATTCATCACATAGTGGACACCGGGGAGAGTTCTACCTTGCCTGGAGAACAGAGGTAGATGGGATGATTCAGTCTCAAGTTATGAACTTTGTCTCTATTTGTGGCACAAAGGCAAATGTCTACAAATTTGGACAGCATGATCAAATAAAGCCAAGTACACAGAAATGTTTCCCTGCATACTCCACACAACTGATCGCAGATCTTGACTGAAGTGATGATCCCAGAATATATTCCCTCACAAACTTACTTAAAAAGCAACATGAGAATTGTTTTTTGACAACGCAAACAGCCAAAAAAAGGATAAGCTTGCGATTGTTTTATACAGAATTGCACAGAACAGAAAAACTAAGAAAAAGAGCTGAAAAATATAGATGAAACAAGTGGTATTTTTCTCTTTATTTTTGCTCCAGTTTCCCAATGCCTTTCTCACTCACAGCTTCATTGGCTGTTGCTCTTTACTGCCCTCTTGCTTGTCAGGTTAGTGAACACGGTTAAAGACTAAATTGGATATATTTCAAAGTCTGAAACATGCTTTAAATGTGTTGTAGCACCTAAGACCAGTGTCTCAAGAGTGCTGTCAATGGGTATGAACTACTATCTGCAATATTTGGATGCAGACTAAAAGATCAAAAGCAACAAGGTTAAACTAAATCAGTTAGTATTACCTAAAAGTGGCCCAGTTTGATGTTTAAAAGGATGGAAAACAAGATATTCTTGCTCTTTTGAAATAAAAAACAAGTTGCCATGCAAACATCCTCCTAGTCTAATAATAAAAAGGTTCAGACAGAAGTTTGAATGCTGGAAGTTTCTAAAGTCGTGATAAAATGGAAGCAGCACAAAATCTTCTGCATTGTGACAAACATTTGAATTTAACAGATTATCAAAAAGAAAAAAATGTCACTTTATCAATTGTTGACTGAGATTAAGAGGTAAAAGGTTGTGGGTTTGATATACACTGAATGATACTGTATTAACTAATATAAAAGACTAAAAGTACCGTCTTCTTTTCATTATTTCAATAAACTCTAAATAAACTCTGAAACTGCCCAGGGAAATAACTTAATTGGTGTCAGCGACAGATTTCTAACTTAAAGCTAAACTCACAAAGACAGAAATACAGAGACTCTCAGATACAACTCAGAGCTGCCTTTTAAAATTAGGATTGTTAAATTTAATAACTATATAATGTAATGTGATTAAAAACAACAGTTTAAGCATGCCCTCTGACCCATATGTAAATTCCACATTAGGAATATTCCTACCATTGGAGCAATTCAAGCTTGAAATCAACTGCTACTAAAGGCAACACGCCTCGCCAAATCACATTTACCGAGAGCAGACGCTCAAAAACAGTTCACACAGGATGCATTCTTGCGTTTAAAATAGCAATACAGAGTGCAACTGCATGGAACTGAACGCAGGGGTTTTTACATTTTTTTTTAAATGAGAAATGGCAAAAAGTACAGAATAAATGCTAGAATGCATCATGTGTGCACTTCACTTCAGACAGAGTGTCAAACTCAGTTGCAAAATGAATTGTTGTCGACATTAAACTGTGATAGGCTTAAATTCAATTATTTTGAAAAAAAAAAAAGTCATCTATTGCTTTACTCATTTGCCACCAGTGTTGGGCATGTTACTTTAAAAAAGTAATTAGTTATAGTTACTAGTTACTTCTCACAAATAGTAATTGAGTTAGTAACTCATTATTACATCGTTATCAAAAGTCACTAATTACCAGGGAAAGTAACAAAAAAAATCCTCAAATATGCCAACTTAGCTTAACTTGGATGCCCCCAATATTAAATATGGTACTTGAATAAAACATTCTACACTAATCTACACTATTTAAATGTTGATGTGGGACAATGTGAGAGATGCCTTCCAGGGGCTAAATATCATGTTATTTGGGGTCGCTTCAATCTGAGGACATGAAAAACATCCCACGGCAACATTGTTAAACCCTCTGGGTTCGAAGACTTTTCCAGTTTTTTCTTGATGACTGTGAAAAGACCTTAAAATACCACAAAGGGTCTTCTTTTATTGTGTATAGTCATAATAGGAAAACAATGTGCTTTTGTAAAATAAATCAAATAAACTGTGCACGCTCCGCCGTCTCGGTCTTTGCCACATCTCTTCACAGACACATGAATAAAACAACCTAAATTTCCGCAAATGCATGCCTCACAGACATGAGAAAACACGTTGAAAACAAATATTCTCTGATAAAAGTAATCCATATGAAACCAATGCGAGCTCCAGTTTTTCCAGTCTAAACTCATACCTAATGTAATCACGCCTACAAGAAGCACTGCTTTTCAAATTTGAAATCCACGTGAGATGCGAGGACATGTAGGTAAACAAGATTTACGTAAAAGATTAATCTCGGCTACTTTTCGTTTCTGGAAGAAGACGCGCTAAGAGGAATAAGCCAGAATTTACCTCAGAAGAAGAACGTAATGACGCATATCTTGAAATTTACTCTTCATTTAGGGGCTTTTAGCAATTAATATAATTAAATAAGATTTCATGTACACTTCCATTCAAAAGTCAGGGTTGATTGGTTGATATGTTTTTTTTTTTTTTTAGTCTCTTATGCTTATAAGGTTGCATTTATTAGATCAAAGATCAAATAAAACAGCAATAACGTAACATTGCAACTGTAAAACTATTTTTTTATTTAAAGCTGAATTTTTTGAACAGCCATTACTCATCAGTGCCACCTTCAGAAACCAATCTAATATGCTGATTTGCTGCTCAAGAATTATTTCTTATTATTAAAGCTGAAAACAGTTGTGATGCTTAATATTTTTCAAAACTGAATGTCTTTATTGCCACTTTTGTTCATTTTAATGCATCCTTGCGGATTAAAACTATTACTTTCTTAAAAAACTAAATCTTATCGACCCCAAACTTTTGAAGGGTAGTGTAATTAATTATATTAATTTGTAAGTAATTCATTATAAATTATTTTTAATTGACAGTCAACCCTAACCCTCATTAAAAATTATTATGTCTCTGAAGTGATTCAAGCAGCACAAATGGGTCTGGTGAGTAATGAAAATGTGTGTTTTTGGCTTTCCCAAAGCTGCTGCAAAAATGTCTCTATTTTCTTTCTCTTGGGAAGAGGCAAGACAATGAGAGTTAAGAATAGAGGCTTTCACCAGTAGCCAAGGGAGCTGAAAATGAGCACACATACACACACATATACACACACATAAAGTGTGATCAAAAGGAACTCCAGTGTCTGTTGCACTTCGATCATTTCTGATCAATAACAGGTAAACTCTGAAAGGAACTCGATGCCACATTAGAGGTGGCCAATTAGACCCATCTCTTTAAATCAGGTTGCCGTGGTGATGTGGTGTCATTTGTACAAAGGGCACAGCAGATGCTGGTGATAAGCACTGCCACACCTCAGCCAATTACAGCACGGGCATGAGGGGGAGCGACTGAAGCTCCTGACTGTGACACCTTCATTATAGAGTGTCTCTAACACACACAGACTTACTTACCCCAGACGGTCTACAAGGTCCCAGAGCACATTGGCGGTGGGAACAAGAGGGGAGCCATCGTACAGGACCACAGAAGCCCCAACGGCTAAAGAAGTCATCAGCCAGTTCCACATCATCCAGCCCGTCTGAAGATAAAAAAGAAAGATCTACTTTTAGACTGGGTCAGAGAATACATTTTTGACCAGATTGGGTAAACACTAGGGATGTAAACGATAGTAAAATCTCATGATGCGATAATATCTTGATATGAAGTCCACAATACGATACTTTAAAATAAAAGACAAATAAAGACTTGCAAAGAATTACAATTTTGTACATTTTAAAGTTAAATTATTCTAATCTAATGCACTTTGAGAGTTCAAAATTAAGAGCTCCAACCCATGTTTTTAACTAAGAAAACAGTGGGAAAAAAAGTCAGTGGAAAAAAAAGTTAATTGACTTTTTGAACTTTAAAGGAACTTTGTTTACTTTTGTTGACTCTACCTTTATTCGTGTGCACTAACAATAACGAAACGTTGCGCTTTTGTAAAATAATGAAAGTAAACTGGATGCGCTTTCTGGCATCTCAATCTCTGTAAACTTGAACACGAAACTTCAACACGAAACTTCAAAACTCTGTGTATACTTGCCTTACTGATATGAAAAATATATATAGAGAATGAAATGTCTACTTTTAAATAAACCAATTCAAACAGAAAACAAATATTCTCAGATAAAAGACAAATAAAGACTTGGAAAGACAATTTTGTACATTTTAAAGTTAAATTATTCTATCTAAGAGTTCAAAATTAAGAGCTCCATAATAAACACCTTCACTGCATTCACTGTGAACTGAGCTGTTCTGATGCATGGAAAACACCGGATCACGAGCTGATTGCCTAAACGAAGTGTGCGCTTTGCTTTGAAACATGCAGCGAAAACAGACTTGATGAACAGGATTTAGCCATATTGTGTTTTTGGTTTTAGTTTGTTTGACAGATACTGTGCTAAAGTATAATGGCACAAAACACAACTATAACAACCTTTTATGTTACAGTAAGAATTTTAAAAACTATACTTTTTGTCCGGAAGACCTATCGTTTTATATCGTCTTGTGACCACGATGATATAGAGACATTTTTGCTATCGCAATACCACGATATTGATAATACCGTTACATCCCTAGTAACACACTAACTAGCAAAGTTTAACAAACAGTGTACAAAATGGACCATTTTAACTCAAATATCATTTTGAATATCACACTGGACTGCCCAGATATGGCAAATTCTGTGTACCCTCATTTTGCGACTTCATAAAGGAAAAGAGCACATTGTCTTAACGAAGACATTATGGAAAATTATGTTAACCCGATTTATTAATAAATGTCCCTAGTGTTATTGTGAACAATTCATCAGTGTACATACTCTAAAGAAGAGAGTTTGTTCATAAACTTTCATCAAAATGTAATAATGTTGTCTGCCTCTGAAATTACTTTGTTTTCTCTTTGTAATAACCAAGACTGTGGGGGTGATGCAAAATAATATTAGTCAATCATATCATAGACTAACACAATAAGTTCTAGAATACCTGTAGAAGTACACAATCTACATGCTGCTAATGTTTGAAAGTTTGGAGGAAACTCATTCTTTTAATCAGCATGGATACATTAAACTGATCAAAAGTGATAGTACAAAGATGTAAAATGTTACAAAAAAATTCAAATAAATGATGTTTAATGAGGAATCTCTACAAAAATAATTGGTCGATTGGTTCACTTCCAGAATAGAAATTTCATAATAATTTACTCACCCCCATGTCATTCAAGATGTTCATGTCTTTCTTCAGTTACAAAAAATTAAGGTTTTTGATGAGAACATTTCAGGATTTTTCTCCATATAGTGGACTTCAATTGTGGTCAACAGGTTGAAGGTCCAAATTGCAGATTCAGTCCATCTTCAAAGGACTCTACATGATCCCAGTCAAGAAATAAATGGCTTATCTAGTGAAATGATCGGCCATTTTCTAAAAAAATAAATAAAAATGTATATACTTTTTAACCACAAATGCTCGTCTCGCATTACGTAATCATGTTGGAAAGGTCACATGTGGTTAGTTCTTCGCCTGTGTTCAAAAAGATAGAGTAGGGCGACATACTCCATTTCATTTTCTCGTCAAACTTTAAAATCGTCCGACTTTGTTGTTTTAACCACTGAGGGTGCTTTAACCTACATATACACACTACCAGTCAAAGGTTTGGACTAGAGAGCGGATCGGGCCGCATTTTTCTGTCCGAGCCCGGCCCGCGTCCGACAGAGCAGTAACCGAACCCGACCCGAGCCCGACAGGCATTAAGATATTTATGTCCGAGCCCGATCCCAGCCCGACACAGTTAAAATCTATTTTTTTTCTCATACTAATGACACATGCACTTTTTTTGTGTGGAAAGCCCGCTTTTATTAAGCAACTGTAGGAAGGCGTTCGGATTACGCACGTCTTTCGTTGTCCTAGTTAGTTTGACACATTTCCGCACACAGGAAGATGGATTTGGGGTAATATTTTACATTTATTTTAATCACAAAAACGAACCTTTGCATCAAGTGAAACAGGCCTATTGGCTACCTACTAAGCAGTTTTAAATGGTCAATGCCTTACGCCGGTTTCACACTGGAAGCGCAAGCAGAGCAGAGGCAGCGCGTATGCAGAGCGGGAGCAGCGCGCGCTGTCGCGCGAAGCTGAACCGCAGATTGTGAACTTCAATTACATACGAGTATCGTTCATTCAGTTGCGGATTTTAGGTGTTCTCCGACAATTATTGGTCATGTGCTTGTATTTATGATATGGGCAGCATGCTGTGATGCGGACGTGTAGATTTAAGTAACAAATGAGAAACGCTAAATTATTTAATAAAATTTCAGACAAAGGTCGTCCTAATGATTCCCAGTTTGGTTTAAGATAATTAGCTAAAGCAACCGTTTTTCAAAAACGAAAAGAATATGTAAAACTATGGTATTTGGGGTAAAAGTCGCCCCTGCTGTTGGGGCTAAAGACACAATAATTTACAAGATAATTAATAAATGACTGACTTTTCAATTTGTTGACATGACATAGTTCGATTCAGATAGTAAATATCATATTTTATTATGGTGGTTGTCCACCAAAGATAATCATCAGGTTTATAATGAAACCATTATATTTAAAAACATGATAAGACATATCATATAAGAATATAATTTGTTACTACTGTAAATCTATATTAAATTATTATATGATCTCCTTCAGTACTTTCAGAAATTTCACTTTTAGAAAATGATTTTTCTATATTTTAAATTACGTTTTATATTAACATTTTAATGACAGTAGCCAATATTTATTTATTTTTAGAGTCTTGTATTTATCAAAATAAACAGAAAATAGTACAAACATTGCTAACGTGATTGTTTTGAATTATTTATAAAACCCCACAAAAACATTATTTTGTGCTGTGAGTCTTTTAAGCCGTGATTGTGGTGCATATAATACACGAAATTGTTATTTTTTATGTCAATCAGGTCAATTTTAATGAAGAACAATGCACTGTGGCTTTAATCCAGCGTAAGCGGTGCAGCAAAAATAGACTCGGCGCCGAAACGATCGCGGCACTGACGCTTCTGCTCTGCTCCTGCTACACGCGCGCTGCCGCGCCGCCTCTGCGTGCGGTGTGAATGCTCTAATCTGTTAACATGGGCGCCGAAAAAAATACGCGCTGCTTACGTCCTGCTTACGCGTGCAGTTTGAAACTGCGTTATCGCGCTGATGTGACCGAGCCTGACCCGAGACCGAACATCCTTTCTAAATATCTGTCCGAACCCGGCCCGGCCCGGCCCGGCCCGGCCCGGCCCGGCCCGTCGGGTACCGTCGGGCCCGGGTCGGGTATCCATCCTCTAGTTTGGACACACTTCCCCATTAAAGAGAATAGTCGACTAACCGTTAGGCAACAAGAAGAGGCTTGGTCAACAAAAATTTTATTAGTCGCTTAGTCACAGAAAAAAAATCCACAGGAAGTTACGCAGTCCATGTGGAAGTGTAGAAGCTGAATATTAGCGCGCTTACTGCATGACAGATGGAGGCACTGGTGCGGTCACTTGCTCTTAAAATATAATAATAGTATAATATATATTAGTAGTAATATATAATTAATAATTTTTGGTCATACAGATAAAAGTAATACATCTATCGATTCTGTAAAAACTCTATCTTTATTTGTGTGCACTAACAATAACGAAACGTTGAGCTTTTGTAAAATAATGAAAGCAAACAGGATGCGCTTTCTGCTGTCTCAGTCTCTGTGAACTTGTGCGTGAAACTTCAAAACTGTGTATATTTGCCTTACTGACATGAAAAATATATTTATAGAAAGTGAAATGCCTACTTTTAAATGAACCAATTCAAATAGAAAACAAATATTCTTAGATTATGTTAAGTACAAAACATGCATAAAGGCACATCACTACTGCGGAGATGACAAGTCAGTGTCGCTGACTTTATCTCTTAATCCGAAAACAAAGAAAGCACCAGTTTATCAATAAATTATTAAGACATTAATACAGCCTCCTTACTGTTTTTCATAATAATCATAGTTTTTATATCTGCAGGTGTGCTGTGGCAAGCATTTTGGCGTGCACTAGAGCGCTTATTAGGCTATGTGGGCAATTAAAGGCTCATTGTTATGATTCACATGGTTTATTAATACTACCAGTCGACCAGAAAATCTTTAGTCGAGGGCAGCTCTACTTTATAATAAATCTCTTATTTACATCGCATCTACACTTTGTTATAATGAGATGATTTGTTATTACCTCAACAAACGAAAAGCAGCAAGTGGATTCTAACTGAAACGTCTCTGATTGGCTATTGCATTAAAGAAATCAACAGATATGTCTGTGATTGGCTACACTGCTCAACACTGCAAAAACACGTTGAACAGAAACCATCTCCAGAGGGCAAACCGTAACACACTAATAATCTGTCTGTGGTTAAACAAAAGTATACACATTTGCGTTTTTTTTTTTTTTTTAGAAAATGATTGATTTCAGTACGTAAGACCCTTATTTTTCGGCTGGGGTCGTGTAGAGCTCTTTGAAGCTGCACTGAAACGGCAATTTGGACCTCCAGCCCGTTGGCCAACATTGAAGTCCACTATATGGAGAATGTTTTCCACAAAAATCTTAAATTCTTTTTGACAGAAAAAAGAAAGACATGAACATCTTGAATGACATAGGGGTGAGTAAATAATCAGGAATTTTTTATTCTAATCCTTTAAGAAGCACAACTGTTGTAAACATTGATAATAATAAGAAAAGAGCAGCTAATCAGCATATTAAATGATTTCTGAAGGATCATGTGACACTGATTATGAGAGTAATGGCTGATAAAAATTCAACTTTGCTGTCACAGAAATAAATTAATTTTACAATATATTAAAAACATTTAAAATGCACAAATGTAAAAAGGCTGTTTGCCACCAGGACTGTGTAGCTGCTGCATCTAAGATGACAGATACATACCGTAGTGTAGTATATGATGACATCATTGTAGGTCATGTTGCCATGGAGAATGTGTTCTTTAAGATGTTGGATGAGAGTGCCCTGGGGAAAGGAGAACGAAAGGGTCAGACTGGTGAAACTTTCACAGTCCATGTGATGAACTACACCTGTGGTTACTCCGCTAGGACATCTGTGTGAACCTGAGGACTTCATACATCTATTAAAAATCACCTTGACTGAAAAAACAGCTAAGAAAAGTAAAACTAGAGATCTGTTATATCATCACAAAAGATTAGCCGAGAACAACTGTGTTTGTTTTTCTAAAGATCTCACGTTCTCTCAAGTTCTTTCTCCTGCGCTGGTGTTGTTCGTTCAGAAGTATTCTGGCAGGCAGGGAACGACCTAATTAGCAAACTAAAGGATCAGCGACACCGCATGGATTAAAAAACCTGACACATTCCTTTCTTCTAACACCATGCCCTGCAACAAACGCCTAACACGTATCCTAGCGAAAGTATTAATTGCGAGCGTGTTCATTCATTCGCTAACTGCCATACTGTTTTCATAAGGGCGCACTGAACATTGATCATTCATACAGCGAGAAGAGAGAAAATGCGACTGCATGTGTACATGTGCGATTGTGTGTTTTCATACACACTGTGCTCTAATTATCCGGCAAGCAAGAGAGGCGCCAGACACAAATGCCGCAAAGGCTAAAGGGAAAAGCTGTGAAAAATGAAAAACACAGTGTTATACAGACACCGACCAAGCGCAAACGAAGTGTGATTGTGAAGCACAAAAAAAACTAAAAGATCAAGCACTGCTTTCGCCTTTCTTAATTTTTCAGAGGAATGTTCTGTGCAGTGTTGATTTTTGAATTGAAATTATGCCTGTGTGGAGAAAGAAAGGCTGATTTAGACCCATGTGAGCTGCTGTTTCCCTAAAGTTGGGATTATACAGGAAATGCATGCAGAAGGGATGAGAATAGTGCACATAATTGCTCATCCCAATTGCATCTGGCTTAAGGTGTCTAACAGGTTTTAAAATTGCCTCTTACTGCCATCTAGTGGTCAATGTTTGTGATTCAAGAGACGTTATGCATGATGACCAACATGAATTTGGCGTCACAGAAGTTGAAGACACAAACCAAGTGAAAGGATTAACTTTGTAGACTGAAATATTAGTTCAGCTATAATTACAACATTCTAGCCACAACTATATTGAGCTAAAATTTGGTGCCACCCCAAATCAGTGTTATTTTAGTATTACCTATATTATGTATTATAGAATTATATTTATTAATATTTTAAAGTTACCTTTTTTTAGTTTTCATCCTAATTTTTTAAAATGACACTTTTGTTATTTTGTTAGAAGCTGTTGTCATTTTTTATTAGTTTTTTATATTTAGCTTTAATTTATTTTTTATTTCATTTTTAGTCATTTTACATATTTTGACTTTATTCTTATAATTCCGACTTTATTCTTGTAATTTTTACTTTATTCTTAAAATATTTAGACTTTATTCTCATAATTTTGACCTTATTCTTGCAATTTCAAATTTATTCGCAAAATATTTTGATTTTATTCTTATAATTTCAACTTTATTCTTGTCATTTGACTTTATACTTATCATTTTGATTTTATTCTCATAATTTCGACTTTATTCTTGTAATTTTGACTTTATTCTCAAATATTTTGACTTTATTATAAAAATATTTTGACATCTTTCTCAAAGTATTTCAACTTTATTCTCATAATTTCGACTTTATTCTTAAAATATTTATACTTTATTCTCAAAATATTTAGACTTTATTCTCATAATTTCAACTTTATTTTCAATATACTTCAACTTTATTTTGAAAATATTTGGCTATATTTTGAAAATATTTAGACTTTATTTTCAAAATATTTAGACTTCTCGTAATTTCGATTTTATTGTAATTTTGACTATTCTCAAAATATTTTAACTTTATTCTCGTAATTTTAACTGTTCTCAAAATATTTCAACTTTATTCTCGTAATTTCTATTTTATTCTTTTAATTTCGACTTTATTCTTGTAATTTTGACTTTGTTCTCAAAATACTTAAACTTTATTCTCGTAATTTCAAATTTATTCTTAAAATATTTAGATTTAATTTAAAATATTTCACCTTTATTTTCGAAATATTTCGACTTTATTCTTAAAATATTTCGACTTTATTCTTAAAATATGTTTCAACTTTATCCTTAAAATATGTTTCGACTTTATTCTCAAAATATGTTTCGACTTTATTCTCAAAATATTGTTTGACTTTATTTGCAAAATATTTCGACTTTATTCTCAAAATATTGTTTGACTTTATTCTCAAAATATTTCGACTTTATTTTCAAAATATTTCGACTTTATTTTCAAAATATTTCGACTTTATTTTCAAAATATTTCGACTTTATTTTCAAAATATTTCGACTTTATTTTCAAAATATTTCGACTTTATTTTCAAAATATTTCAACTTCATTTTCAAAATATTTCAACTTCATTTTCAAAATATTTCAACTTCATTCTTGTCATTTTTACTTTTTTCTCAAAATATTTCGACTTTATTCTTGTAATCTTAGAATGCATACTAAAATGCATATATCAAGTAGCAATTGCACAGAGTAAAATATATCAAATTGGACTCTGCACAATGTCTTCAGTGCACACACACACTTACCCCAGCAGAATGCACCATACACTTGGGAGCTCCTGTAGTGCCAGAAGAGTACAT